>NW_023425540.1:50547383-51147383 GCF_014108245.1 Pipistrellus kuhlii
ACCGCAGCAGCCAATCTTATTGGCTAAGTAATTTAAGTCTTAAGCTTTGCACTCTTGTAAAAAGCGTATTTATTAAGGAAGCAAACCTAAGTTCACAATAAAAATAAGTGTTTGCTTCTTTATACGAACTAAAGACCAAAAAAATTGTTCTGGGTGTCAAGATATTGGGCTAAAAAAAAAACACTTGAGGATAATATCCCTCAGTATATTCCTACAAGCCAATGGCTAGTAAGATGTAAGAAAGTGGTGTCAATAACCATGACCAGAGAGAGAGCTGCTTGGCTGTCATGATCCACATCTGTCTCCTACCTGTACCTTGTTAAACTATTGAAAGAGAGTTTTTCAGAAGTTAACAATTAAGATGACTGCCTATATGACCCTCCTCCCCCATCCCTTGTAGAACCTAGTCCTGCAGAATAATGGAGCTGTGTAACTGAATATTTGAAATGCAAAATTGAAAGCTACAGAGTCTGGGTAACACTATGACTTTTTATTTTATTGGGATCTGGCATCTATGCAATTTAAGTATAGATTTTTTCCAGTGAGAAGGCCGGAGATTTGGTTTGCAGGGACTTTGGCAACAGTAGATCAGGCTGTGTAGCTGGTTACTGCATGCCTGGATACAGGAATAAAGTCATGAGGCCTAGGAAAGCATCCCAATATAAACATTGATGTTCTATAGCAGGGGTTGGCAAAATTTTGCTGTTGTTAAAGACCAGATAGTTAACATTTTAGTTTTTCTGCGTCAAGAGGCCAATCAGGATATTGTATAGATACTTGTATAAATAACCATTTATAATATAACCATTTCAACATGTATCAATCACCCTTAGAAGCCAGTACAAAAATAGACAGCAGATATGAGTTGCTGCACAGATCATAGTTTTCTCATTCTTATAGGATTCAAATATTTTATTCCATGTTTACATTATTTCTAAAAATTCAGGCTAGCATCCAAAATTTTTGCTTGGTCAGATATATAGGGACACCAATATTCTCAATAGTTCTATTCTTTGAATTTATAGAAAAACTGTAGCCAATCAGATTAAAACTTTTATTTGATAGATTTGCCTGCACTAATAAAGACAAAATTACATCTGGTAAACATAAAATTGGGTCATCTACAATCAAATGGCATTATTTAAACTATTATGGAAATGTCAGAAGTCCCACTAGAGACAAAGAACCATTACAGCAGATAGTTTCTGATGTTTTACAATTTTCTGCTTCGGAAAAAACATGATCTAGTTTAATAAGTTCAACCATTCAGGAAAATATACTAATTGAAAGGGAAATATATAAAAGCATCATTCAGGGAAAAATTTTATCTTACAGTTACAAAGTCTCTTTAATGATAGATTCCCTGGTCAGTTCTAAGCCTTTGAGAATTTGCTTCCTATGTAATTGATAGGAATACTTCCAACAGATGGGCTAAAGGCCTTGTCTAGTGATTGAAAGAGTTGTTAACCCAAAGAGGAACTGGGTCATTGAGTCAGACAAACCCTTTCTCTTGAGGCCCTGCCCAATTGCTTCTCTGGATGGCAGGTAATATTTGGCCATTTGGGTGCTTTTAACATCAGGCTGACAATTCCAGGAAGAGTTCAGTAAATTTAGTCAATTATAGTTGGGCTACATGTTCCATTTTTTTCTATGTCTCATAATTTGTCAAAATATCATCCTTATTGGAAAATCACATGGCTATGAGCGATTGCCCACCTTGGATTTGTCAGCCGTAGGACTTGATGTTGCTCCCTTGATGTTGTGAATGACTCATGATATCAAGATACTTCTCCGTTAGTTTTGTCTGTGTGTGTTCCTCCATGGATGTAGTACGTGTCTAGCATTTCTGTTGTAGGAGATATCAATATATAACTAGTGTTTTAATTTTAAATTTTATTTGTCTGACAGACAACATAAAATTTAGTTATGGAAAAAAAAAATAACAAGTGTCTTCAACAAAGAAAACAAATTCAGAATTTTTCTAGATGATAAACCAGAATTCTAATTTTGAAAAGTAACAGGAGCTTGTTCTAATTTACTGAGTTGTTCCATAAGCATGTTTCAGCCACATTAACTTGCTTAACTAAAGCATATATTTAAGCCTTTTCTTTACATATTATCTTGGTTTGAGCTTAAGATACTGATACAAGGTTAATATCCTTTGAATTAATTGCCTCCAAAATAGACATTTTACTTAAGGAAGAACCCTCTGCTTTTCCCAAGAGTTGACAGCTAATAAATTCGCAGTGTCTTCTAACAAAGTGTTCCCTAGATTAACTGTCATATTATATCAACTCCAGAGGCACATTTTATTTTATTTTTTTCACTTTTTAACCTTTTTGGAATTGGGATGCATCCTATCAGTGAGAGCATGTTATGGTATAATTGGAAGTGTAGAACTGCATAAAATGACAGTGCTTCTTAAAATTGATGGTGTTGTAGATTCAATGAAACAAACAGCTTCTAAATTAGCTTGGAAAGAAGAAGCAAATAGAAAAAATCATATAAATCGGGGATAATTATCATTTGGGGATGTAGAGCTCAACTAAACAATACTGAAGTTAGACTCATTCTTTTTTTTTTTTTCTTAAACAAAAAGTATGCCATATTTTATTAAATCATAGAAAACTCATTTGTATAGATGTGGTTTTTTTTTTAAAATAAATCTTTATTGTTCAGATTATTACAGGTGTTCCTCTTCCCCCGCTCCCCCCAATGCTCCCCTCCACCTGATTCCCCAACCCACCCCATGTCCTTACCCCCCCACCACTGTCTTCATCCATAGGTGTAAGATTTTTGTCCCATCTCTTCCTTCCCTCACACCCTCTTCCCCCTGAGAACTGTCAGTCTACTCCCTTTCTATGTCCCTGATTCTATAATATTCACCAGTCCATTCTGTTCTTCAGATTTTTTATTTGCTTGATTTTTAGATTCACTTGTTGGTAGGTATGTATTTGATGCCATTTTGTTGTTCATAATTTTAATTTTTACCTTCTTCCTCTTCTTAAAGAATACCCTTCAGCATTTCATGTAATCCTGGTTTGGTGGTGATTAACTCCTTTAGCTTTTTCTTGTCTGTGAAGCTCTTTATCTGACCTTCAATTCTGAATGATAGCTTTGCTGGGTAGAGTCATCTTTGTTGTAGGTACTTGCTGTTCATCACTTTGAATATTTCTTAGTCTTCTGGCCTGCATAATTGCTGTTGAGAAATCAGCTGACAGTCGTATGGGTACTCCCTTGCAGGTGACTGTTTTTCTTTTGCTGCTTTCAAGATTTTCACTTTGTCTTTTGCTGGGCTCCCATTTCCTTGTCTGCTTCTCTATGTTGGGTCTTTGTTCTTTTGCCTTTCTTACCTACACTTCACACTGGCTCTAGCTAACCACAGTTATTCTAATTGATATTAGAGGGAGTGGAAGAGAGAGGGAAAGACAGAGAAAAACACTGATGTGAAAGAAACATATAAATTGGTTGCTTCCTACACGAGCCCTGACCAGGGCCTGGGCAGGGGAGGAGCCTGCAGCCGAGGTACTACATGCCCTTGACCAGAATCAAACCCAGGACTCTTTGGTCCACAGGCTGATGCTCTATCCATTGAGCCAAACTGGCTAGGGCAATAAAAATATATTTAACCTCCCCTCCTAACTCTCCCCCACATGCTCTGGTTTTAATGTCACATCTTAACTATATCCAGTCTCTCTTTATATATATATATATCTTTTTTTTATTGAATTTTTTTACAGAGAGGAAGAGAGAGGTATAGAGAGTTAGAAATATTGATGAGAGAGAATCATCCATCAGCTGCCCCTTGCTCACCCCCTACAGGGGATATGCCTGCAACCAAGGTACATGCCTTTGACCGGAATTGAACCTTGGACCCTTCAATCCGCAGGCCGACACTCTATTCACTGAGCCAAACTGGTTTTGGCAATATATCCAGTCTCTTTATACTTATTCAGCTTCTCAATTAACTAGTACACAACTGCAATGTCTCCTTTTAGTCTTTCATCCTTCAACAAATTTGATCAGCAGTCAAACTGCTTGAGCTTTCTAAAGTCACCAATAAATGGCTTGAGAATTTAGTCCTTTCTCTTGAACTTGGCCCTAAGGACCACTCCTTCTGTATCTTGAATGCCCTGTTCTTTCCATTCTTCTCTATCTTGTTCATCTCTGAGTCCCAGATCCTATTTCCTTGTCTGCCTCTCTATGTTAGGTCTTTGTTCTTTTGCCTTTCTTACCTACACTTCACACTGGTTCTAGCTAATCACAGTTATTCTAAAACTAGAGGCCCAGTGCATGAAATTCGTGCATCAGGGGTGGGTGTGGTAGGGTGGTAGGTCCCTCAACCCTGCCTACAATGATGCCAGCATTCCAACCCCAGCCTCTAGCCAGAAGCCCCTCCCGTCTCTCCATGGCTGAGGAGCGGACCCTGGGCTCGAGTTGCCAGGGCAATGCTACCAACACAATCAGCTTTGTTATGGAGTGATGGTTAATTTCCATATTACTCTTCTATTAGATAGGATTAAAAAAAACATATATACACACATACACACACACACACACACACACACACACACACACACACACACACACACATATATATATATATATATATATATATATATATATATATATATATTACTAATTTTTTACAGAGAGGAAGGGAGAGAAATAGAGAGCTAGAAACCTCGATGAGAGAGAAACATCGACCAGCTGCCTCTTGCACACCCCTTTCTGGGGATGTGCCTGCAACCAATGTACATGCCCTTGACAAGAATTGAACCTGGGATCTTTCAGTCCACAGACCAACGCTCTACCACTGAGCCAAACTGGTTTCGGCTAGATAGGATTTTTGTACATCATTTATATACTGACTATTTTCAAATTCACAAGTCACTCCAGACCTTGCCTTAGAGCACATGTGTCAAACACAAGGCCCGCGGGCCAAATCCGTCCCGCCAGGCCTTGCAATGTGGCCCGCACCGCGCTGTCATCACTGCACTCCACTGCGTTTCCATCACAATGACAGTTTATGACTGTTCAGTAAATCATTTGGCCTGTGATTTAGGCTGGATTTTAGATTTTGGTCCCTTCTCTGATTGAGTTCGACACCCCTACTTAGAGCCTCACATTAATATATTTAGCTGCTTGCTGGAGATCTCTACCAGAATATACTGTGAAACCTCGAATCTTCATTTGCAGTCTGAACTCATCTTCCTTCCTGCATTGACTTCTTCTTCATCTGTTGTTCTCAGATGCAAAACTTGAAATACATACTTGAAATCTCCTTCCTTTTACTTATAGTCAATCATGAAGACTGGTGATTTTTACCATTGTGGGTTTTCCCCCCCAGTTCTCCTCGACTACTAGTAATTCCTACTATTACTTCTCTGTCTTAGGACTTGAACTCTTATCTACTACTACAATTATATTCTCTTTAAATTTTCTGCTACCAATTTTGTTTCCTTCAAATATGTCTTTCACATGGCTGCTGGAGCATTTAAGACACAAATTTAAACATGTAATGCTCTTATTGTGAACCCTTCAAGAGTTCCTCAGTGCCTGACATTACAACCACCAAGTTTTTAAGAAGGTTATGCTTTATCTGGCTTGAATATGTACCACTCTTACCTTCCTGTTGTTTTTTGCATACTTATCCATTTGTATCACATGAAAAATATGGACAATAAGAAGGAGAGATATCTTTGTGACTGTTCAAAGATAGATTATAGATAAGGTGACTGTTCAAAGATTATTGATTTAAGAAAAAAAAGGTAGACATCAGGTAAGGATTTAAGAGGATTTGAGAGGGCAGTTAGAAATAAAGTGCCATTTGAGTCAAAGCTCAAAGGATATAGTAGCATTCCTCACTGAACAAACAATTGAGTTTATTTTCCAGAAAGAAGGTGAGAAAGAAGTGAGATTCATGGGCAAAATCAGTGGGATTTAAAAAAAATTAAATGTCAGGATTTTATAGTATGTCAGACCAGGATTAGTTCTTACCTGGTGTCTATTTCAGCTAATTAATTTTATAACATAAAATATAATAAATTTAGGTACAAATTCAGTGCAGATACTTGTATTTTTACTTTCTCTTCAAGTATTACTAAGAGGGTTGTAAGAAGGCAGATAATTAATAGTCTATTTACTGTTGTGTTGTCCTCTGGCCTAGGATTTTTTTTTCCTCTTTCAGCTAATGGCACTCCTAAGTTCTTCACTTGTTGATGAATTGTCTCACATAATCAGACTCTGAAGACACATATTTGTAAACCAGAGCCAGGTTATTTATAACGGAAGATCCATCTAGTGAGATCTGTAACAGGTACCAGCTGTCTTCACAGCACACCACTCTTCTGACATCAATATATGTGGGGAACCCAATTTCCTAGTAATAGATGGGTTTGGCAAGCACAGAATCAACCACAGCAAAGGGAAATGGATGGATTTAAGGGACCTCTCCTTTAAGTTAGAGATAGAACCTGAAGGAATTACACTGCCCCACAATAAGGGTAGATTCAACTGGTAATCAGTGCCTGTCATTCAGAGGCAGTGTCTCTGCTCTCCTTGGGAGTGCCTGGCAGACATTGGGAAAGTTCTTGTTCTCTCTCTTCCCAGCATTCCTGTTGACCCTAATGATTCTTATTCTTTCTCTTTTACCCCCAGGACTGACCTTAGGTAATATTGAGGAGTAGATACAATTGTCTTCATGTGTTTTGCTTCATTTTTTGTAATCCCTTTACCTCCAACTTTTTATTAAAATATATCCACAAAAGAAATCACATATAAATGTTTATTTCTTTGAATTACCCCAAACTGAATGCATCTGTAAACAGCATAGAACTCTGATTACTTTCTAATAAGTCCCATTCATAAGCGATCTGCTACCATTTGATTTTTCTCCACCTCATTCCTCTGTTTTCATATCTTAAAACCGACCAGAACACAAGATCAGTGCTTAACACAAGGTGATGAATTGCTGAAGATGGAATATCATGCACATCAGGGAAGATAAAAATCAGAGTTGCCCAATTTTTACTTTGAACTATGTGCTGGGAGATAGGGAGACAACAAATTATAATAAGAGTTGGGGAAAACTTTATAAAAAGTTGAATGAATTTTAAAATGAGAGTAGAATCTTACTATTAGAACAAGACAAAGGGAGAGTGAGTGGAAGTGAGAGAAATAATACACAGTGTAGAGATGGATGAGGGAGAGAAGGAAAAGGCCATCCAGGAGCACTAGCGTAGAGGATTCAGGTGAGGGCATAATGGAAAGCAAAGATTCAAAGGTTCCGAGTTCAGACAAAGAAAAACAGTAAACACAAAGCAGAGACTTGGACTGAATCATTGTTTATGACAGTGACAGACCTGCTGTAAGAATAATAGTTAAGCCTTAGCCAGTTTGGCTCAGTGGATAGAGTGTCGGCCTGTGGACTGAAGGGTTCCAGGAATTCTGGTCAAAGGCATGTACCTTAGTTGCGGGCACATCCCCAGTAGGGGGTGTGCAGGAGCAGCTGATCGATGTTTCTCTTTCATTGATGATTCTAACTCTCTATCCCTCTCCTTTCCTCTCTGTAAAAATATCAATTACTGTCCAACCAAGTGCATGTGTGTGTGTGTATACACACACATATATGTAATGGTTGGACAGTAATATATTGAAAGGCTTTGAGGGGGAAAGGAGGACAGTTGAAAAGAACAATTAACCTGTTGCTCTACCTAAGGTTTGGTCTGATTTAGATTTGAACTATAGAAATGAATGAAAATGAAAAACTCATACATATTTTGAAATAAAGATCAATAAGATTAGATTACATAATACATATAGATATATGCATATCAAGAAAGTGAAAATTAAAATATTTCATGTCTGTAGGATTGATGGCTAAGAGGAGCTGCTTGGGGGGCTAACTGGAATTTAGTTTGGGATGCTAAGACATACAAATGAGGGACTCAGGAGGCACTTGGAAATATGGGATGAGAGTATAAAGGGTTAAGATTAGAGATGCATTTGGGGATTATATGTATGGATAAGCTGCCATTTCAATGGTGAGATGGGCAGAAGGATAATATCTTAGACTTTGGGTCTAGTCATTGAAAACAAGATGCTTTAGACATTAGAGAAAAAGAAATAAAAAAAGGTTTGAGCAGTTTTTTAATTGTCTATTCTATGTATTTTGAGTATATTAGATCATTTACAGAGGAAATAAAACTAAAGCATTAAGAATAAACAGAATGAAGTCTTGAAAAATTAAGGAATTTTAAGCTTTATATATACAATTTTTTTTTGATTGAGGTATTTCATATGTGTCCTTATCGCCCCATTTCCCCCCACTCATGCCCTCACCCCTGGTGTCTGTGTCCATTGGTTAGGCTTATATTCATGCATACAAGTCCTTTTGTTGTTCTCTCCTCCTTACCCCCTACCTTCCCTCTGAGGTTTGATGGTCTGATCAATGCTTCTCTTTCTCTGGATCTGCTTTTGTTCATCAGTTTATGTTGTTCATTATATTCTGTAAATGAGTGAGATCATGGTATATTTATCTTTCTCTGATTGGCTTATTTTGCTTAGCATAATGCTCTCTAGGTCCATCCATTTTGTTGCAAATGGTAAGAATTCTTCCTCCTTCTCCTCCTCCTCCTCCTCCTCCTCCTCCTCCTCCTCCTCCTCCTCCTCCTCCTCCTCCTCCTCCTCCTCCTCCTCCTTCTTCTTCTTCTTCTTCTTCTTCTTCTTCTTCTTCTTCTTCTTCTTCTTTTTACTGCAGCCTAGTATTCCATTGTGTAGATGTACTACAGTTTTTTAATCCACTCATCTGCTCATGGGCACTTAGGCTGTTTCCAAATCTTATAATCTTTATATTTATGCTAAATGCTGCATAAAGTTTTAATAGACAAAGAAGCATCAATATTGCATTTGAGGTAAGACATCTCATTAATATCAGTATAGAAAATTTTAAATAATTTTTAGAAGCAGTATAAAGGAAACTTATATACAATGAGTCTGACATGGAATGAAGAATAAAAATGGGTTGAGATCAAAACTAGAGAGTTTTTGGAAACAAGTTGAAATATAATTAAAGGGAGATGGTGGTGGTGGTGGTAGTAAAATATGTCAAAGGAAAAATTGCAGATCTATGAAGGAGGGAGATATTATGAAAGAGACATCATAGAAAATATAAAAATAAATGGAACCTAGTGTATGCATGGAGGCATTAACTGCTGGAATAAGAGATCTTGGTTAGTATTTTGGGAAGAGAGTGTGAGGGGACGTGGTAATAAAATACTTCTCTGATGATCCTTCTCTACATGAAGAGCTCACAAATGAGCTTATGGTGTTTTCATCATGTAGGAAATAGAAGCAGGCAGTTCTGGGAATTAAATAGAAAATATTAAGGAATGAAAGGAGACCATGAGTAAGGAGGAGGGAGCTAATATGCACTGAAAACCCACTCTGCCAGGTGCTGTGATTAAAACCTCTGACAAATTGGTCAATGTGAGTTTTTAATGCATCAGCTTTGTAAAATTGAGTGTCTTTTTTTCAGGTTATCTATAATGTTTCAGCCTTTATTACTTTACTTGGGATAATTTGTTCTCTTCTCTCCTCACATTGTTGTATACCTTCCACTGATTCCAGGTTGACTGATAATGTAAGAATAATTATGCTCAGGATGAATTCCCATTTGGATGTTATTTATATATATATATATATATATATATATATATATATATATATATATTCTTGTGTACCAGCAATTTCCTTGAATTTGAAGTTTGCATAAATACTTAGACTTTGGGGTTCTCCATCATCTATTGAGTAGAAGCCTTCAATCTCCTTAATGCAATCTTTAAGATACTTTATGTCTGTTGAAGTGTTTGTTATATGGAGGAAGTGGATGAGTTCTTAGTCTCAGGCAGACTAAAAGAATTATGCTCTCAGGTGTAAGAAAGAAATAACATTAAGTTTATTATGTACTTGACAGAATTTTACTTGGTATCTTTATCATCTTGAATATGATAGAATATCCTAGGGCTTCTTTCTTTTATTTTTGATAAAATTACACTGGTCTATAAACATATAAAAAAACCGCATTACTGTGTAGTTAAATTTATATTTGTTTTCTGTCTTTCATCCTTGTTAGCTGGTCATTGAGCACTGGTGCTTCCCATGGATCTGTGCATTAAAAAGATACAATCTACATTGAAAAGACACGGGTCAATAGTAGGGAGGCTGGTCTTCAAATATCAATGAAAGCATTTTAAATGCTCAATGACATCCATGTTTGCCTATTTTGTCTCCTCTAAGCACTGGAAAGCAGGTCCTGAGAGTGAATTTCCACTCTGTGTCTGCATAGGTTTTTCACCTGGGATCATTACCAGTGATTGCTCTGTATTACAGACGCAACAAGAGTCCTCAAAAGCAATTTAAAGCATTTGTTTTAGGCCATCGGATTATCAGAAAAGAGTTTGTAAGGGTGAATAGAGATCCATTAACAACTATCCTAAGTGCTCTGTTCTGCTATTAGATCAGTGGGAACATTTTCAAAGTATAAGACTTTTAAAAAGTTACTCTGTATATAGGGAAAAAAAAATCTAAGCTCCCCTCTTTCTGTTGTATACATGTTTTTAAAAATTTCACTTGCTAATTTTGAGGTATTAAAATTTTCCAAATTAAAATTTATATTTCACAATTCAGAATTATGAAAAAATCTTAAGTATAGAAAGTGTTTTGAGTTCTGAGTTGTCATGACAAATTTCTTAAGCAGTTAAGTAAATTAATATAAAACAATTTCTAATTGTATCAACATTTTTGCACGTGTTAATTTTTAGAATTTACTCACTGGGACTTTTGCTTTAAATCCGGACTTTAGAATATTAAAAAGAAGCGTTATAAAAAAAAGTAAAATAATTGCAATACATAGGGTATAGGCTGAGTTGCTGTAACAAAGACAAAAGGACAAAACAAGTCAGAATCTTCTAACAGATGAAATTTCATCCCAGGCATGTGGTTAATTTTGATCCTGGAGGGTGTCCACGAACCAGGATCCTTCTGATGGAAGGTTCCACCATTTTTCAAGATATCCCCTTGACTGTATGGACAAAGCTATGTCAGTAGCACTGTATCTATAGTCAAGTCTGTAGAAGTGGGAAAGGAGGAGACGGGGATTCCTGCCTATTTCTGGCCATTGCTGCCCATTTCCCACTGGTATAAAGTTGGTCACATTACCTTGCTACAAAGGAGGCTGGGAAACACAATTCTTTGGTAATACAGGCCATTAACTCATTCTAAATTCATGAAGTTTATGTCAAAAAAAAAAAAAAAAAAAAAGATGGGGGAATGATAGATCCTAGGAAGCATGTAGTAGTCTCTACTAAAACACTCAGGCAAATTAATAATCCATGGACTAGAAATTTTGAAGAAATGAAGGGAAAACTAGGGAATATTTAAACAGTGCAAGGCTTCAACTCTGTGTTAGAATTGTAATACAATTTATCAGACCCCTTATTGCTAGGCTATTTGTAAATTAGAGAAATGCAAGAGACACTGTTAATAGGTAGTGTTTTGGTTTTTCTTAAATATATTTTATTGATTTTTTACAGAGAGGAAAGGAGAGAGAGAATTAGAAACGATGAGAGAGAAACATCGATCAGCTGCTTCCTGCACACCCTCTACTGGGGATGTGCCCACAACCAAGATACGTGCCCTTGACTGGAATCGAACCTGGGACCTTTCAGTCCGCAGGCCAATGCTCTGTCCACTGAGCCAAACTGTTTTGGCAGTGTTTTTTTTTTTTTTTTTTTTTTTTTTTTTTTTTTTTTTTTATAACTATACTTAGAAAGTCAATTTTACAATCTCTGCCTATACATTTAGAGACTCTGCAGTGCTTAACATCCATAACCTCATTTTTGCTTTCTTCTGACAGTGTGTCGGACTGCTTTCATTGTGCTTCTAATCCATCCAACTTGTAATGACTGGAAAGCATTTGCGATCTTGCTCAATTCCTTGTAAAGTATAAAGGCAGAATGACAACTCTGACAGTTAAGTTTAAAAACCCAGTGAAAATTTTCCATAAAGCAATACCTACATTTAAAACGGTTTATCGCTTTATATAAAAAAGCCAAGCCCAAGCTTTCAATGAATTTTGAGAGCATTTCCTTTAAAGCTAAGGAATAAAAAAGAGATTATAGATAAAAACACAAATATAATTCAATGACATGCATCCTTCCCTGTTTCCTTTCATTCACAGTAGTGCTAGCCTCAATTTGCTTTTGCTATGTTGTTATTGAAAATGTCCCAAGATTTATCTGCCTTAGAATATGCATGTAATCTAATAGAGTGTGATTTCATATTTATTATTGTGATCTATTAGTTTTAATGGCTGGAATAGTTCCTTCTTTTACTTATTTCCATCCTATGGAAATATGCATGCTACCCCCCCCCCCCATACCTCTACTTTAGGGTCTTCATGTTAATAGCAATATGATAAAAAAGACACTTTAAATTTACATTAAAAGTACTGATTCTTGGAATTTGAAATTTCTTCTCTCTGCTGGAACTAAAGGGTAGAGGAAAGACTGTAGCCAATATCATATTTTTATGCCTCATATTTCCTGCTTAGAATTCCTGGCTGTAATCCCCCTCATCATAACCTATTTACTACTTATAATGAAGATGAAAAAGGGTAAATATTCATGTTAAGCGTCCTAAGCAGACATTCCAAGCAGATTGAGGTTCCGCTGATAGTCTAGCTGATCTTCATTTCAATATGTGCATCCCATGTAATTACAGTAGCAGACAGACACCGCACGGCTCGCAGACAAAGACGGATAACTTGATTACCTTTTATAATTTTCTTGACTTGACAGGTGTCGACAAAGGCACTGCATTAGTCTCACCGTTTAGGGCATCAAATGTCATGATGATAATGGGGTTTGGGAGCCACATGTTCCCGTTGGTGACAGGCCGCCCGCGTGCTGCTCCTAGGTGTCAGACTGGCGCTCAGGAGGTGAGGAGGGTGGGAATCAGTTCCCGCGGTGTCCTGGGGCTCGGAAGAAAATGACTTGAAACAACTCCAGCTTTCACGTTTTTTCCTTCAATCAATTCCCAGCTGGGCTGTGACAGAAGGCAGATGATAAGGAAAGAGAGGAGAGCGACCAAGTTCAGCCACTTTATAAGAGGAGCCGCTTCCCAGAGGGAAGGGGAGTGGAAAGGAAGAGAAGAGCTGGGGGAGGGGGAGCAGGTACATCTTTAAAGTTTCGGAACATCAGCCATCACAGCCATTAAGACTTTGAAATGGCTGTCGCTGGTGCAGTGGGAAAGGCTTCAAAAGCATAGCCGCTCACTATGTTACTTTACGTTCATGTCCTTGACAATGAAAAGCTACCTTGGCGAGTTGCAAACGAAGGTAAAAGAAACTTTCTTAATTGCCAGGTGAATTTGTAGGCATTAAAAAGGCAGGAGGGTTTTTATACTGAGCAAGAAACCACCAGGGACTCCTCAGTCTTAAGAATACCTGGGACCACATTAACTGCATTTCACTTAATTCTGAACTGACGGGCGTTTTTTGGCCATGGCTTCATAGATGCAGGTTAGAGTGCTGGTTTGGTGCTCCGTGTTGTGGGGAGAAAGAGGCAGTGCTGCTGTGTCCCCCATAAGCTAAATCAGCGCTAGACACCTGGCGGCACAGGCAGGTTGTAACCCATAAGGCCGAAGCCTAGCAATTCAGGACATGACGCCATCGCAAATGAATCACTGGTGTTTCTGTCATCCTCTGGGCTCTACAGAGCAAAATCGGGCTGAGGGTAGATAAAGTATTTCCCACAGAACTTCGGAAGAATGGCATATATGGTAAAGCTTAAAGACCAATGGTAATAACAATAACAATTTTTAATGAACAGAAAGTTAGTTAAAACATATTTAAAAGAAGTTAAAGTGTTATTTGGAGAATATCCTTACAATGGATAGAGAAACAGGAATATTTTCACTTTTTTATTTTTTCCAGAAGGTGATTTTCTAGTATGTTCTTGGGTGAGTCAGGATGTTAGGGACATACCTAAATGTCTGAGTTTCTTGGGAGAAGCAGCTGCTAAGTGGTGGGTTATCTCTTTTGGTAGCACAAATGCATGACCCCAGCTTCAGAAGATAGAAGAAATATTTCTCTAACTCTGTCTCTATAAATCTGTCTCTCCCTCCTTCCCCCCTTTTCCTCCCTCTCCCCCCTTACTCTTCCTTCTTCCCTCTCTCTCTCCCTCCTCTTCTCTTCTACCCCCTTCCCCATTCTCCCTCCCTCTCTGTGTCTCTGTCTCTTTTTTTCTCTTTTTCTCTGTCTTTCTGTCTCTATCATTTTCTCTCTCTTTCTCTGTCTGTGTATGTGTCTCTGTGTGTCCTTCCCCTCTTTCCCTGTTTCTTTCTCTCCCTGCCCCATCCTCCCTGTCTCTCTCTCTTCCTGCACCTTCTCCCTCCTTGCGCCCTCTCCCCCTCTCCTCTCTTCCCTTTCTCCCCTCCCCCACTTTTCTTCTGAAACTAGGAATGTTTCAGATTTATAGTAATTTAGTGATTGTGAGTCCAGGAAATTTTACAGGATTTAAGAAAGTAGCTATACTTCTACTCAATTCTTTTATGTCTAAATATTAAGCATATTGCTCAAGGTACTTGAGTTTTTGGATAAACAGGAAAGGCTTTGCTTCTAATCATGGAACTGTGGAGTGATGATTTAGTTCCCTTTGATCCCATGTATCCCAAGACTTGGGGGATGCATAATCCTAGTTGACTAAGTGGGAATCAAACACTTTGCTTTTTTTTTTTTTGGTTGATTAGGTGGGAATCAAACATTTTGCACCATGAATAAAAGATTTATTTTTGTGGACTTTGAATATAGATTTATTTTTGTGGACTACAAGACTGATAGCATTCTATCTCTTGTCTACCCCCACACTCTACTAATAATCACAATGAATAAAAATTATGGTCCTGCCCCCAAAGAACCACATAATATGGGTTAAAGTTGGGGCAGATGTGTATTAATGTCTGTTTAATGCTTATTTAGAAATACTTTAAGAACTTGAATTTATATTTCAGTGATTATTTAAAAAATATATATTTTATTGATTTTATTTTATTTTATTTTATTTTTATTTTTTTTTTACAGAGAGGAAGAGAGGGGGATAGAGAGCTAGAAACATCAATGAGAGAGAAACATCGATCAGCTGCCTCCTGCACACTTCCCACTGGGGATGTGCCCGCAACCAAGGTACATGACCTTGACCGGAATCAAACCTAGGACCCTTCAGTCCGCAGGCCGACGCTCTATACACTGAGCCAAACTAGCTAGGGCGTGATTATTTTCTTATAGTGATTTTGAAATAATTATTATATTGATAAGGAAAAAGGGACATTTAAAAACTAAGGCAGTTTTATCACTTTGAAATCCCCATGCCAGCATCCCTGACTGTCATACTGTCTGTCGCCTGCCTTGCTTCTTCCACCCAGCCTTTATTATTGCATTTATTGGGGTGACACTGCTTAACAAAATTATATAGGATTCAAGGATACAATTCTATAATACATCATCTGTATATTGTGTTCATCACTCTAAACAAGTCTCCATATCTTTTATCTCTGCTATCTCCTTTTCTACCTTTCCCAAGAAAAATATTTGCCAGTGAAAAAGTTTTCCTATTGATTTTAAAATCCTTAGATCTTACCTTTCCACTGGAGTCCTGGTGCATGAACTTGTGGATGGGTGAGGTCCTGCGGCCTGGCCTATCAGGATGGCTGACTGGTAGGAGGGAGAGATTGCAGGACGTTGACCAGCCAGCTGACAGGGAGGGGCTGTGGGTTGGCTGTGGGAATGCACTGACCACCAGGGGCAGCTTCTGCATTGAGCTTCTGCCCCCTGGTGGTCAGTGTGCATCATAGCGGCTGGTTGACGGGTCATTCTGATCGTTTGGTTGTAATGGTCACTTACGCTTTTATATATGTAGATTTATTTCATCTTTGTTAATTTTCACACAGATTTGCTAGTGGGCATGGATTAAGATCTTCAAATCATAAAGTGATAAAGCTAATATAATACAAATCCCATAGGAGTCAATGATGACAGATAAATGTCAGGTTTGTGCTAGAAACAAGAAAAGAAATCCAATGAGACAATTATTGGGAAGAAATTGGATTTTTCATAGGTAAAAGGACTGATTAAAAATTGTTTTCTCTGCTATAATTGTATATTGAAACGTATGTGAAGAACATAATACTTAAATGCATTTCTTAGTTCAACACAGAATTTTTTTCTTTTCCGTGAATGAAACCTTTCATCTTTAAAATACACTACATTTACTTATTCTATTACACAAATAATCTGTTTCTTTCAACCAAGATTGAATTCTGACCCTATAAAAACTGTCCTGATAAACGCATATAAAAGAACAAAACACTGAGAAGTTTAACATCTTGATGAACTAACAGTACACACTGGCTGATGAGAGTGTGTACCTCAGTGTGTTTTGGAGGAGAAATAAATTACACTGCTCATAGAGTTGCAATATCACATGCTGTGCAGAGCGGCTGGGGTCAGAAAGATGTGGTGGTCATAATGAAAAAAATTTATTATGCATGAGTCAATTCCCTTCTGTTGTGTCTGGAAGACGTTGTGCTTGGCAGTAGGGGACTAGTGGGAATAGAGTTTTAAGTTCTTTCCTGTAACCTTAAAATAAATCAAAGTTGAACATGATGGTCTCACATAGCAGAACTCTTTTTTTTTTCTTTTTTTTTTTTTGTTACTCCTCACTGGAAGATATTTTTTCCATTGACTTTTTTTTTTTAGAGTGTGGAAGGAAGGGAGGGAGGAGGCGAGAGCAAGAAACATTGATGTGAGAGAGCTTGGTTGCCTCCCACACATGCCCTTGACCAAGAAATGAACCCATGACCCTTTAGTATGTGCCTACACCCTAACCATTGAGCCATGCCAGCCAGGGCTTCTTTAACTCTTGTAACACACCAATTGGGGTCTTTTTTTTTTGACTCTTTTAAGTTAATGGACACGCATGGCATACCAACTGATGGAAAAGCTTTCCAGAATCATCACAACTCCTTTATAGCCTGATTTATTCTAGGGTCCTTAGTGGTCTGCTTTTAGGAAGGGTATAAAAATGTTTCAGTTGCCTAGAACTTGGGGATAATTTATGGTTATACCTGTTTGGGATAGTCATGTGTTTATGATGGTTTATTTAAAGATGAAGCTTCTTGTAGGCGAGGATGGTGTTTCATGTTTTCAAACTGAATTGTGTGCCTTTCCTAAAACATGGTGGATTTTCCTGGCGTTGAGTGTTTGCCTAAATCTTATTGGGAAGTTCTTCTACCCATTTCCATCTGTCAATCCCTCCTGGAGGCTTAAATGCTACATTCTTCAGAGCCTTTTCTCATGTAACCCTTCCCTTATAGCTAGGGGCATCTCTGTTTAAAAATCCAGTACTTTCTTTTGCATCCTTTTCTTACAACACAGAACATGCTGCCCCGCATTAGGGTAATTTGTGCACATACCTGCTTCTTGATAACATTTCGAACAATTAACTCGCTCATTTTCTCTCTTCTTATTTGCCTCCTCTCCCATCTCCCATTTAAGCAGCAGGATTGTCAATCAAGCCTTCCCCTCCAGGGAAGATGTGACAGAAGGGAAAGCACATACAAAAGGCTCATCTGACTTGGTTTTCTAGAATATTAAGCTCACAGGGAAATGGAGTGAATTTCAAGAGTTTAACCAAAATATTAAAAAGGCTGAGAAAGGAGAGATTCCCTCTCTTAATTACTAGCAAAATTCCACTTGGGGTCCAGGGGAGAAAAAAGAGAGGAAGTGATGGGGTGGGGGGGTGGGACAGAATTCGGTGGGTCACAAGGGACTCTGCTTCCAGGACTGGGTCCCTGGGGTTAGGGAGGAAAGATTTGCAGGTGGGTGGATAAATGTGTGGAGATTTCAGGATGTGGAGCGACCCAAAAGGAGACACTTCTTTTCTCAAGTAGGAATTGATAGTTGGCAGTAGGGAATGAGTTTTAAGATATTTTTCTGTGACCTTAAAAATCAAGTAATTCTCACCTAGAGACAAGAGCAGGGGCTTTTCAGTCTGTTTGCTTGGATTAAGGCAAGCATGCCCAACTCACAGCCCGCAGGCTGCACGCGGCCCACAATGAATATTTTTGCGGCCCAGCCAATATAACGGTATGTAAGAAACATTTTAGCTGAAACCGGTTTGGCTCAATGGATAGAGCGTCGGCTTGGAGACTGAAAGGTCCCGGGTTCGATTCTGGTCAAGGGCATGTACCTTGGTTGCGGGCATATCCCCAGTAGGGGGTGTGCAAGAGGCAGCTGATTGATGACTCTCTCTCATCGATGTTTCTAACTCTCTATCTCTCTCCCTTCCTCTCTGTACAAAATCAATAAAATATGTTTGTTTAAAAAAAAAACATTTTAATAAAAATTTCATAATTTAATTTTTACAATATCATGTTATACATAATTATTAATAACAAAGTACAATGTTCACTAATGACTAGTTAGTATAATCGTGTTGCATTCATTTCCCTTGCGCCTTACTCGCAGGCGCACCGTTACTCTCCACTAATACAAGCAGCGAATTTTTTAGCAGCCGATGGCACAGCATTAGCCTTGGACTGACTTGTTTGGCCTGAGCAACAGGAAATATTTTGCTTTCAGAGAAGAAGAAAAAAGACTTATTTGCCTAGTGCTTATTAATTTGTGCAGTTATTCAGTGTCTGGTAAGTTGATGTCAAGAAAAATAATTTTTATTAAAATGTACTATTTTATGTTAACAGTTACTAATTTATTTCAGCCCTTTGTATTCAGCATGCTCTATTGAAATAAACTGTTTCTATAGAAATTGAAACTTTCTATAGAAATTGAAACTTTTTTTTTTTTTTTTGTGGCCCACGTAAACCTTGTCTATTGGGCCTGTGTTAGCCTTTGAGCTTGACATGCTAGGATTAAGAATTAAGGATTAAGGAGAAGGTGGCATGATGGGTGACTCAGAAGGACACAAGGCAGCGAAAACCAGGCTGCTTATTTTCTGTCCTCTCGTTTTGACGCCTTTACATTTTGTGACCCTTTAAGAACATAGATGCAAGTTCCGATAAAAGATTGGATGTGGCCAGATAGTTCGTCAAAAGTAAAGTTACACCATCCTGTTTGGAATGGACAGAATAACTTCTTTTAGTTTTAAAAAGTAATGAATGTATTTTGAGTACTTTTTGCTTTTTATGAACTAAATTTCATGAATATCTGCATTAGGATATGCCAAAAAAAGTTACCTAGGTTGTGCCAGATTTTCTTCTAGGTATTTCCTGAATGTTAACTAATATTTTTTAATCATTCTACCATGAAAATAAATTATCTTTGCCTCATCTCCTTATTTTTAAGTAAATGGGGAAACCGAGGCAGAGGATGATTATGGGAACTGCCGGGATACTTGAAGTGACAAATTATAGAACTCGAACCCAGGTGTGTCTCTGGTGGCTGCCTTTTACCGTTGCTCTTGGCCACTTCTCACACTTCAGTTTTCATAAGGGCAGGGCTCTGTTTGACCTACCATTGCTTCATCTGGAGTCCTGTTACACTGTTTTGCTAAACATCTATTGAAATTAATTTATTAAAATCTGGAGTCCAAGTAGACAATGCATACTATTTGAAAACATAAACAAAAAGTCCCAGAAGCTTGGGAGAGTGCCCAAGCCCACTGAGGAGGTGTCCTCCCGTTCTCTTGATCATGAGCCACTTGAGGCTGCCAGAGAGCTCTGCAGGAGAGCCTCCAGGACTAAGTGCACTAAATGTGGAACAAAGACCGTTTTTATTATAGCACACCCCCCCCCCATTTTTTCGATGGAAAGCTATTTTGTGGTGCCATTAGATGTGAGCTAGAGCTGTAAGTGAAAGTTCACAAAACAATAAATACCACAGTGTGGAGTAGGTTCTCATATGTATAATATTATTTACCCTGCTCTTCTCCAGTCAGATTTAATTGCATTGAAAACAATTGAACACTATCTGTTCTTTCCTCTTTCTCTAGTGTTTATCCAATTAAATTTCCTGCATTAAACCCTAAATCCATCAGAGACAAACTTTTTGAAGATTTTTGGTTATACTATATTTGATTTGTTACCTTGTATATAATGTCTTCTCATCTGATTCTTTGTCCTTACTCATAATCAAATCATCTTATAATGTTCAATCATACAATCTATGCTAACTCGCCATCTCATCCATGCAGATTTTATTATTCCCTCTTCCATGCTAATAGTGGGCTTTATTCTTTTCTGTGTTGCTAAGTTATAACATTGCATTTAATAAGTACATTCATTTATCTATACTTCCCCTACCCCCAGATATTTTAGTTTGGGTCTATCTGATTCAAGGCTAGGTTTTTTTTTTTTTTTTTTTTTAAATTATAATAAAGGCCATATATAACAAATCCACAGCTAATATCCAAATGGTGAAAAATTTGAATGCTCTTCCAAAAGATCAAGAATAAGACAAGAATGTCTACTCTCACTACTTTCTTTCTTTCTTTTTTTAAAATATATTTTTATTGATTTTCTACAGAGAGGAAGAGAGAGGGATAGAGAGTTAGAAACATGGATGAGAGAGAAACATTGATCAGCTGCCTCTTGCACACCCTCTACTGGGGATGTGCCCACAACCAAGGTACATGCCCTTGACCAGAATCGAATCCAGGACCTTTCACTCCTCAGGCCGATGCTCTAAACACTGAGCCAAACCGGTTTCGGCAACTCTCACTACTTTCATTTGACAAGGTTAGAAGTCCTAAGAGTAGCAATTAGGAAAATAAATAAATAACCGATCCATATTGGAAAGGAAGAAGTAAAACTGTCACTATTTGCAGATGACATTATACTATATTTGAAAAATACTAAGGATTTCACCAAAAATTGTTATAATAAATGAATTCAGTAAAGTTGCAGGATACAAAATTAATATACAAGTATCTTTTATTTCTACACACTGACAAGTACATATAATAAAGATAAATTAATAAAATAATCCCATTTATAATTGCATAAAAAATAAAATACCTAAGAAGAAATTTAATAAGTATCCAAATGATCATGACTGTAATTTCCTTTTACTAAGAAATACTCTGAAATTTGATGTTTCTTTTCAGGCATTTCTTACTGAAAGTAAATGAGAATACCAGCAAAACTATCTATAAACAATACTAGTTTTTCCTTTTTTTTTCTTTCTTTGTATGTTACAGAAGAGATGAAAGGGAAGGTCTACTCTGGTTCTTTATATATAGAATTGAAGAGGATCTCATAGAAAAAAGTCTACCAGTAAGTAAGCAGAAATAAAAAGTTTGGCTATGAAAGGCAGTAGTGCAGTTCTATATCCATACATTACTGAATATTGTAGCACTCCTCCACTCTTGAATGTCTTTGTGATACATTCCTGCCTTGCTCTACCATTGCCTAAATTCATCAAAACAAATCTATAGGAGAATCAGCCAAGGGAGATCTCCACCTATATAGCATTGCTTTGACAGGGAATGCAATAAAAATACCCTATTTTATCAGAACAGTGGTCCACCCACTTTCATAATCATTTCTTCACTCTGTTAGAGTATGCCCAGGAATACTTAAAAGTGTATCTGCTTGTCTTGCTGTCTGTTTTATAAGAAGCCACCTAGGCACTCCCAGGTACAGTGTTCTGTGTCATCCAGACAAGCATGACCCTAAAAATAATCTGTAGCATGTGCACAATATGCCTTTTAAGTATGTTTAGCCATCCTGTAATATTCCCAGAGGCAGATGAAAAGCAGGTAGGATTTAAGAAGTCTGAGCATGAGTATGTATGGGTGAATACACCTGTTGTAACCTTTATACCTAATAAGGCATGGTCGGCCTTTTCCGAATCCCTTGAATGATTTATGGACTGTTTCTAGTATCATCATCAGTCTCTTCTTTGGTCTTTTGTTTATGTGCTTCTTAGTGACTAATTACTCTAATGCAGAGTCACAGTTTTTTCTTTTACTTAGTGCAAATTAATACCATTAATCAGTGTCCAACACATCAGTATACTTGAACAAGTAGTATGTCTGCTATGTGTCGGGCACATGTTGGGAACTGAAAATTCTAGGATGAGTAGCACTAACTCCCTGCCAATGAGCTGAAACTCCAATGAGGAAATAGAAAAGCAATCAATGGTTTATTGATAAAAGGGTGCCTAGGAGCTTTGGGGAGCACAGAGAAGGACCACTTCACCCCACTGCTATGATAGAGCAATGTTTCTAAAGGAGATGACTAAATTGCATCCTGCAAAAGAAGGAAGAGTTAGTGAGATGGGAAGGGGGAGGAGAGAGAGAGAAAGAGAGAGAGAAAGAGAGAGAGAAGGGGAAGGAGAGAGAAAGAGAGAGAGAGGGGGGGAGGAGAGAGAGAGAAAGAGAGAGAGGGGGGGGGAAGGAGAGAGAAGAGAGAGAGAGGGGGAGGAGAGAGAGAGAGAGAGGAGAGGAAGAAGAGAGAGGGGGGGAGAGAGAGAGGGGGGGAGAGAGAGAGGAGGGGGGAGAGAGAGAGGGGGAGAGAGAGAGAGAGAGAGAGAGAGAGAGAGAGAGAGAGAGGAGAGGAAGAGAGGGGGAGAGAGAGAGAGAGAGAGAGAGAGAGAGAGAGAGAGAGAGAGAGAGAGGAGAGGAAGAGAGAGAGAAAGAGAGAGGGGAGAGAGAGAGAGAGAGAGAAACATCATACTTGAGGAATTAGAAGAATTTCTGAGCTGCTGGATTGTTGGTGCAGGTAGAGTGTAAGGATAGTAGCAAGGCATGAGGGTAGAGAGGTTGACAAAAATCTGCTAGGAAGAACTTTGTGTCCATGTAATAAATTTGGACTTGAAGGATTTTAAAGATAAGAGACATAAGTTTATTTTATTTTTTTGGTTACAGCTTTATTGGAATATACTGGGTGGGGCAAAAGTAGGGTTACAATTGTTCATAAGGAAAATGATACAATAATTAAATAATATAACTGTTTCCTGTACTCATAACTGTAAATCTCTTTGCCCCACTCTGTATTCTACAATGCATACATTCAAAATACACACTCTTGATACAGTTTTGCATGCATACACATGTGCATACACACACACACACACACACACACACACAGACACACACCCACACCTGTGAAACCATCACGGTTATCAAGGTTATTCTTTGCATTTTAGATTGATCTAGCAGAAATATGAAAAGAGGATTGGAGAAAGGCATTACTGGAGTCAGGGATGGCACTGTGAGACTGTATTCAGATAATGAAGTAGTGGCACAGAGACTGGAGAGATGTGTTAAATGATACTAAAGCAGAATTGATGGGGTAATTTATTGGTTCACCTGGATAGGAAGGAGAAAGAATCAAGGTGGGACTCCGTGTTGGTCCTCTGAGCAAATGGTGTAATTCTTGTGGGACTGGGATTGCAAAAAGAAGAGGAGGAGATGAGCTCGGCTTTGGACATGTGTCTTGAAGTTTGAGCAGGAGTTTGGAAAACTAACAAAACAGGAAGAGAAAGAAAGGGCTCAACAAATGTACAGAGTGAAAGGAATATAGATACTGAGAAGGAGTGGGGAAAGAAGTTGAGAGAAGTTGGTAGACAGCCAGGAAAACGTGAATGTATGGATTTATGCACAGATAATATCATATTATTGCACTTATATCAGTATTCCCTTAATCTGATACATTGTGATTTTATTGCCTACTCTATTCTGTATGGTTCTTCGTGGTTTTGTGTGTCAATCATGGTTATTCATTGCACAACTTACCCCTTTCTCTGACAGGTAGGTTGCCAAGGAATGCCAGTAAAAGCAAAATCCTAATTTATTATTAAACATTTAAATGATCTGACTTTACTTTTTTAAGCTTCTAAGATACATAGAAGCATTGATTTTTAAGTCTTGTGTTTCTCGTTATAGGTGACCATTTGCTTTGGCTTCTTCGTAAGGGTGTTCCATTTCTGCTAACTGACTTATGTCAGAGAACACATTACATTAAAACATTTATTTTAAGGAAGAGCCACTAAAATTTAGTTCCTGAGGTCAGTGTCTCTTTATTTTAGGTAAATCCTATTCTTTTATTAGAGGTTTTCCCCAAATTCGATCAATTCCTAGTACACCGTTACTTAAGCAGGTTTGCTGGGAAAGTTCCTATTTTTAAAACTTGTTTTTTATTTTCTTTTTTTCCAATTGCAATTTACATTCAATATTATTTTGTATTAATTTCAGATGTACACCATAGTGATTAGACAGTCATATACTTTACAAAGTGTTCCCCCTTTACAACATTATTGACTATATTCCCTATGCTGTACTTTACATCCTCATGTCTATTTTGTAACTGCCAACCTGTACTTCTCAATCCCTTTACCTTTTCCACCCAATCCCACAATCCCCTTTCTTGCTGGCAATCTTCAGTCTGATTCTCTGTTTCTGTGAGTCTATTTGTGTTTTGTTTGTTTATATTGTTCTTCAGATTCCACACATAAGTGAAATCATACGGTATTTGTCTTTCTTGAGTGACTTGGCATAATAGCCTCTAGGTCCATCCATGCTGTCACAAATAGTAAGATTTCTTTTATGGCCCAGTAATATTCCATGGTATGTATATCCCACTGCTTTTTTTTTATCCACTTACCTATTGATGGGCACGTGGGTTGCTTCCATAAGTCGGCTATTGTAAAAGATGCTGCAATAAACACAGGGGAGAAAGTTTCTATTTTCTTGGCAACTCCTTGTCTTGGTGATTGAAGAACGGTGGTGTTTCAGGAGTTCTTTATCCTCATAAATTGATGGTAACTGGAGTTTGACTAGGAGGGAACTCCAGTTATGTGTCAGGCTAACACATTCAGACTTTATCTTGAAAGAATTTAAGTATGATGGAAATATGAATAAATTTACTTTTTAGATAGATTGATCTTGTAACATCATACACCCTGATTTATTTTCATTTTACAGGGGTTTGGCCATGGAACATCATTGCATTACTAAGGTCTGCCAAGGTGACTGTTTGCCTCAACATAATGATACCATTTGAGGACTCCCCTGCCTCTCCCCTCCCCCCATGCTTTTCTACAAAAGATTTGCTTATTTAAAAGTGTTTCTCTCATCAGCCTGCCTTTATTTTATCCCTTTCTGGCTCATATTTTTTGCTTTCCAATATGTAGGTGGTACAACATACCATAGTGATGCCTACCTATAATAGGCATTAAACAAAGGCCTATTGAATGAATGAACTATCTCTGTATATGCTAGGATAGTGGTCGGCAAACTCATTAGTCAACAGAGCCAAATATCAACAGTACAATGATTGAAATTTCTTTTGAGAGCCAAAATTTTTAAACTTCTTCTAACGCCACTTCTTCAAATTAGACTCGCCCAGGCCGTGGTATTTTGTGGAAGAGCCACACTCAGGGGGACAAAAAGCCGCATGTGGCTCGCAAGCCGCAGTTTGCCAAGCACGGCTCTAGGACACCAGAGTGACATAAGTGGTTCTCCTAAAGAATTTTTTCTTTCTATTCTGTAAAGTATTTTAAAATTTAGCCCAAATTTGAAATAGATAAGAATTCTATAAACAGGCACAATTAGTGAAGTTTTATAACTAAAGTTATACAAATGGTGCTCAGAGGTGAGCATGTGGGTTATTTTCTTGAAAAATGTGTTGTACCACATACTCTTTTATATGTACATGGCTACATTAGCATGTTTTCCACCCTTGTTTTTAATAACCTTTGTACTTTCTAGGTCACTGTCGCTAACTTTAGTAAACTACTTTGGAAAAATTATATTTTTACCTTTTGCCCTCACCAAATTGATGATACTGAATTTTAAATCAGGTTTTATACATCGTCGGTAGGAGGAGTTGTGCCAAATATTAATTCTTAAATTGAAAGAACTCTCTTTTCAAGAAGGACTGGTTTTCATATGGTAATCAGTCCAGTTCTAAACAATCAGAAAGCAATGGTCATGCTTATAATTGCCTGGTTCATGAATATTCATAACTAGTGATTATACTCATTTAGTATTTTGTTCTCTAGATGATCTAGAATAACATATACCATGTCCCATTGGCAAGTAAGTTACCTTATCAAACAAGGACACTTTTCTATTCAGGATTGAAATTCAGCGAGTGACATCTCCAGTTTCCAAGTTCACTGTAACTCTCTTTTTTTTCTAAATGAAGATCATATAATAACCTTTGCTGTTACATAAATGATTAACCCTGCTCTCTTTCAACTCTTGAAAATGCTTCTCAACAATCTAATGTGAAGTGAGACATGTTTTACCTAGTTTCCTCCCCTCCTTCTAGTGAGAGACAAACAACAACAACAAAAATACAGATAAAAATGAGAATTGCTTGTTCTTTGAATTTGCCTTTGCCTTTCTCTAACTTCATTATTTGAAGTAATTTTAAGTGTCCTGGGAGGAGACTCAAGATTTGAGCAGAATTTAAAATGATTTCTTTTATTCAATTTCAAGGCAAAAGGAGAGGATATTTTTGAAGTTGCAGAAGCAAAAGACTCATACATAAATCTTATGAATTATAATGATTGATTAAATTTGCCTCAGTCATATAACTTTGGTTCTATTTCAAAGTAAAGGAAATTATGTTCATATCATCGACAGCCCGAGGTTTTTTTGTATAGCAAAAGAACCCTGAGAAAGGAAGGCTGGGTAAAAAATACAATAAAGACACACTTCAAAACATGTGTGTTCATGTGCCCTGCTTGCATACATACAATAATTTTCAATAAATTGTGCATGTGTGTGCATTAACCCTTTGCACTCCGCTGTCCCCTCTCAGGGGACATCGGAATTCTAGCATATCACTCGGATGTCCCCTCTCAGGGGACTTTGCAGTTTATTAGTGATTACGGGGAATTGAGTTAATTCAACGCACGTTTCTGCAGCAAAGTAGCGTCGAGTAGCTGGTAGCCAATGTCCAGAATGGTTCAGAGTGCAAAGGGTTAAGTTTTCCCTTTCTATATTAGTTCACAGCCATTTAATTAACTAGGAATTTTTAACATTATGAAAGAGAATTTGAACCTCATTTCGCAGTAGTATTACTTTTAATATCAATTAACTGAGAAGATACATAATAATGGCGAAATATTAGTTGCATTCATATAATTTGTCTGAACCACTAAAGCCACTTAATATTCAACTCTAATATACTAATTTTTTATTTGTGACTACTGAGGTAAAGAGGATAGTAACTTGCCCAAATGCCAACACAGTAAGCAATCTATTTCCCTATTTCTGTATTCTACACTGCCAGTATAGTATACATTTGCTAGCATTTAATTTTAATTTGTATTAATTGTTAACGTAGTTCATATTATAAGTATAGTACATTCATATATGCGAGAAATGACTTATACGGTGCATTTACTGATGATACTTAATGTGCCTATGTTTTATAGTATATCTTTGTCTGATGTTTTAACTCATACTGACTGACTCTGAATGGAATCTGCCATAGGGTCAAATATGCCTCCTACCCTGTGTTAATACCTTTTAGTACAAGCTGTCATTTGGCTAGGAATATGCATGTCCAAACAGAATTAGCTTCCTAGTCCTACAACAAATGTGAAATGAGTAAATTTTTGTTTCTTTCCTCTTCATCACCTTTTTGAGAGGCATCCATTAGCTTTCTGTAATCAAAATCTTAAAGCTGTAACTTTATAATTGCTTTTAAATGATTGTAAATATTATTACTTTCCACAATGGAGATTTTCATTTTCATAAGAAAAGCAAAAGAGCGAAAGGGATGTAGCTTTTAGACAAGATATAAATCTTGAGATAACATGTTTCTTCAAACCAACCTTTCTCTTTCTCTCCCTCTCTGCTTTCCTCTTTCTCCCCTCACCTCCCTTATTTACTTCTTTCTCTACAAACAAGTGGAATGTCAGTATTTCCTTAACACCAGGCCTCATGACTAAGATTCACTTTGACATCAGGGAATTTCAAATCTAATTAGGGCAAACTCAATCCATAGTCTGACCTCCCAGGCCCATGGTTGGCAAACTGCAGCTCAAGAGCCACATGCAGCTCTTTGGCCTCTTGAGTGTGGCTCTTCCACAAAATACCACGGCTTGAGAGAGTCTAATTTGAAGAAGTGGCATTAGAAGAAGTTTAAAGAATTTGGCTCTCAAAAGAAATTTCAGTCGCTGTACTGTGGATATTTGGCTCTGTTTACTAATGAGTTTGCCGACCACTGTCTTAGGCCAATCTGTAATGAAATCTTTCGAGATGCTAAAAGAAAGAAAGGTACCTTTCTTATTTTATTCACAGTTCAGGTAGCCAATGTTTCCCAAACTTTTGACATATGTGTACTCCTTCTATAATTTTCGTAATGCTGATGGTCACTGAGTACCCCTCGTACTCATGAGAATGTAGAATTAGGCGCAGCTAAGCACGGTGCAGTGCATATCTTCACCAAACTCTGGTGCAACGCGTACCCCCACCAAACTCTTCCCGTACCTCTGGGGGAACGCGTACCACACTTTGGGAAACACTGATAGGCAATTAAAATATGTTCAACTGTGGTAGGCAGTCATCTCCCAGATTTTGATAGTGTGTCAAGTGCTAAGTGCTAAGGCTGTAGGCAGGTGAGATTCTGGCTCAAAAGGCGATACGAGGTATTCTGTCTCCTGTGTCAAGAAGAATACTTTTTAGGCTCTGGGAAGATATAAATGATAATAACAGAGCTGACTTCTCACAAAGTGTCATTGATGAAAACTGTCAAGTATTTAGAGGTGATTAATGATGACGTTTAAGGAGGTCTGCTGCTAAGTGTAAAATAAAATGAAGTGTGAATGCTAACCGGTAATTGGGGCTATGATAACATTTTAAATATCCAGGAAAATGCATCTCAAGTTAAGTCACTGGAAAAATGTTCACTAAGCAAATTCTAACATGCAGCTACAGACTTTAGGAAGATGAAGGACCTTATTGATCTCGACAAAATGCCATCTTGCAGGGATTCTAAATATTTCAGGTAGATCAGTAAGTGATCCCTGCAGGCAAAGTGATACTATTTTAGAAATGATAACCCGAAAAAAAAAAAAGGATGTATTTTAAGTTCACATTTAATCAGAACAAATAACTTTCAAATGTAAATGAAAAGCAATTGGATACAAGTCAAAGTTAATTGTCTACACCCCCCCCCCCCAATAAATTCTAGTAACCTTCCTTCCTATTTCACACATATGCCATTTTATAACTGGAAGGTATAAAATGAATCTTAAAAACAAACTAATGTAGTCTTTGATGGTTAATTTTAGGTTAACTTGGCTGGGCCTTGGTGCTCAGATATTTGGTCAAACACTATTTTAAGTGTTTCTCAGTGGTGTGTGTGTGTGTGTGTGTGTGTGTGTGTGTGTGTGGTGTAGTGTGTGTAGATGAGATTAATATTTAAATCAGTGGACTTTTAAGTAGAGCAGATTGCCTTTCATAGTGGTGGTGAACCTCATTCAATTAAAGAGCTTAATAGGACAAATACTGACCTCCCTTGAGCAAGCAAAGAAGGAATTCTGCCAGCATATGACTTTGGTTTAAATATAGCCTTGGCTCTTCCTGATTCTCTAACCTGTTGGCCCATGATGCAGAGCTTGGTCATGTCAGCCTCCAGAATTGCATGAGCCAATTCCTTAAAATAAATCCCTCTTGCTTTATACACATCCTATTGGTTCTATTTCTCTAGAGAATCCCAACTAATACAAAGTGATATTTTCATATTTTCTCTTGCTTAAGTACCTATCTTATACAAATACCTGTTTTAATTCTAAAGTGACTGTTGGTTTATAGTTTTAGCACTTTATTTTTTGGGCACCCATTTTAATAACAAATGCTAACTATCTTAACTTAGTTTTGTGACCTGTAGTAACTTAAATTCTTAATAATAGTTAACACCTTCTCCTATGCTTATTTTTATATAAATATAGATTTTCATCTACTTTTGTTTTTACAATTAAATACACAGTTACTTGTGATGCTAAAAGTTTTGTGAACAGAAAGCGTATAAAAGCACAATGGATAAGGCTGTTGCAGGATTTTTCAGTCTTACATGAAAATAGACAATGCCTTTCCATGATGCTGCTCTTCTACCTTCCCAGTGTGAGCACCTTGAACTTTGCTACCCTTTCCTCTGTAGCTCATATTTCTATGTGGCACTCTCTAAGCCCCAGGGGGACCTCAGACTAGTGAGACTTACTGTACCCTTTGTCTGAGTGTGCACTCACAGCAGCGGCACAGCTGCCCCTAGAAGGGCTTATAGTGATGCAGAATATGACAGCATGTTCTTTAAAAGGTCTCTTTGGCCCACTGTATAGCATGTTCCTTTCATCTCTAATTTTCTTTTTTACCCCATTCTAAATCCTTCTAAGAAGAACCTTCTACACCCGTGGTTGGCAAACTGGGGCTCACGAACCACATGCGGCTCTTTGACCCCTGAGTGTGGCTCTTCCACAAAATACCACGGCCTGGGCGAGTCTATTTTAAAGAAGTGGTGTTAGAAAAAGTTTAAAAAATTTGTCTCTCAAAAGAAATTTCAGTCGTTGTACTGTTGATATTTGGCTCTGTTGACTAACGAGTTTGCCGATCACTGTTCTATACCAACTACCAGATAATTTACCTGAAGATCAACTCAATAAATTGTGTTTAGTGGTGGGTGATACACAGTATATGTATTAATTCCTGTGAAAATGAAATCTCTGCTTGGTTGTGATATCTACTGGAGAAGCATATACTGAATGAGAGTGCTTTGTTTTTTAGCATAATTTTAGATCTTTGAAGTTAAGATGGTCAGTTCTCAGAAACACCTCGAGTCCTTGGGCCTTAAGATATTTTGGATTTAAAAGTAAGTATTACACTTAAAAGTACATTTACTATTTTCAGTCTGTGAACTGATAAGACTTTTCAAAAACTGAAGTGTGGTATCTTTCTTTGAAATTAAATTAACATTAATGAAGTTTCTGTTTGTCACTTTTTAGAGTAATGTTCAAAGACCCCTAGAAATTTGCTTTCCTGGTTCCTTACCAACTCAACTCAAACAAACCACAGAGCCAGTGGTTTTTAATTGGGCCAGAGCTGACCCTGGTGGTGGCCTTGACAATTCTAGCAGTGACCAGACTGCTTGGATGAGGGGTTGAGTGAGATCATACTGAAACTTTAAGGCACCCTCAGAGCCTAGCTTCTAGGTTGTTACACTAAACAGACTTCAGTAACAAGATCAGTTCTAAGTGCCTGTATTTGTACTTCATTTATCTCTTCATTCACTATAGGGGTATGGCGTGAAGAGATAAATGAAGTACTGTGACAGGCTATACACTTGCCACTTTGTGTCCATTGCCTGCCTTTTTGCCTTGAGTGGTTGTGGGTGAGGCAGGTGGGGGAGCTTTGCCTACCTCCCCAAGTCGCTGTTTTTTTTCTTTTTTTAATTTTTAAAAATTTTTAAAATATATTTGATTTTGTACAGAGAGGAAGGGAGAGAGAGAGAGAGTTAGAAACATCGATGAGAGAGAGTCATCGATCAGCTGTCTCTTGCACACCTCCTACTGGAGATATGCCTGCAACCAAGGTACATGCCCTTGACCGGAATCGATCCCGGGACCTTTCGGTCCCCAAGCCAATACTATCCGTTCAGCCAAACCGGTTTCGGCCCAAGTCGCTGTTTCATCAGCCAGACCCAATTGCGACTGGTTCTGAAGTATCCGGACAGGTTTTATGGAAATTTAAGGCAGTGTTTCTTAGTTCTGTAGTTTATTCACCTTGAAAGCTATCAACATTTTTATCTAGGGTTTGACTTAACTAAATTTTTTTTTTTGGGGGGGCTTTTTGAAGCAAAATTCATGGCAGTTTTTAATTCCTATGAATTTCTGAATTCAGGGACCTCCAGGAGGAATGCTAGTCAGTTTAAAGCACCCTCTGCTGGGAATTCTCAGGAATAAAAAGAAAACGCAGGGAGGTCTCCTTTGGGTCCTCCAGGGAGAAGTTGGCATCTCTTCTGAAGGCATTTTAACAAGGAGCTGTCGGTGGAATCTTGGCTCTGCTACTTGCCTGCTCTGTGACCTTGGGCAAAAGTTTTAACTTTTCTGTGTCTCAAATTATTATCCACAAAAGGGGAATACTACTAATATTCATCTCACATAGCTGTTGGCAGATTATATGCATGAGTTTGTAACTCACACACTAGCGCAGTACTCAGATGTTCGATAACTTAAAAGAACTCTTTGCCGGCGTTTCTGTAGCTGCAGCAGAGGGCTCGGCAAGGACATCTCTAGCTGGCCCCCAGTGGCACTGCTGAGAGGAAGCCAGCCTGCACGCTCTTCCGCTAAATGAGATGTGTGTTGATTTTATTACTTCTATACCTGAAAATGACTTTGTTTCAGAAGCTTCCATCTCGCCCTCAAGCTAAATCACTCACTTGCCGTTGAAAATACCGTTTTGTTTTGTTTAATGATTCACCTCAAGATTTCTACTCAATCAATTCCAAATTCCCAGGCCCTCTCAGTGCTTGGCTGCAGTGCAAAAGCGATTTGTGAATACAGGAGGGCATGGGGGAGAGGTGTCTGATCTCCAGATGGACATCTCTCTCCCATTGTATACTGAGCCCTGTTCCCGTAGCCTGTGCCCCGGGAAGGGAACTGGTGGTTGTGTGTGGTGGTTGCTCTTGGGGAACGTCGCCCCACTGATAAGCAGTTCCTGTGAGTGATGAAGCCTTATCTTCTGACTGATGCTCAGCCACATTCTCTATCTGTTCCCAGCCTTAGACTGTATAGCCCAAATCGTCTGCTGTGGAATCCTTTCAACTTGCATCACAGCTATTTCCTGCAGGCTCTGCTGTTGCTGCTGCCACTGGTACTCCCCAGTAGCCCCATGGTTTGGGGCCCGGAGTGGATAGCAGCATCTCTCCCCTTTGAGCGTCAAGAGAGAGACGCCTATTCTCTGGATCACCTTAGGTTTTTGAGGACACACAGACTGCTTTAAGGGCACTCAACTCTAAATTTTGTAATATTAAAAAAAATAATTTACTTTTAAAGTAAATTTCTTTTGTTCCTTTTTTTCCTCCTTTTTCATCTAGTCCAAGAAGGGATTGCTTCTTTAGATTATGTTGAAACCTCTTTCTTTATTATTTGGCTAGCATTTACATCCCCCATGCTCTAGTTAAAGGGTTAGGCCAGTGGTTGGCAAACCGCGGCTCATGAACCACATGCGTCCTTTGGCCCCTTCAGTTTTCTAACACTACTTCTTCAAAATAGACTTGTCCAGGCCAAAAACCGACTTCTGCACATGGGCCACAAAGTTTCAATTACACTGTATGTGCGCGCCCTGCACATGGTATTTTGTGGAAGAGCCACACTCAAGGGGCCAAAGAGGTGCATGTGGCTTGCAAGCCATGGTTTGCTAACCACTTGGTTAGGCTAACTACAATCTGTGAGCCATATCTGGTCTGCTGCCTGTTTCTGTAAAGCTTCATTGGAACAGAGCCATGCTTATAATTGATGGTTTATCTATGACTGATTGTATACCACAGTGGCAGAGTTGAATAGTTCTGATAGGAATATTTTAGGCTTTGTGGGTCAGAGGATCTCTATTTGTCACTTTAAGAAAAAATTTGTGGATTACTGCTGGAGGCCTCCAGGTCTGATCTTCCAAGCCAAGAGATTTTGAAATTCATTAAAAATCCATTGACATATTTAACGTTTAATTCTTGAAAATAAGACACCTTGTCTTCATGTGCCTGCTGTGAGTTTTGAAAATTCTTTAGTACTGTAGATGGCTTCTTTGTTCCAGACCATTCCAGGTTTCCCTGGAAGCCACAAGTGCTGCAAGTCCAATAGATTGAGAACCATTGACATGAATATTTTTCATAACAAAGCTACCACATTGGCTCTTTAGTGTCTTGCCATCACTCATTCATTTGCTCGCTCACTGATTTAGTTATCAGTCATTTCTTTACTAAACACACAATATGCCAGGCATTGTGCTAGGTGCTAGGAATACAATCACTAACAAAACATAAAAGTATTTCTTTGATCTCAAATAGATCAGAAGCTATCATAACAGGATTAAAAAATAATTGTGAGACTCATGTATTGGTTTTTCCTTCCCTTCATGCTATAGGCAGACAACAGGGCTCTTCATAATTGTATCAGGCACACTTTCAAGGTAGAGAGCCAGTGAGTGTAAAGGCAATAATGCTATTGGTCTTCTGTAGAAGTACAAGTTCACTGTAAAAATGATGTAGGGGATCCTGGGAGGGAGGGTGGGGGGACTGAAGCATCTTTGAATGAAGGGAGAAAGCATAGAGTTCAAAATGGGAGTGAGTAGGTCTGTAGCCATGGGCTCTGGAGTCTTGCGGGACCTGAGCAACACCACAATAATGCTTTGGGAGGGTGGAAGACGGTAAAACAGTAGCTATATGGCTCTCCTGGGGAGGAAACTGGGCATCTTTCCCAACTGAACAGATTCCTCTATTCTCTGCACATAGAAGCAAAGCTGAGCGCTGCTTGCTTCAAAGAACTTTGAAAAGCTTCGAAAATGAGTATGTCAGTGAAGACTATGATAGAATGCTGATTGGAGATTTCCCTCCCTTTTTAGAGCTGCATACTTTTGGTGTGACCCTGAAGGAATGCAGGGCAGTAAGAACTGTCTGAGTTAAATTTCCTGCTGTTCTGGTTGGACAAGGACTAGGGTTCAAGTTTAGTTGAGTGAGAAACTAGAAATGAATATTTTGAAAACATCTGAGCCATATGATCTAGGATTTATACCCAGTGAAAGAACAAATTCAATCCCATAATGATAATATTCTCAATAAACACCTACCGTGCACTAGACAGAGTCAATGATTGCAGTTGGTTAAGATGAAGAAGTTACTGATTCATGCCACATTGCAAATAAGAAATTAGATAGAGATTTTAACCCCAGTTCGGGTACTGTAAACCCAGAGTGCTTTTCCACATGACCTCTTTACACCTGATAGAACTGGGGCAGAGTAAAATTAAAGAGTGGGGAGGAAGTAAAAAAAAAAAAAAAAAAAAAAGTAAAGGGAAATTTCCACCAGGGAATGTCACTGAATTGTTGCAATCAGAGATGATAGAAGATTTAGCATTAAATTAGGTAATTGTTTTTTTCATAGAGCGTTTCATTCTTCTATTTAACAAATACATTATTGAACTTCTTAATATCTTTTATTGAGGAAGGACAATAGTGAAGTCAGTGAGGAAAGAAAATAACTTCTCATCATGATACATGATGAGTTTGGGTTAGAGCCCCAAAATATTTGGTAGAACAAATTACAAAAAACCATAGAATGATTCTATTGCTGGCTGAATTGTATAGACTGGGGGAGTGGGTTATAATTAATTCCATTAAATCATGCATATATTTATGCAGCTCTGACCTGCATTGAAGAATTTTATAGATCATGGTTTAGATAAAGTATTATAATGTACAAGTGAAAGAGTGAGTGCTTTACAAATGGCTCCAGTTTAGTATGCACCAGCAGAGCTAAGGAAAGCAGAGCTTGAGGGCAATAATTTCAAGAGCCTGTTGGATACCATCTTTGGCAATCTACCACTTCTTAAAAAATGAGTGTTTTTCTAGAAAAAAACACACCAGTAATTGAAGAGTCTGTGTATTTCATCATACAATATGGCAGTTCAGTTATTTTCACGGTTGAGACAGTTAGTTGTCAAGTTAAAAAAATGACTTAGATCCGTTGTGAGTCCTCCCGCACTCAATTCTGAAGTGCCAACTTTCTATGGTATACATGATCATAAATTCTGGTATTGAACACATGTTTAATCCTTAACATGTCAGAGGGTAGGGATGGTTAAAAGAATAGAACTTTGAATCTTTGATTAAACTTTCAGTCTTTCATTTTGGTTGAGTATTTTAGAATAAAACTACGTATATATTTATGGAGATAGAAATTTTTACATACAGATTCAAACTAGAATTTGAACTCCTGATGCCAGGCATTGTTCTAAGAAACATAATAACTATTTCCAGAGATCTCATAACTAGACATCTTTAAATTTAGAATTTTAATGTTCCAAGGAAATAGATTTTGTTCAATACCCTTGTTTTACAGATGGTGAAACTCAGGTCCACTGAATTTAAAATACTTCCTGTCCTGCTCTGGCCAGGAATGGTTGGAGCATCATCCTGAATATCAAGAGTTTGTGAGTTCAGTTCCCAGTCAAGGCACATACCTTGGTTAAGAGTCCCATTCGTGTTTGGGGTGCATACAAGAGGCAACTGATGGATGTTTCTCACATTGGTGTTAATTATAAAAAATAATTGCTTTTTCATAAAGCCCAAAAAGTCTTATACAAATTTGTTTGATTAACAGATACCAATAAAAGCAATGTATTATTTTTTACAGATTTAGAAGTCTGTTATTATTATTATTATAAATTGGACACCCCCCCCCCCCAAAAAAAAAAAAAAAAAAGACAAGGCAAAGTCATTCTAAATATCCATTAGGACTATGACCCTTAAACACTAAAAGTTTTTTTTTTTTGTTCTATTCTTAATACTCATATATTAGCAGCTTGTGTGAGATCTAAGTGAATATTTTGGAGAAAAATGGATTTGGGATATATTTTCAGCTTTTCATGGATGAACACTTTTGTGAGGGACTAGTTGGTTTTACATTTCTAAAATTTAATTTCCCCAGGACAAAAAATATATTTGTGTGAATATTTTATCATTTAGGGTATGTGCTGGCATTCTCTATGTGGGATAGATGCCAACCAGATGGTCTGTGGCAATCTAGCAGAAAGGCAGCTAGCTGGACTGTGCTTGCTTTATCTATATGGTTTAGCAGCCATGCAAAAGACATTTGTTTTCTTTGCACTTTGAAAAGTGAAGACAAATATATTTAAGTAAGATATGGATCATGTATTGCAAATGAACACTCAGAGTTTTAAATTAAATTATATAAATAATGACAAAGTCTTAGTCATATTTATGTTTGCTCATGTTGTGTCTTAGCAAGGTTACTTTCACAGGGAACAAACACACAAAAAGAATCCCCAAGTCTCAATTATGCCAAATATTTTTCACTTAAAAATATTTGAAAATGGATGATTGGATTCTAGAGGAAAACATTCTTCCTAACTTTGAGGCAGTTTCCATATATGGATATGTATATTTCACATGTTTAATAGTTATTAACTAAAAAGAAGAATTGGAAATTGGCTACCCCAGAGAAATAGTTTCTTTGAGTTACGGTGCACAAATCATCATGTTTATAAATTCATTATGATAGGGCTTCCATTCAATTTCAAAATTTGTGAAGACAAAAATTTAAAGGTAACAGTGAAAATTTCTGTGGATGCCTAGACTTATCAGGTTCAACCGTGCATATGCTCTTTAGGTAAGGGGTTGGAATTTAGGATACGGTATTTAGTTTTGGTTCTCATACTGTGGTATGTATGTATCAGAATAACCTGTGATATGGATTTAAAAACATAAATAAAACACAGAATCTGAAGCAGTGGGCTTAAAGTGCTGGAAATCCTCATTTCTGGCACCCAGCACCTCTAAGTGATCCAATCCTCCTGCTGTGAATTTCTGCTGTTCCTCCCTAAAGGTTCTTCATGGAGTGGAGGGTGAGTTTGCCCACAAATGCTACCTTAACATACTTTTCTCTTTCTCCCCCTCCTTGGAGAACATAACAACATTTTAAGATAGGATAATTCTTTCCTTTCAAAGAACTTCTGATTTCTGCCTTGAAAGAACAGAGAAAAATATAAGGCAAAAGAATACCAATTAAATGGGGACTCTGGAGAGAGCAAACACAAAGCAATGCATTATCTCATTACTTATGCGGTGAAGTTAACACGGCACCATACCACAAACAAAAGATTTCAAGGGGATGTAGAAGCTGGACATTAATGATAAATCATAATACGAGAAATATGCTATGGCTTATGTGCTATTACAGTTCTTCCCCTTTTTGACAACTTCTTTCCTTTATTCGGAAAAGGCAGCTCTAGGGAATAACCTCTGTTCTACTAACCTGCTCCTAAAGTTCTCTCTCTTAGAAGCTGAGAGGCAGGGCTATTCATGAAAATAATTGCTAGAGCAGTGCATCCTAATGATAGATTAAATGTAGAGATCCTCTGATTTTCTCTCAAGAGTCATTCCCTTGCTTAATTATTAATTGTAGTTAATTTCCAATAAGACATATATCATTTAAAAAAATGTTTGCAGTACTTTAGCTGTGATGGTATTTTCTAAAAAATGATATGTATATTCTTATATAAAATTATCTTGTCTGTGACTGAATAAGATGGTTAAGAAGAGCGTGACTTTTAATTACTTCTAATTTGCAATATTCTTGTTGCATATCTATATTAAGTAGCTCAAGAGTAAAATTTAAGCACATTTGGTCATTTCAGAAAATTGTAGAGAAAAAATACAATTCATAAAATACAATTCATAAATTAGTTTCATGTTATATCCTGAGATACCACATTAATAAGTGTTATATTAATACAAAAAGTGGTATAAAATATAGTATATTGCCATATTTTATTAGCATCATTATTTTATAATTGCTTTTATACCTTATAGCCCTTTACCTCTTTCTATATTTTATTTATATTTTAATTTATAGAACTGATAACAATATACTTCTGTTGCATAGTCAACCTAGATACTAAATAATGTTTCAGTCCAGGTTATGGCAGGTGAACAAATTGAGGCTGAATGATAGTAGGTGACTTGCCCAAGGACACATAGGGACAGTGGAGTTAGGATAAAGAAGCATTTTCATCCTAATTTCTATATGTAAAAGCCTAACTAAGGCTTTTCCACCTAATCTACAACAGTTCTCACCTACTGACTGTTACTTTCCATGAATTACTCATGTTTTCTTGTAGTTTCCTATATTTGGCCTTCTCCTCTAAGTATAAGCATTGTCCACATGTACAAACAACTTCCTACATACTGTTATGAACCTGAGAAGCTCTGGAACATTGTCTCTCAACTATATTTTAGAGTTTAATGCTACATTTCAGTGAAGTCTAAGGCTTTCCAAAGCTGCTTAAGTGTGCTTATTTCTCCATTTCAAGGATATTTTGCCTTGTATGACTGGTCCACTGGTCGCTGTGATGCACACTGACCACCAGGGGCTAGATGCTCAATGCAGGAGCTGCTCCCTGGTGGTCAGTGTGCTCCCACAGCGGAAACGCTGCTCAGCTGACCAATGGGCGCCTGACTCAGGGCTCACGGCTGGCCAGCGCATCCCAGAGACCACAGCAGAATGGCAGTGAGCCTACCCAGTGGCTGTGGCAGCAGGTGCAGAGGGGCCCGCATGAGCAAGAGCAGCAGGCAGGAGCGGCAGGTGGCGTTGGACTTTTGGTTTTGGCCCTATCCCTGTAGGCTATGCTGAGGGACCCCACTGGTGTACGAGTCCATGCACTGGGCCTCTAGTTTCAAAATAAAAGCCAAGAAGTAAAATGGAATAAACTATCCATACTTTAGCCTTTTCAGTTTTAAGGTATTGTTTCATTACTTCACAATTGTAGTAAATGCCTCTATCAATGAAAGGTTATCATAGAACAACAAAGTAATATCTATAATAATAAAAGCATAATATGCTAATTATACTGGTTGTCCTCCTGGATATCTTTCTGGATGTCCTTCTGGACAAAGCCAGGGCTGCAAGGGAAGCCTGGGTCCCGGTGCCAGAGGGAAGCCAGTGCCAGCAGCTGGGGAAGGAAGGCCCACTCTTGCACAAAATTCGTACATCAGGCCTCTAGTATTTAATAAATAAAAAACAATAATACAGACTTTCTAATGAATTGGAAATCAGTGAAATAATTTAGAACCTTATTCTATGATAATGATTCAATTAAATGACAGAGGTAAAAAAAAAATTGAATGGTTTTCAGTTTTAAACATTCTCTGCACACCCTAAAATACAAGGAGAAATGGTTTAGAGATGTAGCTTTATAATATTACTATTGATAGATATAATATTACTAATGACATAAAATGTAGATAATAAAAATGCAATGAATTTAAATGAGTTTCAGTCATTTGAGGATGTCTAGAAGTATTTAATGAAATAAATAATGTACAGCTGATTGGGACCTTCTTTTTCAGATTTCTTTTTCTTTATTTTTATTCTTTGAAATAGAAAGTAAAAAGCCTAAAGGAAAAAACTTCTATCATTTTTCATCAAAGAAATAACCCTGAGACATTCTCTCCCCACTTATTTTTCTGCCTCTGATCTTTCACAGAGTTTGTGAAAGCAATCTACTAAGTCCACTTTCAGATCTACCACTAATTGTGACCTTGTTAGTTGTCTTAGTAGTGAGGCCAAAGATTAAGTGGTTGTGAAGACTAGATTCTTACACTATTTTGAATGTTGTTTTGCAGGTCGAGGCTGAATTCTAAAGTACAAACAATCACAGTTTTCTAAATTTTGTTAGTGAAGTCCCAACTGGTTTATAAAGCATTATAGTATGTGAGACACTATCAACCAAATTTAAAGAAGGAAAATTGGGAAAATGTGCTCTCAAAGAAATTGCCAAGAGTTGTGTTGATCCCACTAAGAAAAAAGAGTTCCTGATAATGGATAGGTAATAATAAGGCAGGTAGGCAGGGAAATTGGTGCTCTGGGCATCCCTTTATTGGGAGAGGTCCTGAAATAATGAAGGATATAAACTACTTGGTGACATTTCACAAACATATGCAAGCCTTCCCAGAACAGGCTGTGAATCTTAAAAATGTGGGCTAGCCAGGACTGAAAAGGGGGGCAAAAGTAAAATAGCTATGAAGAGCTGTTAAAAACACCTATGTTATAACACTCCCTCTCCATTATTAGCTGGCGATTATTTAAGGTCAAATAAATGTAAATATCCAGTCGTTTTAGTCTGTGGTTTTTATTTTGTTTATAGGTAGTACAGTGAGTGACTCACAATGACATTTCATCATGTGCAATGTTTGCTGGTACAACTAATGCGATAGATATAACATTCTACATATAAATTTGTGTGATCTGTATGCTTCTTTGACATTGATTTCTACAAGTTTAATTGCTACTTCAATGGGTTAGTGCATTTTAATTTTTGATGCACATTATAAGATTGCCTATTGAGCCAATGTTTTCTTGATGATAGATCTTCAGTTTTTCTATCATTTTTTAAAATATTGAATTGCTTTCCTGATATGTTGAAAATAGCTGATTTCAATTTTTGCTTGAATCACGACTTTTCAAATTTAACTTCTTATTGATTCTATTACTCAGTTTTTTTCTACATTTAAAATATTCAATGTTTCCTTACTCTCTGCAGTCAGAGATTACATAATTAGATTACATAATTAACTCTTGGGGTATATTACCAGTAAATTGTTCTGGGTACTGGTAATTAGGAATAAAATAGAACTTTCCGCTAGAAAGTAGAGTTTCAAATTTAGTATGGATTTGGCTGTAGCTTTTATGAAATAAACTGGTGTCATCACTATTTATAAAGATACAACTTTCATCATTGAAAAGTAAAAAAAACTATGTAAACAAATTGCACTCTGTTTCAACTTCCTCTGTTAGAACTCTCTAAGATTATGCTTAATATTAAATGGAGAGGCTACATCTAGAGATTTTTTTGGGAAAATTTGTAAAGAATATTTGATATACCTGAGATATTTATCTAAGTCCTCGTCTAGGTGAAGAGGACTTCAAACACAGTGACAGGCTTGTCATCGCCATCACCTGGGTAGTGCACAGTTATAGTTAGCATTAGATTCATGTTAGCTACCCCCCTCCACTTATGCCTCTAACAGTAATAATTTCTTTAAGGCAATAATTGTGAGAATTTCAAACAGAGCCTTCTGTTTTCAATATCTACTCTTATCCCTGTACTTGAAAGGTAGGCTTGGATAGTCATAATGCCAGAATTTATGGTATCATTTATTTAATAACGTCTTTCCTTTCTCTATTATTCTGATTATTCTCCCTTGTTTTTTGAGGAATTTATTAGCATTTGCCATTGTATTGGCTCTTAAATTTGACAGTGAAATTTTTAAAAAAGTATAGATATGTTTTCTCACAGTTTCTATGGGTCAGGAATTCATGTGTAGCTTAGTTGGATCCCTCTAACCAGAGTCTATCATGAGGCTGAATTCAAGGTGTCAGCTGAGTCTGAAGTCACTTCAAGGCTCAATCAGATGGAAATCCACTTGCAAGTTCATTTATGTAACTATTAGCAGGCTGTAGGCCCCTGCTTGATGTTAACTGTAGATATCACTTCCTGGAAATGTGGGCCTCTCCAGAGGGCTATTCACAACATGGCAGCTTACCCCCCAAAGTGAGGGCTCTAGGGGTATGTGCGATGGAAACCACAGTGTTTTTGTAATCCAATCTGAAGTGATATCCCAATTATTTTTATATAACCTTTTAATTTGGAATAATTTCTTATTTTATAACAGTTTATAAAGATAACTCTGAGTTTTCCTGTACCTCCTAATTTTCCCTAATGTTAGCATTTCACATCACCACACTACACTTCTCAAAATTAAGAAACCAATACTGGTATAATATTATTGACTAAACTCGAGACTGTACTCAGATTTCTCCACTTTTCCCACTAATATCCCTTTTTGGTTTCAGGATCTCACCAGGCCACTGTAGTGCCTTTAGTTGTCAAGTCTCCAGTCTGTTCTGATCTGTGATAGTTTCTCAGTCTGTCTTTCTTTTTCATGACCTTGAGAATTTCATGGTGTGCTTATCTGTACTCCTCAGTTTGTCTGCTATTTTCCACATGAGTAGACTGGAATTACAGGTTTTAGGGAAGGATACCACAGAGCTGAACTGCCCTCTGCATCCTATTATAGCAGGTGTATAAGATATCACGTGACAGTTCACTGGTGATGTGAACTTTGATAACTTTTCAAACAGAGGAAATAAAAGATTCATCTACTTTCTTCTCTTTTCAAGTGTAAGACTTTTGTACTATTTCACCAAGGCTTCCTTCTATTAGGTTTTGTTGCAAAAGGATTGAGAAGTATATTTCTATGATATTAATTCAGTTTCTGACATGTTAAATAGGATATTGCAATTTTTTTCTAACATACATGTACCCAATTAAAACATTAATTACTGAATAGAGAACTCATATAAGACTCCAATACTTATAATAAATTATTCCTGTGAACCTTTAAGGTTTGGTCAACATTATAAGAAGGAAAGGTATTAGAGTCAACAAAACTATGCCCTTTTCTATCCTTGGAGAATGGCAGAGGCAAAAAGAAAAGGAGAATGATATCTAATTGCTTTATTTTCCTATCTTCCAATTTCCTCTTCTTGCCTTTACCCCAGAATGAAAAGTTGTGCGTGCTTGTGTATATGTACATGTTTGTGTGTGTTTGTGCATATACATGCCAATGAGCTGAGGTGAATGATGAGTGTAGGGAGTTCTTATTTGAGACTCCAACCAGAAGCCACTTTGAAGGCAGAGTTATATCCATATTAAAGTAAACCAAGCTATGCAGTATGGGACCGAGCTATACATAAAGAGACCTGAAGATTGTATTTTCACATGCTACCCTTAGTTCCTGCACTGCATGGATGGTGAGTGAAGCCCTAGCATATATGTCATGGTAGCTGCAGAGGACAGGTGGGTTCTACGTCCAGAGATAGAGGCTAGAGAATCTTGTAGATGTATGGAGGGCCGCTTGCCTAGGAGGAGGGAAGGTCAGGATGGGTTAGCCAGAGAGCACTGTCGGGCAGTGACAGGGCAGAAGAGTTATTCCCTCACATGCCAATTCTAAGCAAGATTGCTAGCAATAATTGTTGCCGCAGTAGAAGGGTGTGCCCACATCATGTACCCTAAGACAACACAAGGTCAGGAATATTCTCACTCCAAACTTCAGAAGGACATTTTGGCCACTTACCCCATGCCTTCTGTATATATCTAAACATCATTTGAGGAGATAATTAAAGGTTAAAGGTGTCTATGGGAGACTGAGCATTTAATGTATGGATATTGTTTAAAGGACCAGTGTGGTCTCAGCTTTAATTATATTATTCAGATGTTTTATTAAGATTTAAAAATTAATTTTTTAGAGAGACAAAGTGAGAGAAACATTGATGTAAGAGCACAGCATTGATCAGCTGCCTCATGCATGCCCCCTATTGGGGATTGAGCTCATAACCTGGGCACATGCCTCTACTGGGAATCTAATGGTGATCTCTAGGTTCTTAGGTGGATGCTCAACCACTGAGCCATGGTGGCCAGGCTGATTCAATATTTTTAATAAAAATTATTCAACTTGGACAAAAGGATGAATTTAGAAAGAAATTTGGAATGGAAAGTTTCTGTGTGAAGTGAGCAAGGCACCTAGTCTCTTTAATCTTCCTGAGATTCATTTTATCTCCCATAAGGAGAGTTCTAAAAATTGTTGGTTTATGCCGGCAGTCATTGCTGAATCTGTTAAAAGGAAAATGCTATCCAGAAAGTTAGAAAAATTGGAATGCATAAGCCCTTCCCTTCCAATGAAGTCAGGTGGCTCTATTAAGATATTGATAGAAGCTTGGAGGAAACAAAATATCCTCTCCATCCTTGCATAATTTAATTTCAATTATTTGCATATTCATGCAGTGACAATTCCTATTAACCATCCATAAGGCCTGCTGCCAAGGTAGTCAACAGTCTGTTTGATTGTTTTTGTCTTCTTAAAATTGACCTAACACATTTATTCTGAGTCTTCTTTACCATCTGCTACATAATTGTGGATTGGAGGAAGGACAAGAGACAGCTCATAGTTTTAGTATGGAAATTTCACTTACAGGTGTGACTATGGTCATATTGGCAAAAGCCATGGAAACAAATGCAGCAATTATAGAGCTAAGGTACTCACAAATAAAATGACAGCATTCTAGAATATGCTGGTCACTCATTCACCTTATCTACTATTTCCCCTTACTTGATAGTAGGATTCTTAAACCAAACTGAAAAAATAATAATGCAGTACATTTGCATAGTCCTTTTGCAGTTCTCTAACTACTATCATTTTTATCTAATTTGATCTAATAAAACTGCTATATAATCAATTAAAATGGCAACAAATATAACTTCAGAAACTACTGTTTTCTTTCACACTGAGAAACCTAAGTGGTTTTAGTGAAAACCAAAGGAAGTGATATTGTAGCAATCAAGGCCATAAAAATCAAGTGTTAATGGACACCTGGGGATCTACATGGGTTAGCAAGGGAAAGTGGTTAGAGGCTGAAGACTGATGTCTATTTATCATATTTTACAGTTCTGTAAACTGAGAGCCACATTGAAGGGATTCTCCAATCAGAGCTTTTTACTAAGAAATATAAGTACTCTCAGAGTGAAGATGCAAAGAACAATTCACGATTAGTGTAAAGCTTTGGGGATTTATTTGGGTATTGGTATATATGAGGAAAACAACACATGAAGGCTGTTCCTCAGACCAAAGTTAAGGGTGGGGCTTATAAGGGCAATAACTACCAAGTTTCAGAATTAGTTCATTGAAGGAGAATGTAGGATGTCCCAGATTGGAGAGGGTGCAGGCTGGGCTGAGGGAACCCCCCCATCCCTTACATGAATTTCATGCACTGGGCCTCTAGTCCTATATAATAAAAGGGCAATATGTAAATAGACCCAATGCCAGAACAACCAATCAAAATGTAATGTGTTAATGATATGCTAAGGCTGCTCAATTGCTTGTTATGACATGCACTGATCACCAGGGGCAGACAGTCGACTGGTCGGCCAGTCACTATAATGTTCACTGATCACCAGGGGGCAGATGCTTTGATCAGTAGGTTAGCTTGCTGCTGGGGTCCAGCCAATAGGGACTAAGATGGGCCAGACACACACCCTGGAGCCCTCCTTCAATCCCTTCCCAATCCAATTGTGCACCAGTGGAGTCTGGAGAATACTTTAATCTTATTGTGAGATGACATTGGTCTGAACGAGCCAGAAGAATGGAAAGGTAAAGATAGAATATATATATATATATATATATATATATATATATATATATATATATATAATTTCTAATTATGAGATAGCAATTGGTGGAGTGTGGTAACTGAGGGCAAGGCTGACACCAAAGGCACTTAGCTTGGTTTGGTCAGGATCACAAGAGGAAAGTACTAGGAGGAAAGGTGATGAGGTTTTTTTTGTGTGTGTGTGTGTGTGTTTAAAAAAATTTTTTTTTAATATATTGAATTTGAGATGTCTGGGGTCCTTCAAGTGGAGATGTCTAAGAGGAAATTGGACATACAGGTATAATACTTGTAAGAATCTACAGCAATGAAGTAATACACTAACAGTAGCAATAATAGTTACATCATTCACTGATTTGCCTACTATATTTTAAGCTCTTCCTGTGTGCTTTCTGTTCTATTCTACCTCTCTTTCTATTATTTTGCTTGCTTTTTGGTGTGTTAGACTGTGGTTCTTTGCACTCTTTCTTTAATTTCTTTCTCTGAAAATTTCTGGTTTGCAGTGGCAAACCTTTGGGCTTTTCAATGCTATTCTACTCTCCCTGACTTTCTCCGAACCCCTCATCAACTTTCAGTCATTTTAGTGGAATTTTAGGAAGGAAGAGAGATACATGAGTGTCATCAGTTTGGACATAAGCCAGAAACTCTGAATTGAGGTATTATTCTGCTTTCTAGAAAGTTTAGAAAACATGCTTGAAAATGAATTCAGTACGTTCAGACATGGCATGATCATTTCAGTCTACAAAATTATACTCTCTTGTAGCCTGCAACAGAAAGCACAGCTTGAATGAAAAGTTGGACACCCAGAACAACTGAGAATATAAAGGACTCGCAGGCGTCTTCAAACTACGGCCCGCGGGCCACATGTGGCCCGCAGAGGAGTCTGATCCGGCCCTCCAGGTTTTTTGGGCAGTGAGCGCAGCTGAGGTGTTACAGTAGGAATTAGTAGTTCATATAGTCCGGCCCTCCAGCTCTCTGAGGGACCGTGATCTGGCCCCCACTTTAAAAAGTTTGAGGACCCCTGGATAAAGCATGGCAGACCCTGAGAGAGAACTACTCAGCCAGGCCCCGTAAATTATGGGACATAGTAATGAAATTTTGTTAAGCCATTAAACTTTGGGACTGTTAGGTAGCATTAGATAATTGAAGCAGTAGACAAATGTTTGATAATGCAAGTTGAAGCAGTTTCATGTCTACCTCTTCCAGACTGCTGTCTTCTGTTTATAGTAATCATGTGCCAGGTTGAAATAAAAATTGAATTTACAGGCAAGCTCACTAAGAGCAGCACATAGAGGCAAGTGGAAATAGAGTTCTGACTTTTAAAGAAAACGTTGAAACTGTGCTTAGCTTGTTGCATGAGGAAGATGCTTTATTATTTATTTTTTATATATTGGAGAAAAAAAATAACTGGACTTCTGAATTTGTCATTTTGGCTTTTGGTACTGTCAACAGAGACCAGGATGGCAATATATTTAGCTCCAGCTTCAAACAAACAAATGAACTAAAATTTAAAAAAAAAAAAATTTAAAAAAATGTTTAGCGAGAAAATCTATCAGATTCATCATAGTAACTGACATTCACTTGTTAATATTTATTCAAATTATCGAGCAAAGTACCAACTCACATGTTGAGCTCTAGTATTAATGGATAAGTTTTTAATCAAGTGAGGTCTGAAACTAGCTGTCTTTTCTGAGGTGATAGTGAGGGGATCTTTTTCTCTGGAGTTATTATTACTGATTATGCTAAAGTTATGAATTGTTTACTAGCTCTGTTTCTAGAACTGTGGGAGAATTTTGAAAGGAGAAATGTAGTTATTGTCTTGAACAGGTTAGAGAAGGTCAGATAAAACACCACATAAGACCTTTAACAAGACAGAAATTCTTTCAAGTCCCAAGTGATGGCCAGAGCTAGCTAGCCTTGAAGAGCATAATGGGCAGCAGAAGGTTAATTTAAAAGGACTCTCAAGGCAAGGACAGGGGAACTAGACATCTAAAACAAAAAAACACACAAAACAAAACAAAACAAAACAAAACAAAACAAAACAACATGTTTTCTAGGAGAAGTGAATGTGATGGGGAGATCCAGGAAGATGATTCTGAGAAGAAAAAAAGCATTTATATTTGACAAGGGGAAGTCAGCAGTTCTTAGACTCTGATAGAGGTATTGAGGTTGAAAAATGAAGATTCTGTTGCCCGAAAGCATCTCAAAATACATTTCATAGTACAAGTTGAGAAACTCAAAATCATTTTTCCTTTCTCTCTGCCCACAAGGGGAACATGCTGTGTTTTGTAACTTCTAACTTGCTGGGGCTCTGGCATAGTGCCAGTACTCACCAGCCCTTCTATTCTGTTCATAGACTTTCTGCAACTCCCCCAACCCTGCAGTTGAACATAATAGTTTTTTTTCATGGAATTATTATAACAGAAATACACTCTTTTTGAAAATGTATCTTTATTGCTGAAAGTATTACAGATGTCCCCTGTTTCCCCATTGACCCCCTCCACCACCCCTATGTGTATATCATTACTTTGCTTTTCTTGTGTTTATATGTAGGGGCTGGTCAGCCTTATCTAAATGTCTTCATATAAACTTCCAAGTTCAGAGAAAAGCTTAAATCAGGACTAAAAAGAAACCAATAAATTTAATTAACACTTTTAATGACTGGTTAGTAATTGATTTTAAATTTCCATTTTTCAAAATTATAAAACAATTTAAGATTTATTTTTCTGAAAGCTTTAAAACAATTCACACCTAGGTGATTAACACCTGTTAGTTTTCAGATGAGCTATTATATATAGACTAGAGGCCCAGGACACAAAATTCATGTATGGGGTTGGGAGATGTGTGTGTCCCTTGGCCTGGCCTGCACTCTCTCCAATATGGGACCCTTGGGGGATGTTTAACTGCCGAATGTCTATAAACTGGCAGTTGGACATCCCTCTTGCAATCCAGGACCACTAGCCCCTAACCACTCACCTGCCTGCCTGCCTAATGCCCTCAGTGGCCATCACCTGCAGGCCTGGTCACCCCCAACTGCCCTTTCCTGTTGGCCTGATCACCCCTAACCTCCTGATAGCCTGATCTCGCCCCTAACTGCCCCACCAACATGACTTTGTCCAGAAGGAAGTTGGACTTCTGGAAGATGGCCTGTTGACCCAGTCTAATTAACATATTACCCTTTTATTAGTATGGATATATAGGATAGGATTGCTTAAATGGGGTGGAAGGCGGGGAAAAAGCCTTTTTCAGCAGGAGGAGATGCTTTTGGCAGACAAAAGTACATAACCCCTATATCTGGACTGCTAGGCAAACCATATGCACTATTCTGCCAAACCAGTTATTAAAAAATTGAACTGCTTTCTTACACCTTACACCAAATAGCTGTTGCCTTTAAAATCCCTCCCAAGCCCCCACTTTAAGTTCTGCATTATTAGTTCATTCAGATTAGGTTCTGATTGATCTCTATGCCAGTCAGTGTCAAAAGCTCCACCTCTTAGATAGCCATTGGCTTCTGGCATTTCACCCAGATTTGGTTCTGATTGGTTGGTTCCTATGCCCGACTCCTCAAAGCACGGGCACAGCTATGTGGAGACCAAACATCCCTTCATTGTTGTTGAATTAATCTGCAGCTACCACAAATCCCCTTATTGAGCTGTTGACTGTTTAGCTTGCACCCACCTAAGTAAAAGAAATATGTGTCTATCATTTTACTTTTTATCCAATCCAGAGGTTTCCCTATTGTACTTTCTCCTACCTCCCTAATATCTCACTAATGAATTTCATGTAACCCACTTACATCTCCTCTTTTGACTCGAATTTATAAAACAAGGTGTAGCAGGGGCGGGCTAGGAGTCAATGGGGAAAAAAGAAAGACATATGTAATGCTTTCAAAAACAGAGATGAAAAAAGTAAATAAAGGAAGATGCAAAATTGCCATTCTCTGGAGCATTATCTCAGTCCGTTGAGATTCTGTTTCTTGGCAATTGTGGACAGTTGGGCTCAAATCACAAAAATTCTTCACTCTGAACACCTGTAAGGTATTTCCATGGTAGGTGTCTTGTTTTCATGGGATACATAGGAACAAAGAATGTGGTAATTAAACATGCCATTGAGAATACAATTACCTTGGATAACTTTTTCTTCAAAAACATTTTTCTAAAGGGATTTAAGTTTTTAAGTTTTACATTCTAAATCCATTAGTTAATTTTAAGTCAGCAAGCTGCATATCTTTGGGTGAATTTGTTTCTAGGAAGACCTGAAATCAGCATAAAAATACTGTTTTCATCCCAAATTAATGTGAGATCCTTTCCTTGGAAAAACACACACGCAAAACACATTTGACTCATCAGTTTGCTACTCAGGTTTTGGAAATGTTTGTTTTAAAAGGAAGCAATGGAATGCCTATTGGATTCACAAATAATTAGGATAGAAAAGCTGAAGCTGGAGGTGAAGACTGCTGACTACTATTATTATAGTAAAATGAACATGCACACAACATTGAAGTAAGTTGGAAGATTCTTAATTCATTTTATTTGGTGATTATGATAGTGATGGATAAGATTCCTGTTATCTTTTGAAAAGGTATTTGATCATACCTCACACCATGATAAAGGGAAGAGAAATCTTCCTATTATCTGGTGTTTAGAATTGCTAAACTGTAGCAGAGACCCAGCCTGACCTTCAGGGTAGTTAAAATGTGCTTGCTGCTGCTTTTACTTACCATGTATCAAGTGCCGGTGAGTATAAGGAAATGTGGTGCAATTGCTCACTTGTCACTGGCTTATTTTTAGCCCTTTAAGCTTGGATGCGTCTCTGCCTCCAGACACTCCCCCTGTTTATTTCTTTTCCATATTGTCAGGAGCCCAACAGTTGCTTGCCTGTGTGTTATAAGCCTTGTGCTCTTCTTTCTCTAAGATAATAAAGGTCACATATCCTCCTGGACTAGTGAAGTATTTCAAAATCAATAAAGTTGCATGCAAATAGCTCAGAAGGTCAACTTTATAAGAAAAAAGTTTAGTGTTTCTTTGCCAAAAGATTTTCACTAAACACCATTGGCCCACATAAATGAGTTTATTTGCCTCTTAAAATTCCCTTAATAAAATAATAGAAAAAAATAGTAATTAATATTTTTGAGACACAAAGCCTACATGATGTTGACAGTCCATGGCTCACTTAGGAAAAAGCTCTGATTTTTATTACATTTAATTGAAATTATGGAAAACACAAAATCTTACAGGTAAGCACTTGTTAAATAAGAGTTTATGAAATGAGTTTTCTGATGGTTGTCAAACACTCATAAATAATTAGAATATGGAAAATAATTATATTTGTCACTTAAAAAGTCAAGTTTCACTTAGGAAGTATAACACTTTCAGTTGTGTGTGTGTTTGACTTGTGTGTTTTTGGTAAACATTTGGCTGTTTAAAAAACAAAGAAAAACACACCAGTATTCTGTAAGTCGACCCATTAATTGGCATTTATTGTAAAAAGAGATAACTATTGGGTTATGTTCTTTTTAGCTTGTTTAGTATCTGATACTAGAAGTTTTTCCGAGGAGATTTTTCTGCTGAAGTTGGTGCAAATATTCATGCATGTTTCTACCTTGTTATGTTATAGACGGGTTTTATAAACTTTGTACTGGAAAACAGAATATGTCTGTGAATACACTCTCTCCCTTTCCCCCACAAAAGGCAAACCACTGCAGTAATTACCCTCCTATGTCATACCCTTGAATAATCTCTTCTCACATTGGTTTTGGATTTGATCATGTGATTTGCTTTGGCCAATGGGACATTAGCAAATATAAGATCAGTAGAGTCTTGTTAAGCATTTAGATACTGGGATTTGTTTTTGTTGCTCTTAGGAACCTTGTGAATAAGCCCAGGCTGCCTGCTAAGTAAAGAGAGACACTTGGCCTAGTCATCCTAGTAGCCCAGACACAGAGGTCACTGCCAGACATGTGGGTGAGACTATGCACTATATTGTCCAGTCTCTGCCAGATGATCACAATATTGTGAGAAATAATCTGTGGTTTCTGTTTTAAGCCACTTGATTTGCAGGTAGTTTGTTATGCAGCAAAAACTGGTAACCGATACTACAAATGTCATTTATTGATAAGTTTCCATTTCCTCAGCTATAATAACCTTCTTTATATCCTATGGTAAATCAATAGGGTCCCCCCAAATTTGTCTGTATCCAGAACCTCATTATATTAAAATGGAGTCTTTGTAGTTACAGTTAATGTTATGATAGAGAAGAAATTGTATTGCATTATGGTAGGCCCTAAATCCAGTGAGAATTCCTCCAATGTGACAAAAACAAAATAAAACAAAAAAACAAACAAAAGCTACATAGAGACACAGAGGAGAAGAGAAGAAGTTGGGGGCAGAGTGGAGTGTTTGTTTTTATAATTTAGAATCTAAATTTTAGATGGAGGACACAAATTAAATTCCTCAGCATTTGATATTACTAACTAGGGGCCCAGTGCATGAATTGTGTACCTTGAAAGGAACTGTGGGCCGCAAGACTGTGATGGGCACAGGAGCAGATCTTGTCCCATCCTCTGCACCCCTGCCAGCCTCTCCCACCTCTCTCCCTGGTCCCCTGTCTGCCCGCAGTCCACTCCTACTGCTGCCACTCCTACACGCTGACGGTAGCGGGCACCGGCAGCAGGTGATAGTGGCGGCTGCTGCCTGATTGCCTCTCAGGAGCAGGGGGAAGTGAAGAAGCCCTCAGGGGTCATCAGGGCCGGCAGCCACCACTCGCACCCACTGACGGTGCCTAGTGATTGGGACTGGTGCCGGGCTCTAGAAGCGGATGTGAGCGGGGGCTCTGGCACTGGTAGCAGGTGTGAGTGGGGCTTGTTCCTGTGAGCACCTGGCAGGACCAAGGCATGTGGGAGCAAAGGATTTTTAATAACTGCCAGAGGCTTGCCCCAAGGACAGCGACTAGTGTCCAACCTTGGTCTGGCACCTGCTTCACCATCCCACCATGGCCGATGCCCACCATGTTCCGCACATGCTCCCTGGGGGTCAGCGCATGTTATAGCAACCGGTTGTTCAGCCATTTGGTCTATATGTATTTTAGGGTTTTATATATATATATATATATATATATATATATATATATATATATATATGTATATGTGTATATGTGTATGTATGTGTATGTATATGTATGTATATGTGTATATATGTATATATATACTAGTGGCCTGGTGCACGAAATTCAGGCACGGGGAGGGGGGATCCCTCAGCCAGGCCTGCACCCTCTCCAATCTGGGACCCCTCAGGGGATGTCCAGCTGCTCTGCCTGCCAGCCTCATCAACCCCAACTGCCCTCCTGTACCAACTAGCTCGCCCCCAACTGCCCCCCTCCCTCCGCCAACCTGGTCGTTCCCAACTATTCTCTGCCAACCTGCTTGCCCCCAACTACTCTCCTGTGCCAGCTAGCTTGTCCCAATGCCCCCCCCCATCCTGCTTGCCCCCTACTGCCCCCTGCCATCCTGCTTGCCCCCAACCACCCCCCCACTGGCCTGCTCGCCCCCAACCGCCCCTCTCGGCTGACCTGCTAGCCCCCAACTGCCCCTCCTGCTGGCCTACTGACCCCCAACTGCTTTTTTTTGCTGACCTGCTCACCCCCAAATGTAAGGTGACCAGATTTTAACATTGGTAAAGCAGGATACCATTGACTGGGAGTAGGAGGGGGGGTGTGGGTGTTCTTGATTAAAAATTTGGTCTATATGGAGCAACAAAAATATTCATAGAATGCAAAAACAGTATTGTAATATATATATTTGTAAATTTCAACCTAAGTACAATTTACAAATATAATAAAAAAATAATTATGTAAAGTCATAAGTGTCACTTTCAAGGCTGGCGCTAGACTTTTTGCCACCACTACAAAATATAAATAATATGAGTACTGTCTGCTAAATTCAAGAAAATTTATGTAGTTATGAAATGAATAAATTACTTACCTAAATGATCTGAAGAGCTGATTTGTAATGACATCACTTGTTTAACTAGCTTACTAGATGTGTATCGTCTGAGAGACGGTTACAAATGTTTTCATCGTTGCCAATCCCCAAAAATGCCATTGTTCATTAAGTCCAAACAATGGTGGCTGAATTCTAACAACTGATCAACAATGTGAACTTTGATAAGCAGTTCTTGATAATCAGTTCTCAACAATTATTTGTTATTAAAGTTTAACATTATAGAATTAACAAAAATAATATAAAACTCATATCCTGGCTAAATAGCCACATGGCCGCTGAAAACTGTATATTCCCTTCCCGTTCTCCCGCTGTTCCCTAGCTTGTAGTGCATTCTTTCCAAAAATCGGCACTTTTTAAAAACTCCGCGGGAGGCGGGACAAATTGTTAAAAATCGGGACTGTTCCGCCAAAAGGGGGATGTCTGGTCACCTTACCCAAATGCCCTCCTGCGCCAGCCAGCTTGTCCCAATGCTCCCTCCTGCCATTCTGCTTGCCCCCAACTGCCCCTCTCTGCTGACCTGATTGCTCCCAACCAGCCCCCCCCCCCCCCGCACCCAACTGCCCTCCTGCGCCAGCTAGCTCACTCCAATGGCCCCCCTGCCAACCTGCTTGCCCCCAACCGTGGCCCCCTCTCCCCGCCGCCAGCCTGCTTGCCTCCATTCTCCATCTGCCCCCCCACCATCTTGCTCACCCCCAACTGCCCCTCTTTGCCGACCTCACCCCCAACTAGCTCCCCTGCTGGCCTGCTAGGCCCCCCTCCCCCCCCAGCCTGCTTGCCCCCAACTGCCCCTCCCTGTGAGTCTGTTTGTCCCCAACTGCCCTTCCCTGCCAGTCTGATCACCCTAACTGCCTCTGCCTTGGCCCCACCACTATGGCTTTGTCTGGAAGGACATCTGGAAGGTCTCCCAGAATGTCTCCCAGTCTAATTAGCATATTACCCTTTTATTAGTATAGATTACATCAGCTTGAGAAATATAGGCTTCTTATGACCACAATTATTCATTTTACTTCATATATACACTGAATGGCCAGATTATAAAGACCACCTGATGTTTGTAGGCATATTAGCCATACACTGCATCATATGGGATATGGAAGCCGAAGGCCTATTTGAACTCCTTTGCTGTCTGAAGTTACCAAGATAGAACATCTCCAATTCTCACAAGAACATAAGGATTGGACAGTCGAACATTGGAAAATGTCATGTGGTCCGATGAATCATGTTTCCAGTTGTCATGCAAATGGCAGAGTGAGAATTTCACAGAAACAGAATGAAAGCATGCACCCCACATGCATGAGTACAACCCTTCAAGCTGGTGGGGGCAGTGTTATGGTTTGGGGAATGTTTTCCTGGCATGATTTGGGCCCTTTAATTCATGTGGAACAACGTCTGAATAGCACAACATGCCTAAGTATCGTTGCTGATCAAGTTCATCCTATCATGTTGATGCCGTATCCCAATGGAGATGGCTTCTTCCAACAAGACAATGCACCATGCCACGGAGCTGGTTTTGTGCAAGAGTGGTTTCAGGAGCATGAAGGAGACTTTACCTTGCTTAGGTGGCCCCACAATCACCGGATCTCAATCCAATTGAGCATTTGAGGGACGAAGTTAAAAGAGCCATCAGGCAGCTGGTTCCACAACCATCAAATCTCACAGAATTGGACAGTGCTATTCATCAAGCATGGTGTCAGATTCCTCGCATCACCTTTTCAACATCTTGTGGAGTCAATGCCAAGAAGAATCGCTGCAGTATTGAAATCGCTGCAGTATTGAAGGTGGCCCAATGAGCCATTCAGTGTATATATGGTTACAAAGCCTAAGTAACCATCACAACCAAAACAACCAAATGGATGACTGAACTGGCTGTGTGGGTTGACCAGGCCAGCAGAGAGGAGCAACCAGGCTTGTGGAGGGGCAGTTGGGGGTGACCAGGCTGGTGGGGGGGTAGTTAGGGGTGATCAGATCAGGATAGGGCCTTAACTGGCAGTTGGACATCCCCTGAGGGGTCCAGAATTGGAAAGGGTGCAGGCTGGGCTGAGGGGACTCCCCCTCACGTACGAATTTCATCCACTGGGCCTCTAGTATATAAAAAGCCAGGGACCAAAATGCTGAAACGACCCGTTGCTATGACACCTACTGCTGATAGCAAACTGGCCTGATCGGCGGTGCAGCCAGCCAGCCAACATCCCCTGGCTTCTCCCTCCAGCCAGTCCATCCCTGATTGGCCTGCCCCACCACCCCCATCACCCCAAAAGAAGGCAGGGCCGGTAGTCAACCTCTTGCGGCCCCTCCCCCCAACCAGCCCCACCCCCAATAGGCCCCAAACACCCCAATCAACTTGCAGCCTCTCCCTCTAATCAGCTCCACCACCAAATGGCCCTCCACTCTGATCAGGGGAGAACTGGCCAGCCAATTGTCCTTGACCACTCCTCCCACCTGGCCCAGCCCTGATTGGGCCCCGATGGGGAATGGCCCATTGACCAACCTCCTGTCATATCCTCATGACAGGCCTGGCCCCGACCCACCCTGATTTGGGCTGGGCTGGCCAGATCCCACCTGTACATGGCCCCAGCAGTGCACTGGGCCTCTAGTATGTATATGAAATAAAAATATTAAACAAAGCTAACTAAATAGGAAATCATGTGTTAGATGTATGAAATATAAGTAGAAAGTAACTTGTGAAGCATAACCAATCAGTAGCTTGAATTATCTTTATAATTTGGCCTTTTCCCCCCTGAAGAACTTGTAGTGATATACTAGCAAATGACTTTATAATAATCATTTATATAAAAAAGTTAATTTTAATAACATGGTTAGCTATTTCTTTGAACTAGAGCAGAGACCCTAATTCTGCCTACTAGACTATTTTCAGTTTATACTGCCAATGTCTTATGAATTTCTTGTTGTTGTTTTTTTTAAATTTGAAGTATAATTAACAACTTTTTAAAACCAAGTTACAAATGTGACACCAGAAGTGAAGTTCCAATATTATTTTTACAGAAAAAAGTTCTAACAGTAAAAATGTCATAACTTGTTATATTGAAATATTATATTTATTCCTTATTAAAAGCTTAAGATTTAAGTTTTTAATGTTTCCTTATTTTTAGGATTTGGTATCCAATATCTATGTGTGACCATGGCCAGGAACTTTTATAAACATCATCACCTTTTAAAATATTCCTCTAAATAAAAAGCAAAGTCGTTTAATTAGGAGCCCCTAATTTTAGATTTGTGGTAACATTAGAAGAGGACTACCCAGTGCATATAATAAATATTTGCAAAATAAATTAACACTGCGAACCATATGTGATCTATTTAGTAAAATAGTCTGAATAAACAAACAACAGTGCAAGCTCACTCTGTTCTGAATGTGTGATGAACCCATACATGTCCATGCTTTTTGGTGGTGGTGGTTGCTGGAGGCACAGCAGTGAACAGAGCACATGGAGAGCCTTCCCCTCATTACCTTATTACATGATTATACATTCTAGTGTAAGAGTATTTATCATGGCAGTGAAAACAATAACATGCATCATTGACATGTTTGAACTAGCTGGTTTCAGAAAGAGTGGTATGTTTCTTAATTATGTCTTCCCCACCCCCAAAATATTCAAAACATGTTAATTTCTGATGCCTATTCTGTGGTAGTATTTCATATGCATTATTGAATGCATACAGTATAATGCATTTATTGCTACCTTACATTAAAACAATCTTACAAGGTAATTATTATTTCGAATTTATGCATGTGTATAACTAAACCTCACAAAATTTGTATAATTTGTCTTGGGTTATTTTACAATTAAATAGTAGTACCAAGTTGCCATGTTCCATCTCTATATATATCTATATCTATATCTATCTATCTATCTATCTATCTATCTATCTATCTATCTATATAGAGAGAGAGAAAGAGAGGGACTTAGTTACATTATTAATTTCATTTCAAGATTAATTTCTAGAAGAATTTCTATTACAGATGTGTGGAATTTTTCTTTCTTTGATATTTATTCCTTTATTTGTTCAGATAGCAATTTATTGAATAATCTTAAAACCAATTTCTATACTGTGTTCTGAAAATAGAAAAATTAATAATGCATAGTATCGGTCCTTGCAGAGCATGGAATCTAGTACAAAGAGTTGTTGTGTGTGTATAAAAATGTTTAGGTGCTAAGACAGAATTATAGAGGAGATAAACATCAATTCTTACTGTGAGGTCAGACTTTAGAAGAAGTGATGTTTGTGTTGAGCCTCAAAAATATGACTTGATATATAAAATGAAAGAAATGAAAGTTCAAGGACATGAGGGAATTAATACAGCATGGTGTGCTAGGGAATTATATTAGTTGAGTAAATTTTATATATGGGGTAGGGGTGGTTGTAGGGATCAGGTCCTGAAAAGGTGTTTACACCATGTTAATAATTGGGCCTCTCTAGACTGGTCTTTGAAGTGTTTTAAGCGAAGGAGAAACACAGCATGTTTTCAGTTTCAGAATGATCATTCTGTGGCATATGAAGGATGGATACTGTGGATTCTTGAAGGTAGAGAAACTAGTTAAAAATATTTCAAGAATCCAGAAACAAATGGGATCTTAAAACAAATGAAGAAAGCCAAAGTTAAGTTAGTACCAGTAGATTTATGAGGAGAGGATAAATATGCAACATTAATGTGGCAGAATTTCCAGTTTCTTATCACCAAGCATATCTTAGGATTGAGAAAAAAGGAAGATTGAAGATGGTCCTAGGATTCTAATTTAGGGTGGGATCTTTCATCAGTAGTTTATTTCTATGCAAAATGTAGAAGAAAGATTGGGTTTCAAGAGAAAGTTACCACCTTGGGTAGGTTGATTTCAGGCACTCTACTGATACCAAACTGGTAATATCTAGCAGAGAGTTGAAATATGAGTCTGAAGCTCAGAAGAATAGTCTAACACTTTAAATTCTCTCCCAACACCCTTGACCTGATGTTTCTGAAATGTAGTTATGTTGCTTTTCCTCTGAGGTTCACTGACTGCTTATTTAAAAATAAGCCTCTAAATTTTTCAGGAATTTGATTAAGCTCACCTTCCTCTCAATAATGACAGGCTTGGTCTAGTTGATTGGAAGATATTGTGCTCAGTAAACCAATCCTAAAATACAATTAGAGTTCCTCTCAGCTCTGCCTTTAACTTGCAGTGTGACCTTAGGCCGCTTATTTAACCTTCCTGTGTGTTAGTGCCCCCAGCTGCAAATTGCAAATACTTTAATACATGGTAAAACACTGAGCAGAGGGAAAGGAAACTAATATCAACTTTATTGAAGTGCTTAGTAAATAGAAAATCTTATATAAATGCTAATCCAAATATATTCCCCATTTTCTCACGGTGCTGATAATAGCTTAGAAAGGGAAGAGGAGACGGGTGCAAGGTACTACTCCACAATTTGTTGCAAAGTGAAAGAAGAAAAAAATGGGATAAAATGTACATGCAACATCCTCTAATGCATTATCTATGTATTATCTGGTACTTTTGACCTGGGGCCAAGTAATTTCTATACATTTCTGAGCTAAGATCATGGTTATAATTACTCTCTTCATACTGTGATTGAATAGTGAAATCATCAGCCTCTATCTAACAGAAAATCATCCTGCCTATGACATTCTGGCTCTTACTACATATGGAACCCAAGCTCATGAACATGCATTTTCAGTAATTTATGGGAGCTGTTCACTGAGTTATGATGCAAGTGGAATATCTGGCTTGAGAGTAGATGCTCAAAGAGGCAAAATTAGGGCACGCCTGGGTTTTGGTTACCATTTTAAGAGGAATAATTCATTTTTAGCAAGTCTCATGTAAAGTATTATAGGTAACATACATACTGAGCATTGGTCATCTCCATGAATCTTTACCTGCTTGCTGTAAACTAACTACTTATAACCCTAGAGATTATACTTCAAAAAGAAATATTCACTGGGAGATTGTCTTTCCCCTATGAACTACTCAATAGATGTACAAGAACTTTGTGCATACTTAGAAGTCAGAAGTCAATTACTTTGCTGCATGTTTGAAAATAGACATTATACTTTTCCTGAAGTTCCATCAGAATCTCTCTGGATTTTACTTTATTATTCTGAGCAAGTCTGAAATGTAGTTATGTTGCTTTTCCTCTGAGGTTCACTAAATTTTTGTTCATTTTAAAAATGAACAAAAGGAGCAAGTATTTTCTGACAAGAAATCAATCAGCTGAATAAGTAAAATGATAACTTTTGTTAAATAAATTTGTTTTTCAGGTAGATTAGGGGAAAAAAGAAGTCTGGGATAGATAATCTCTGTAAGATTTATATTTGTCTTCTCTTTAAAAGATTAGAATATCTTGCTATATTTGGCATGAAATGAGAATAAGATATTTCTTTAGAATAGGGCCTGTGCTCTGTATTTGACACGTCCTGTTAGTCATCTTCCTGACTCTGAATTGGGATAGAAATTATAAGTATTAAATGCTCATTTTTTTCTTTTTCTTTTATGATAGAGCAATTTTTAAAAAATTATAGAGTAAATGTTTTCTTGTACAAGTTTCCTTAATTTCTTCAGATTTACATCTCAGAAAGTTAGGGAAATAAACTAAAGAAAGCACTGTGTTCCAAGAAAAATGAGGGGGGAAATGTTTATTTCCTTGAACATGCCTTAATTTGATTACTTATACTGCTTACCAGGCCACTGTTAGCTTTACTCAGCCAGGTTCTATCCTAAAGTTGCCATTCGTTCTTTCATGTTTAATCCCAAGACCAATTAGTTTTCCTGTCTGCCAGTACTTTTTACATGTTACTTGCTTTTTTCCTCTCTCTCTTTAAAATTTTAATTGTTTAAAGTATTACCTATTATTTTCCCCCATTAACCTCTCCCTGCCCACCGCATGAGCTTTCATCCCCCCATGCTCTGTGTCCATTGGGTTTGCTTATAAGCATGTATACTTTGGTTGGTCCCTTATCTCCTCTCCTACCTCCCCTACCCTCTCTCTGAATTTTGAGTCTTTCTTTCTCTCTCTTTGTCTCTCTTCCCCTCTCCCCTCTCTCTCTTTAACTCTCACTATTACCACTTAAAAAAAAAATACCTAAACTGGTCAAATAGTCTCTCTGCCTTTGATATTTTCTCTCACAATTCATCCTGCATTGATTCAATAACCCCTTTGTAATATATTTGAGATCTTTCACACCTTGTCTATAATCTGCTTTTTTTAAAAATCCTGATCACATAATAGGTGATTACAACTACTTTATTTCTATATATGATCCATATTTTTGGCTTTCCCATCTCAGTGCCCTACATATACCCATCACCTTATTTTAAGCCGCCTTGCTCTCTGATCCTACCTAATTGTGAACTATTCTGATAGATTCAAATGAAAAATCACCTCTGTAAAACTATCTTTAAGTAGTTCAATTATTAATGATCTTTTCAACTTTTTGTTAACTTTTCTCTCAGTTATTTGCTGTGGATCATTTAATTAAAGTTATTGTTGGTTAATTTTCTCAATTTTGCCTTCATAAAAGATATCATAACATATTCAAGTCAGAAATCCTGTCTTGTATTTACTTTTTCCTTCAGAGTAACAATAAGTGAATTGAAGATATTGATGACTTGTATTTTTTAATTATGTGAGATGATTAAAGTATAGGTATTATGGGAAAATTTTAGAAAATTTCCTTATGGGAGTTTAAACTTCATGTCGCTCTGTCCCTTGTATGGTAGCTGCCTATTTGCACTGAGGAAGCACTAGTTACATATGCAAATCCCATTTTCTTCAAGGGACCCTGCTGGTTTTGGAATGCCTCCCTCATCTATTATGGGAGCCATCTGTGCTTTTAAGATCTATTAGAGTTAATGGGGTGAAGGACTTGATTTAGTTAAGGTCTATGATCTAGGGTGATCATTTAATTTATTGTCAAAACTGGGACCCTTATAGAATGAAAGGTAGCACTAATTATATGGAACACTGAAATAACAGGCATAAAATGGACTTTCTCTTGATAAACATGGATACATGGCCATAGGTATAGCTTGACACATGAAGATAATTTTATATTTATCTATACATCCACTAATGTGCCCCTAGAAAAATTAAGCAAGTCAAAGGACTACCTTTTTCTATCTAGCTGTAGAGTGACTCTTGTAGTTTCTGCCTCCTGATATTCATTACCTTGTGTGAAATTCATCGTCTTGGGTGAAGACTGAACCTAAGGACTTGTTCCTAAGAGATGGATTATGGTGAAATGATTGGATGTCATTTCCAAGATTAGGTTATAAAAGACAGGCACAATTTTCTTTAAAAAGTGCTGCTAGGTGTTGTTTTTAAAGATTATTTTATGTTAATGAAGGTCCTTTCCTAATTTATTAAGGGAGTTTTAAAAATAAAGATTAAATGTTGATTTTTATCTTTAAAATACTGGTCCGGGATTGTCTTGTCTTTATTATCCTCTCCTGTCTGGCTCTCTCACATCCTCTTCATGATGAAGCCCATGTGGCAAAGAACCCAGGGGGACCTCTAGCCGACTGCCAGCCAGCACCTGGGTTTTCAGTCTATCACATGGCTAACAACTCTGAGTTCTAATAACTTCTCTGTAAATTCCCTTAACTTTTCTATGTAAGGAATATTATTAACCATAGCTATAAAATGTAAATTTTTTCTTTCCTAATTCTCATATTTGCAGTTTGTTTTTTTTCTTGTTTTAAGTTTGACAGGTCATCCACAATGTTGAAAGTAATAATGCTTAACACTCTTGTCATATCCATATGGATTTTATATGTGATGATTTGATATATGTATACATTTGAGAATATAGTTGTCAATGGTTACCCTCAAAGAGAAAGAAACACATAACGTTGCCTTCCTCCCCAAATCAATGGATTAAGAAGCTCACCCCTCAAGTTGATGCTTGAGTCAATTACTAGGTTGATTCCCACCAATATAATAGGCTCTTAAAAAAAAAAATCTCAAAAGCAAAAAAATCAGTTGTACCAATGAGGGATTTTATAGAAAAGCATTTGCTTCCCAGTCCTGCAATGAGATAAGTAAATGTTTTTATTTTTAATATATTTTTAAAAATACACTAGTCCTGTGGATGGAAGTTGACCTAGTCTGAGTCATATTTTCATTTGTTAAAATTGGCTTGGCTTACATATGGGAAATTAATGCAGCTAAAAGCATTAATGGAGTTAATCTATTGACTAAAAGACAGTTCTTCAAGTTTATAAGGTGGCTTAGTTTTAACTTCTGAATTTCATTAGAAGAAAACAAAGCCATTTTCTTGTCCCATTAGTATTAATTATTTATTCACCAGCATTGCTTTAAGTAGATGACTTAAGACCTTCCTGGGGAATTTCACTTTGTCATCCTGGGCTATGCTGTCTCTCTAACCATTTTGCACAATCTTGATTTTCTCCTATTAAGAGAGTAGTTGGCAATAATCATAAATGTTCATAATCTCTGCTCATAATATAACCTTAAAATTTTCCCAGAGAACTTTTAGCAAAGAACTCTAATAACATAGATAGAAGAGCAATCACAGAGCAAGAGCATTTGTACACTTTCTTGGTCTTATAAACTCTATAGTGCTAAGAAGATTGCAATGAACTTATGGGTATTTGACAAATGATTTTAATGCTAGCATTAATTAAATAAAGCTCCAAGAAGGCTAGAAATGTTTGCTCTTCTTTTAGCATGACTAGATGCCAAAGTTTCAAGGAATAAAAAGTAAGTCTGACTTTTAAAGAAAGAAGTGAGTCACCCTTATTCCTTTTGAGACTATAGTTAACTATGAAGTATTTTTTTAAAAAAAAGGATTCATGGAGATATACAAATTCATGCACATGTATTATAATAATTTGTTATCTTGTGTGTGTACACTCTTGTGCTAATAATTCTGATACCAACAGGAAATCACCTAGAAATATACTGTAAGTGATAAAGTCTGAGATAAAATAGCCGATGGATAATTAATTTGTAGAAGACAAAAAGAAGACATTTTACCAAATCTAGTATCAATTTTCTAGTCTCTTTCTTTGTGAGGCTTTGTAAGAAAAGTGAGGATGATAGTGTGGGGTTGTCTACCATCTTGCTGTTAAATTCAACAAATAATTTTTAAATGCCTAGTAAGTGCTAAGTACCTTATTCTTTCCCTTTTCCTTCCTATGTCATGCTAAAATTTGTTTTCTATGTAATTCTTCAGGAGAATTGATTAGGGTCCTGTGAGCATAAAATATCAGTAAAAAAGTGTCCTAGGAAAACAAATGTATAAACAATATATTCTTCTCCCCCTAACTTTATTGAAGTATGAATAACACATAAAATTGTGTATATTTATATTGTATAATGTGATTTTTTTTAAAGTGTACAATGTGATGGTTTAATATATGTGTACATTTCTGGGGATCTAATGCATAGCATGATAATTATAGGTGATATTACTGTGTTGTATACTTAAAATTTGCTAAAAGAGTTAGTTTTTTGTGTGTGTGTTGTCATCACAATAGGTAACAATACATTATTTATATACTAGAGGCCCAGTGCACAGATTCATGCACTACTGGGGTCCCTCGGCCTGGCCTGTGGGGATTGGGCTGAAACCGACAATTCCCTGAGGGGTCCTGGATTGCAAGAGGGCAGTTCTCAGGTGACACACCCCGTAATTGGGCTCCTTCCTCTCTGGTTCCAGGTTCATCACCTGAGAACTGCATCTGCCAAGTCACTGCAGCTCAGCAGCTCCTGTGTTGAGCATCAGTCCCGTGATGGTCAGTGTGTGTCATAGCTACCTGTCAGAGTGTCTGCCCCCTACTGGTCATTGTGTGTCTTAGCTACTGGTTGGATAGTTGAATGGTCGGATGGTCACTTAGGCTTTTATAAATATATATGGGTATGTAAAGCCATATGGTTTTAAATATTGTAATTATATTTTTCTATCTCAATCTAATCTCTATTTTAAGTACTCAAGTTGCCTGACTGAAAAAAAAAATGTAATATGACTATCTGGGTTCTCCAATTTAGATTCATTTTAAATCCAGTTTGACAAAGTTTTCCTTTTTCTTGCCTTCTCCCATGGACTAGCCTAGAAACTTGAGGTAATGGGGCAATCACACCATTGGGTTTAGGAAGGCAGTTGTTTCCTGGTTGAGTCCTCTTTGTTGCTTCTTCTCGTTTCTGTATTCTCACTTGGGGCTACAGTTTATGCCATACTTAGTGTGGAGCCTTTGCGTCATGATTGTGACACTCTCCCGAGTTCTTTGCTCCTCAGTGTTAAACACAGTTATCAGCAATAGGAGATGTGTGGCTGCTTCTCAAGCTGAGTGTGAGCCTGTGTGAGCTGTCTGGTTCTCTTGTAGTCCCACCTGCTTATGTATCCCATCCAACCTTGGCACGACTGCTCATCCTGCCATAGAAGGCAGGGAATTCTCTCCAAAGCAACTAAAAATACAGATTCTGTATAGTTGTGAATTCTTCTATTTATCTGGGGTTCATTCCCCGCTCCCCCCCCCCCCCCCCCCCTCCGCTTTTAACATCAAAATTTAACAGTATCATTTCCTGGTTCTCTTAACACTGGATACAGTGGTGATTTTAGTCAAGACTAAAGGCCCAGTGCATGAAATTCGTGCACTGGTAGGGTCCTTATTAGCTACTGGCTGCCATCCAGGTACTCCTCCCTCCCTTCCCCTGGCTGCCTGTCACCACCAGGGCCTTCCTCCTTTCCCCCAGCTGGCCCTGTCCCACTCTCTGTTCAAACTCCCAGAGGAACTCCTGGTCCAGGGGACAATTTGCATACTATGCTTTGATTACATAGGATAAAGAACTGTATTATAGAAAGAAACAAAAGAACAGATTGACTAATACTTTAATATTGTAAATGGCTACAAAATGAAGCAAAGAGATTTGCTTAGAATGATGTGGCTAAATAATTTGTCTTTGCCATGAATGTGGTTAAGATAAGTCATAGCAATAAGGTCAGATGTTGATAGTAATGCAGGAGTCTCTGAGAAATATGGATGAAATAAGGATGTAGAAATAATTTTAAGGCATAAAACAGAATTATTATACACTATTTTATGTGAGTAGTGAAATAGATTTAAAATTAAAAATGTTAACTATATAATCATTTACATATTTATTAGAAGTAAATTTCTAATTAAAACTAATTTTAAGTTAAAAAAAAAAAAAAGAAAAGAAAAAATACCAGAAAAGAAACCCAATCTTAAGTTTACACCGGAGGCCCAGTGCACGAAATTCATACATGAGGATGGGGTCCTTTAGCCTGGCCTGTACCCTCTTATAATCTGGGACCCCTACAGGATCGGGCCTAAACTGGCAGTCGAACATTCCTCTCTCAATCTGGGACCACTGGCTCCTAACCTTTTGCCCGCTCGCCCTCCTGCCTGCCTGCCTGATCACCTCTAACCACTCTGCATGCCTACCTGATTGCCCCTAACCGCCTCTGCCTTGGCCTTCTGTGCTGCAGCTTCATCCGGAAAAAGTCCAGAATGACGTCCAGAAGATTGTTCAGCTGTCTGGTCTAATAAGCATATTATGCTTTTATTATTATAGATATTATATAGCATTAATTACTTTGGGCCCATATTAATGTATACAAATAAATTTTGTTTTATCTTATTACTTTTGTAGAAGTCTTTGTTATTATTCCCTTCCTATATCTTTGTCTTCAAAATAAGACTTGTTAAATTGATAGTTTTTTTAAAAAAATATTCTAAGAAGAAAATGTTTCTCATGATAGAATTTGACTATTACAATTTGATTGGCCTTAGGATATTCAATTTGAATCCTGACAAATTCGGTAAGAAAATTTCTTATAAATAGCTGTTAATAAGAGAAAATGAACTCTAGAATATGCATGATAGAACTGCCTCTGTCACCTTTAAAAGATACTCATCCTGGTGCTATATTAATAACGCAATTTTATTTTTTGTTTGTAATTGCTTTCAGAAAAATTTCAATTTTTTATTTACATCAAGATAAGGACTTCATTGCTACCATGTGACATCTCAAAAATCCTGCCTCATTTTATTTTGAATGCGTTTAGATTATGATGGACATCTAGTGCTGTAACATTTCCCAATGCTGTTAGATAAAACAAGAAGCACCATGTCAATGAACAATTATGTCCCAGTACTTTCCTGGGTGCTGGGAATAGAGCAGAAAACAAAAACAAAAACAAAAAACTCCTTGGAGGGAAAGGAAGAGGGAGATTCACTAACCTGAACACCAGGGAAAAAATTCACTTACTATATAGTGAATCCAGCTAGGCTAGACCTCCAATGACAAATCTTAAACTCCCGAACAGCTTACCTTGCATTGTGCAAAATAAAACTCTCATCAGGTTGCTCACATCTAACATTAGTATTATACTCCACTCCCTTTCTCCCAATAATAATAGCATCAACATATTTTCAAACATCAATTGTCATAGAACTCACTTAACTGAATTTTGGGCCTGAAAAATCTATGCTTCACAAAATTATTTCTTTGCAATTATGGCCCCCAAACTTCTTGTATCTAAGGTTTCACCCCTATAATTTTGTTTCGTTTGTTTTGGAGAAAACTTCTTCCTACACTGAAATAATACACTGAAAAATGACAAGGAATGCAAACTGTTTCTTAGTATAAAAATAAAACTATTTGGAATACAGTGATAGTCTCTGACAGAATGCAGAGTTATAGTTGGGAAATATTTATGTTGTCAGCCAAAATAATAGTGCTGTGTCATATGAACAGTAATGAGTTTCTTAGCCTGTTTGGGGAGGTCTAGAGGTCAGTGTCATTATGACAAGTTCTAGAAAACGACAAACCAGAGGCACAAACATATCTAAATGATATGCCCCAATATTTTAGGTGTGTCACTGGGTCACACTGGCCATTAGTAATAAATTTATGCTAACCATTTCAATGCTGTCTCTCTTAGCAAGACACAAAAGGAAAATGGGTTAGGAAGCAACTAAGGAAATCAAGGGAATGACAGTAGTTTTACTAAGACAGAATTAAGGATTTAAGAGTTAGGGATGGGGAGAAATAAGAAACATGTTTAGGTGCAGAATATTTATGGACCTGGAAGGGAGCAGGGAACTCAAAGCTGGGAAAGCCTTCTTGATAGATACCTTACTGTGCTTTTGTTTAAGGTAGCACTAGAAAATGGGTAATCATTTTTACATCCAATGCTGAACTCTGTAGTCAGTATTTTCTCTTTCTGCTTTGAATGGATTTGCTTTTACTTTTCATTTAGTTAAGAGCTCCTGTGTATGAATTCAGGTAGAGAGGCTTTTTAAAATTTTTATTTATTTTTTATTTCCATGTTTTCACAGAGAAGAGAAAAATAAACTATGAGCAAAGAATTAGGTGAGTCCTGACTTGTGTCTGCTCAGTGGTTAGAGTGTCAGTCGGTGCAGTAAAGGTTCACAGGTTTGATTCTGGTCAGGGGCATGTACCTGGGTTGTAAGTGGATCCTTGGCTTGGTGAGGGCTCATGTGGGTCGCAACCAATCAATGTCGCTCTCTCACATTGATGTTTGTCCTCCCTCTTTTTCTCTCTTTCTCCTTTACCACATCTCTCTTCCTTCAACTCTCTAAAAATCAACAGGAAAAATATCCTTGTGTGAGGATTAACAAAACAAAATAAAGAACTATGTGAGGTAATGGAAAAATCTTTTGAGGGTAGTGGGGATTACACTTTGAAACTGTCACCTAAGAAAGGTTTGAAATCACTGTGTGTTTTTTGCAATCTTTACAATCTGATCAGATCATCATTTATTGTGGGTCCAGGCTGGAAGTTGAACAGGATGGCTTCTCAAATTCCCTCCTGCTTCTGTGATCAGTCATTAACTGTTGTTAAGGGTATTGCACTCTATCCACCGAGACAAACTGGCTAGGGCTTGATTTACTAATATTTTGTTAAGAATTTTAGCATCTATGTACATCAGGGATATTGGCCTTTAATTTTCTTGGTTATATTTATCTGGTTTTGAGAGTAGGATAAAGCTGGCCTCATAAAAGGGGCTTGGGAGTTTTCCCTCCTTTAGAATTTTTTGGAATAGTTTGAGAAGGATAGTGTTATTTCTTCTTTGAATGTTTGGTAAAATTCACCTGTAAAGCCATCTGGTCCAGACTTTTGTTTGTTGGGAGTTTTTTGATCACTGCTTTAATTTTACTAGTTGTATCTGAATAGACAGATTACAATCTGTCTATTCAGATACTCTCATTCTTCCTGACTTAGTTTTGGAAGGTTGTATGCTTCTAGGAATTTATCCATATTGTCCAATTTGTTGGCATAGAGTTCTTCATAATATTTTCTTCCAATCCTCTGTATTTCTTTGGTGTCAGTTGTTACCTCTCTTTCACTTTTTGATTATATTTATCTGGGTCCTCTTTTTTTTTCTTGATGAGTCTGGTTAAAGATTTGCCAATCATGTTTATCTTTTCAAAGAACCAGCTCTTGGTTTTATTGCTCTTCTGTATTTTTTAAGATTCTATTTCATTTATTTCTGCTCTTATCTTTCTCCCTTCCTTCTACTCACTCTGGGCTTTGTTTGGTCATTTTCAAGTTCCTTTAAGTATAAAGTTAGATTGTTTATTTGAGCTTTTCCTTGTTTCTTGGCTGTCAGAGGGGAGGGGGACTGGGGCACTGGATGAAAGAAGGTGAAGATATTAAACAAAACAAGCAAACAAACAAAAAACCCACCCCAGATATATAGCACATAGACACAAATAACAGTGTGGTGTTAGCAAAAGGGAAATGAGGGGGGAGGTGGGCAAAGGCGAGGAAATGGGGCTGGAAATGGGGCTGGAAGCTTGGGGCTATGGGCACACAGTGCAGTGTGCAGATGCTGTTTTGTTGAGTTGTATGAAACCTGTATGATTTTGTGAACCAATTGAATTTTTAAAATTCAATAAAAAATAAAAATTATGCAAAAATGAAAATATTAAGGTTATAGAATTGTAGCGACTTCACCCCTTTTCTTGGTTTTCTTTTGCTATTATTACACCATCACTTTTTACACTATCTTTTTTACTTCCTATTATTAAACTGTTATTATCTGCTCTTGAGGAGAAAAAAAAAGACAAGAGATAGTTCAACAGTTGAACTGCACTAAATAGCTTAATGCTGCTCTTTTAACAGCTGGAAAACTTTCATGGATGGCTCCAGCATTCCTTGACTTGTGAAAAAATCATTTAGGAAGCTTCTTCCTTATGAGCAATTCATCACCCTTAGAGAAGCTGGATAAAAAAAAAAAAAAGTATGATGTGCCTGTAAGTCATCATTAATATACTGGTATTTTCTTCAATAAACTTCTCTAATAGGGAAAACTTATCATTCCACGCAGGCTTCTTAGACCTGCTAATACTTGATAAATTGAATAACCCTTGGAGACAAGACAATCTACTGGTCAGACAGCCTGGAGCTTCTAGACCAATCAACTGCCTGGAAACAGCCTTTGGACCAATCAACCACCTAGAGGCAGTATCTGGACCAAACACTGTCCTCTGAAAACGATTTCTTCCAATATCTACTACTATTGCCTTACAAACCAAAACCAGAGATATAAAACATACCTGAATTATTTCCATACTGACTTCACTTTGCAAGCCCACTCCACCTATGGCCTATTTGACAAGTACCTCCAAGTCTGTGGAATTTATTCTGTACCAAATACTTAGCCATATGGTAACCTTTGTGGAATGAAATAAGGAATAAATGCATTTCAGAATTATGTAAAAGAAAACAGACTTTATGGTGATGGTATTGTAAGTAAAACCGTACTCAAATGAAGAAAAAAGGTACTAGAAGGCCATCAGTCATCTCATTCATTCTACTTTTGTGCAGGTGTGGGGAGATCTGTGGTAGAATTCGAGAAGTTTTGTGTCACAGAAAAGGATTCTTCAAGGGGTGTAATAATAAAAGGAGGAAACTTGAACTTGCCCACTCAAAAGTTTAAGCTTTATTTGTTTCTCCTGCTGACTTTGGTTAAGCCAATGTCATCAACATGGTCATATTGGTAAATACGTGTGTGAGATAAGTTCTATAATCATTCTCTGTTGAGCCCACTGGTCATCATCACTGCTTAGAAAGAAAGCCAGAATTCCCTGGTCCGGAAAAGGCCCATTTTTTCTCATACCTGTGAAAGGACAGCAAACAAGGCACGCAGGCTGCTGCTGACAGCCTGGGAGGCTGGCCTGCTGTGAGACACCTCTCCTCTGTGGCTCCTGCCTTCCTATTAAACATGGGACAGGCCCTTTGTATTTTTTTTTTTTTGTAGTTTAATTTATATTATGAAAAAGATAAAATTGGATATTCTTTAAGGGGAATGATACTGTGGCCAAATATATGGCAAAGTTAGAAAGCCAATTTAATTCTCATTAAGAGGCCTTACTTGTAATGGTGTGCAGTCCTACTCAGACACTGCAGAGCTGTTGTCGCTAATGAGCCCTTCCTGACATGGCTGTGGACTGTTTCTTCCTTCCCTGTACAAGATGGGAGGTGGTTTTAGCTTCCGAATCCTGATCATGGCTGCTGGCTTTCTCCCTATTCTTGTGGCTACAATACACACCAATTCTCAGAGCAGATTAATTCTCTCCCTCACTGTGGAGCAGGGCTGTCTAAAAGCAAGGTTATTTTATTTAGAAAACAAATTGCAATATTTGTTGAGGCTTGGGAGTAAAAAGCCAGCCCCTGGCAAGATTAATATTGTGGCCAATTAGAGCTTGGGAGTGCTTGACCTTGGTATTCTCAGAGACACCCATATAACCACCCAAAGCTAACCAAATGTGCTTAATTTAACTTCTTCTCTAAGCAAAGAGATTGTAGTGCTTGTTCATAGGAAGCTGATCTCCTGTTAACTCTTTTAACTAGTAGAAAAAACAGAAGCTCCTTTTTCATCTCTACTTCTGCAATAGTTTTGTCCTTTCTGCTGCCAGCAGGATGGTTTCTAGGTATGTACATGCTGTGGGTCAAGTGTACGTAAAAACTCTGTTGGCAGCAGAGGAAAGAGAGAGAGAGGAGGATTGAGAAAGATGGAAAAATCGAAGGAGGGAGGTAGAGAGAGAGAATGAGAGAGAATAAAGCGAATGTGTCAGCCAAGACAGTGTATCAGCCTAATGAAAAAGAAATACCTCATTGGGTGGAAAGTTGAAATGGAAGTAAATAAATACAGGGGAAACAGAGAAACATTTATTTATTTTTTTCTGCTGCCCCATACACCTGTGGGAATTACAGCAGTCCGTAGTAGACAAAAAGATAAAAGTCTTCCAGGAAGTTCAGGTCCTTTGGATGGAGGATGAAACGGGCCTGGGGAGAACACGGCGTGCTCAGAGTCTGCTCTGTTCAGAGCGCACAGGCGCGTGACGGATGCCCTTCAGAAGCGCTCCAGAGAGGTGGCGCTGGGCCTGGCAGCTGCCAACCCTTCTGGGAAGACAGCGCTGACTAATGAATGATTCATCTCGGTTCATGCTGCTCCCAACATTTTTCTTCCTTGGCGCTGGGGCTGAGAAAGGTGAAGATACCAAAATTCAAATACAGACATTTCAAAACTTTAACTTTTGCCTTGTTATTATGCAGGCCTGTGTGGAGACCAAGGCCTCTTCATTAATCTTTCCTGACCTGCACTTTGGCATGGCTGCCTTCTATATTTTAAAATGCCTCATTAATATCAGAGTTTTAGTATCTCCATATATGGGTTAGATTCTCCAGGGCAGAAACTGTTTTAAATGAAGTCACTTGGGGCTGAAAAATGAACTACTTGTTATTAGAACTCATTTTTCCTTAGTGTTGTATTGTCTAAGGTTGTCTCATTGTAGTTTATGGTTATTTATTTTACTTGTAGCAATTACAATGTGTGCCTTTTGCCTGAGGACACACTAATTTATGATTTAAACACATTTCTAGGTCAACTAAGATTATTTTCAGTCCCCAAGCCACAGAACACACAGCCCAACCACGTAAGTGGTTTAAGGGATTCATGGGAAATGGTGATAAGGAAGTTCTTCAGTTATTACAGTTACTCTGCTAATTATTTGAAACACCCAGCAGTAGCATCTGCCGTCACTTGAATACTACTATGTTTTTCGGTGCTTTTGTGTTTTGTAAGTAAAAATAAATTTTTAAAAAATAAAAATGTCCTGAAAGAAGAAATTAATTACACGAGAAGACATTGTACCCTTATTTCTTAGTAAACTGTGAATCATTAAGGTTGTGGTTTAAAGCTGGAGGTACCGGGACATTTGGGTTCATAGATAAAAATCTTCCAATTGCTAAGGAATCAGACTCCCCTCATCTTGACTGTGAATTAATTTTCTGGAACCTCACAGGTGCTCAAACCTGCAAAATAAAAGGAAAGTCTGATAAAACTAATTTATAAAAGGTGAACATGCTGGTAGTTACAAATGCTGAATAATTTCTCTTTGGAGGCAATATACTTCTTTTAGTGTTGCTGGTAGTGTAGACAAACTATTCTCTCTCCCCTTACCATTATCATCATCATCTACATTAAATTTAAATTCTGTTTACAAATTGTCTTTCGAATCAGAACATGTGCCACACAAGAAAATTACTCCTAATACAGTGGTAGGCATGCCTTGGCTTTTACCCCAGATAATTCATTCCAAATGGTTTGGCTAGTTTAAAATATTACATTTTATTTTCAGAATGAGCGAAGCCACTGGAAAATTAAAAGAGGAATTCCAAATGTATTTTGATCATGGTCTCATGGATAGCACATCAAGAGGCCATTAGGAAGGACCTGGTATTGATCCAGGATCCTGGACTTTGTGTCATTGCTAAGGATGCACAATGTAAATTTATTTTTCTGGTACTAAAGAGGGGCCAGTTTCCAGGGCTTTTGCTTTGATTGCTGCAATGCCAAATTTTAGTGAAGCAGTATCTTTAAATAAACAATCTCATAAAAATAGAAAAAAATTATTTTTTTATCTGTTATTTTATTTCCTTTATATCTTCCCTTTAGAATCTTATGAAAGAATGTCTGGGTGGTAATGACACTGAGGAGAGTTTATGGCTGGATAGAGCCTCAAGGCCCTACGTATTCTATGAAGACAGGATAGTGTCTCACATTTCATTTCATACAAAAATGGTATTGAGCTAGAAAATGTGTGTAAGAAGCTGAGTTCTGATTTCCTCAAGATAACAATTTCAATAAAAATATATTAAATGTCAAATTATTTTGTGTTTTCTCATATTTGATGCTTCTGCTTTGTTGTTACTGTGGGGGAGAGGAGGTAACTAAATGTTTTTCTCTTGCTGCTTTCAAGATTCTCTCTTTGTCTTTTGCCCTTGGCATTTTAATTATGATGTGTCTTGGTGTGGTCCTCTTTGAATTCCTTTTTTTTGGGGGGTTCTGTATGCTTCCTAGACTCATAAGTCTATTTCTTTCATCAGGTAGGGAAAGTTTTTTGTCATTATTTCTTCTAATAGATTTTCAATATTTTCTCCTCTTCTGGCACCCCAATAATTTGGATGTTGGTATGCTTAAAGTTGTCCCATAGGCTCCTTACACTATCTTCATATTTTTGGATTCTTTTTTCTTTTTGTTTTTCTGGTTGGGTGTTTTTTGTTTCCTCATGTTTCAAATCTTTGATTTGATTCTTGGGGTCCTTTGATCTATTGTTGAATTTCTGTATATTCTTTATTTCAGACAGTGTATGCTTAATTTCTAACTGGCCCTTTTCCATTTTTTTTGGCATTATCATTAAGATCTTTAAAGGTTTTTTTTAGCAGATTCTTGAGTAACCTTATAAGTGTGGTTTTAAACTCTATGTCCAGTCTTCTGCTTTCCTCCATTTCTTTCATTTGTGATCTGCAACCCAGGCATGTGCCCTGACCAAGAATCAAACCATGACCTCCTGATTAATAGGTTGATGCTCAATCATTGAGCCACAGTGGCTGGGCTTTAACCAAAATTTTATACCCTTAGAACAGCAACTTCCTATTTTCCCATCTTCCCAACCCCTGGAAAGCACTATTTACTCTATGTGTTTAGGTAACTCACATAAGTAAAATAAGTGAAATCATGCAGTATTTGTCTTTGTGTGTTTGGCTTATTTCATCTAGTATTATACCATCAAGATTCATCCATGCTATTGGATTTCCTTCCTTTTAGAGTCTGAATAATACCACATTGTATGTATATTCCTCATTTTCTTTATTCATTCATTCACTGATAGACATTGTTTTCTTCTGTATCTTGGTTATTGTGAATAGTGCTGCAATAAACATAGGCAAGAATATCTGCTTTGGAGATCAGGATTTCAGTTATTTTGGATGTATACTATGAAGTGGGATTGCTGGATCATATGGTAGTTCAATTTTAAGTGTTTTGAGGAAGTGACTATAGTGGCTGCACCAATTTATATTCCAACCAATAGTGCACAAGTGTTGCAATTTCTCCATATCCTTCCAAACACTTCTCTTTTTTTCTTTAAATAGCCATACTGACAGGTGTGAGATAATATCTTATTGTGTGTGTGTGTGTGTATGTGTGTGTGCGCGCGTGCTTAGCATGTTTTCTTATACATGTTAGGCATTTGTGTATTTTCTTTGGAGAAACGTATATTCAAGTCCTTTGACCATTTTTAATGGGACAATTTGATATTTTACTATTGAGTTGTCGAAATTCTTTATATATTTATTTTAGATACTAATAAAAATGAATGGTTTGGAAATATTTTCTTCTATATGTTGCCCTTTCACTCTGTTGACTGATTCCTTTGCTATGCAGAAGCTCCTTAGTTTAATACAGTTTCTGTTTTTTGCTTTTGTGATCTGTACTTATGGTGCCATATCCAAAAAAGTCATTGCTGAGACCAATGTCAAAAAGCTTTTCCTCTCCTTTCGTCTTTAAGATTGTTGTAGTTTCAGGCCTAAGTTTAAATCTTCAAATAATTTTAGTTAATTTTTGTGTCTGGTTGAGGATAAAAGTCCAATTTTTGTCTTTTGCATATGGGTATTCAGTTTTCCCAGCAACAGTGTTAAAAAGAGTGTTCTTTTCTCGTTGTGTATTCTTGGTATCTTTGTTGAAGATCAGTTCACAGTATATATGTGCCTTGTTTTAAGGATGTGCTATTCTGTTCTATTGTTCTGTATGCCTGCCTTAATGTCAGTCCCATACTGTTTTAATTACTGTAGCTGTATTGTTTTGGTGTACTACTGTAATAACACTGTAGCCAGGATTCACAAAAATGTCAAAATTGCTCAAAAGAAATAATTGTACCACAAAAGAACTGATGACAATCCATTTTTGGATTTAGGTTTTGATAGCTTGCAGTCTACTTGTCTGAGTCCTGACAACACTGACTGTGTAAATACTGTTTTACGAAGTCTGATGAGCCATTTAAACTTGGCATTATTGAAAGAATAATGAATTTTCTTGTAAACCCATTTACTTGTCTTCTAGAACAAATGTAAAATATTGCTTTCCTGCTTTAGATCTAAGCTGTTCTTCCAAGTTTTACTCTTTGTGTAAACATAGTTATACTATTTTTAAGAAGATTATAAATATAGCAGGCACTAATAAATAAAATGACAAACAGTTTGGTTAAAGAGAAAGCAGAATGATCTTCTGGTTAATAAGATAGTATATATTTCCCTAATGATTATATGTAAGTTGCACAAAATTGGCAATATGCAGAATGTGATTTTGTTCTTGGCAGATAAAGAAAAAGAGCTTGTGACTCTGCTAAGTGCTCTTTTCATGATAAAGTAGAAGAATAATAAGTTTTGTGTAGAGTCGAAAAATTTACTTTTGGGATTAATATTGATGGAATCCAATGACATAGTTAGTAGGAAAGTGCATTGCAACAACAATTAGGTTGCCAAAAAATACAATTTTTTCCCTTTTTTTCATAGAAGGTAGTCACTAGGCATGAGGGCTATTGCTTATATTTGGAGATGTATTTCTAGCCCACTCACCTAAAAAAGCATACATGATCAGCCTTAATAACACAAATGCCTGAAGTCCCTTTTTTCATAAACTTCCATTATTTCTTACAATCTATGAACACTATTTGAAAGTTAATTGGGTTTCACCCAAAGATAACAGGATACTATGCATATTTTCTTCCACTGCACCTTGTACTTTAGAGTTTATATCAAAGATTAGGATCAGGTATTGGGCCAGAAGACAGCTGTTAAGGTATATAGTGATGGTGTAAAAGGGAGCTTTATGGCTTTGAAAAGCCATATAGGACATATCAGGTGTCATTCACAGTATGCCTCTTGCTGATGATTTATTTGGACACGGTTACATCGGGGTGTGATTAAACTGCAGTCTCTGTGAGGATGCTGTTCAATATGTTTGTGGGGGACTGAATAGTGTGAACATCACTACTGTCTCATCGAGAGGAACATGGCTTAGGGCAAACTGTACACACGAATTTATGAATTTACAGATGTCAGATTTGTCTTACCTCAGTGGCACTGGCCTTAACCACTGTGAACTGGGGCAACAGCAATAAAATACACACAAAAAGGAGCAATAGGATAATTGTCACCCTGCCCAGGTACTCAGTTGGTTAGAGCATTGTCCCCTTACATCAAGGTTGCGGTTTGATCCCCCGTCAGGGCACATACAGGAATCACCCAATGAATGTGTAAATAAATGGGACAATGTTCTCTCTCCCTCTCTAAAATAAACAAATTAATAAATAATGTAAAAAAAAAGAAAGAATAATTGTCATCTGGCAAAGGACACCCTAATTTAATTTTGGAGGAAAAAAGAGGCTCACAGTGTTGTAAATTTCTGGGAAAGTTGTAGAACGAGGTCTGCCTCCAGCCTGGAGTTGTGATAAGCAGTAAGTAGGCCAGAAGGAGCCTGCTTTGAAATCATTCTGTAGAAGAAGAAAAAATTATATAAAGACGTTCATTACCAATCACATATTCCTTTTAATAGAGCCTGTATAGCAATGGAGATGTTACATGTTACCTTTATACCCATAAGTTGAAATGCATAAATAAGTTGTTTTAGTGCTGTAGTAAAACAGCTTAATAATGGCATAACCAGATATTTTCTATACAAAGCACTAAGGATTCTAAGGATTGGTCTACATTTTTTACCTTTTTCCTTCTGTATGTTCTTATGCCCCATACTTCCTCCAAATAATCTAGATTTCTAATCATATTTCATAAGCATACTACTTCTACAGTGTACTGCTGGCAGCCCAGTTCCATACCCATACGTTGAAATGCATAAATAAATTGTTTTAGTGCTGTAGTAAAACAGCTTAATAATGGCATAACCAGATATTTCTCATACAAAACACTCAGGATTCTAAGAATATTTTCTGAGTTTGTGGTGTTTTTTTTTCAATTGAATAGGAAAATAATTAACATGCAGCATTATGGTGATCTGATGGAATAGTAACATTTAAATTACAATATTTTTTCATGCAATGATGAAAATATTTAAAAATTTTTTATTACTAACTGAACATTTTTTGAGATACTTGGGAATTAGAATTTACTCCCTTAGGTATAAAATGAGGAAGCTCTATTCCATCAGAGGCTCCTAACCAAAACTGTGCCTCTGCCCTCCCTGAGCTCTGACCTGGAAACCCTAATTTAGTGGCAGAGGGTGGGGCCCAGGCTGTTGTACACAGACACGATTTTACTAAAATTAAGGTCTGTTTTAGGAATCACTAGACAGTCTGATTCCAAAATTTTGTTATAGATATAATATTATGATATTCTCATTTTCAGATCAGATAAAATTATATAAATTCTCATCATTTTTGTGGTAACATATCTTCCTGTATTTATCTACAATGATTTAATCTATTTAGCTAATCCTCCAGTTTAATTAAATTGAATGTCTATATCCATATGCATATGTTAATATTTTATAACAGTATGTGTATACATTCACCTATATGCATATCCATATATGTATAATATACATATACATGCCCATATCACATGCATACACTTTTTTTTTTTTTAGGACCTGCATCCCCTTTATTTTATTTATTTTATTTATTTTTAAATATATTTTATTGATTTTTTTTTTTGCCCCCCTCCCTCCCCAGAATTTTATGTCCATTGGTTGTACTTATATCACATGCATACACTTATACAAGAAACCTATTCTGTCATTCATCTTATCATATTATTTACCCTTTTTTCTCTCACAAAGGAAATGCTTGTATGTTACGCTTGTATGTTACGCTAAGGCTGCTGAGGATTACATAAAAAATATTTCAAGGAACTATCTGGGAAAACAGAACATTAAGTATACATTAAAAATGTATACTTATATATTAGAAAAAAATACAGTTTTTACTAGTATATTAAGTATACTTTCAAAGCTGCAAATGTCATCTCTTTTTAGGCTTAGGGTGTACCTGAGTTGAAATATGACATATTTATTAGCATAATTATTAAAATATTTCTCAACTGCTACATATAATAATATGGTTATTTATTATTTTAGGAACATATTATAAAAATTCTTCCTTCACTACTTTTTAATATTTGCTCTAGCTTTTATTGATGTGCTCTTTAAGTAAGGCCCCATACTTCCCCCAAGTAATCTAGAATTCTAATCATATTTCATAAGCATACTTCTACAGTGTTCTGCTGATAGCCCAGTTCTATACCCATAAATTGAAATGCATAAATAAGTTGTTTTAGTGCTGTAATAAAACAGCTTAATAATGGCATAACCAGATATTTTCCATACAAAGCACTCGGGATTCTGAGGACTGGTATACATTTTTTATCTTCTTCCTTCTGAATGTTCTTATGCCTCTAGAAATGTTAAATATTTTTATCCAACTCTCTCTTATACATTTTTTCTAATCTCTTAAATGAAGGTCTTGTAGAAGAGTGGGTAATAGTGCAATTTTATCAGACATCTTAATGACCCCACAATTACTATTAAGGTTGTCCCTCATGTTCTTCTTGGAATCCCAGAAAAAGAGGAAGGGCAGTTTGACTAATCCAGACCATTCCATTTTTATATATTAAACTGTAGTCTCCATAAAATCTTAGATAATAATGTGAGGATGAGAGAAAAAGACAATTATGTACTATTTACAGGATTTGAAATAACTTGAGAATTCATATCACATCTTTTTTTCTATTTAAAGCTATACCGGGCATTTTCAAATGATGAACAAAATGATACATTTTAAAATTTAAGAAGCTTAATTTATTTTTCTGAAATAATCTAATTTAAATCATATTTTAGGTCTGTTGCCTCTTTATTTGATGGAACCAGTTTTTATTTCATCTTAACCTCATTTCCCTCAGCTCAAGGACAGTCAAGTTGTGTCCAGCTCATTATGCTCCCTGGCTTATTTAAATGATCAGTTTTAGAATATTGTCAGTTAAAGATTGCTTCAAGCTTGCTGAGTCATTGTTCAGTAATTGGTGGTGCTAAAAGTGTGGATATTTTTATTCACCATTTCACCTCTTCATGTATCATGAGGTTGTTCGAATCATATAAATCCTCATCATTGGTAGTTCAAATACTTTGAAATCAATGAAGTGTTTCCATTATCTCTTTCCCATTCTCTAACTATTAATAAAAGCTTTGTTTTCTAATGGGCTCAAAATGGTGTGTGCTGAACCATGCCTAAGTCTTTTTCACCATCGTGGAAGGATTCCAGTCTGAATTCTGGCCATCCCAGTTCATTACCGTGTGATGTCAGACAGATGTTTCCACCTCATTGTTTCTTAATCTGGAGCAATGGGAACAGTAGTCATACTCATCTCAAAGGGGGGTTTGTGAGCTTTAAATGAATTATTATGTGCAGAGATCTTAGAATTGTGCCTGCCATAGCTTTCAAAGGTGTGTGCCTTTAAAATGGTTTGCTAAAAAAGAAAAAAAAAGTTTTCTCTTTTCTTATTAAACAACATTTATGAAGTACCTAATACGTTATAAGAAATTCATTAGCACTTGGGAATATAATTGGAATGCAACCTGCAGGATACTTCTTAGAACCTCTTAATGGTTAGTAGGGGTGTCGAACTCAATCAGAGAAGGGGCCAAAATCTAAAATCCAGCCTAAATCGCGGGCCGAATGGTTTACTGAACAGTCATAAACTGTCATTGTGATGGAAACGCAGCGGAGTGCAGTGATGACAGCGCGGTGCGGGCCACATTGCAAGGCCTGGCGGGACGGATTTGGCCCGCGGGCCTTGTGTTTGACACATGTGGGTTAGAGTGTAGGAGAGGGCACGACCAACAAGCCACCTCACCGTGGGGTAGCTCTTCTGATGGGCGGAGTATAATGTACTAACGGAGGGTAATTATTCCCACTTTGAGCGTTTTGTTCGAAATGATCCAGTGATGATGTTTTGGAATAATTGTTAACATATTCAGTAAAATCATTCATGAGACTTTTTTGGATGATGAATATTACCTAGATTCCCGGAAAATACAGTTTTTTACTAGTATTCTGCCATTAACTCACCCCCTACCCATTATTGTTACAATTATCTTTCGACACCTGGGTACTCTCCAGTTTCTTGCAAGATTATGATTCTTAATGTACTCTTTCCACCTCTAACTCTGCTTCTGACTGGCTTATTGATTTTAATGTTCCTCCAAACTGTCTAGACTCTCAGTCCCTTTATGTCCTGTTCTTCAGTGATCTCTTCCTTCACTGTACACTGAGTACTAACTTGCATGCTCAAAATATAGTTCTTGCCCCCCTACATAATCTTATTATAAAACGGCTTAAAGCAACCAACATTAAGGCTATCACAGACTCTAATCTCAGAAATCTCAGAGCTCTTTCCTGGGTGCCTCTGGCTAGAAGTGTCTCACAAAGCTGCAAACAAGGTGTTGGCCAGGACTCCAGGTTCAGTGGAGAAAGATCTGTTTCTAAATTCACTCATACAGTTGTTAGCAGGTCTCAGGTCTTTGAGAGGGCTATTCGTGAGAGACACCAGTTCCTGGCCTGTGGACCCCTCTAAGAGCAGCTAAAAACACAACAGCTTGTTTCTCCCAGTGTGAGGGATAAGATAGATTAAAACCTGTCCTTTTTATTACCTAATTTTAGAAATGATTCTCTTGCTGTTTGTTAAAAGTGAGTCATGCCCTGGCCAGTGTGGCTCATTTGGTTGGGCATCATCCCATGCACTGAAAGGGCTCATTTCCTAGGTTAAAGCACAAGCCTGGGTTGTGGGCTTGATCCCTGGTCGGGGGTGTGCAGGAGGCACCTGATGTTTTTGTCTCATATCAATGTTTCTCTCTCTCTCGCCCTTCCTCCTCCCTCTCTTCTTCTTCTTTAAAAATCAATAAGAAAAAAATCCTAAAATAAAAAATACAGGTCACTAGGTCCATTTTATGTTTCAGAGAGTGAATACCAGGGCAGAGATCTTTGGTGAGTATCTTTGAGGCTATCTCCCACACTTTCCCTCCTCTCCTCAAATTTCTAAACTTCTTACTCTCATCTGATGACCTTCCTTTCTATTTTCTGGAAAATTAGGGACAACCATAAAATATCTTCACCGATTACCACCACATGCTGTTGTGCCAATATTTTCTTCCTCTCCCTGCCATTATAGATGAGTTGTTTTCTACCACAAATTGAAGCCCACACTTTTGACTTGTGCCCCAGTGTCTAATCCATCGTTCATATTTAAAGATATTGCTCCAAAAAATCTCCCCTCTTTTTTCTGCATTATCAATTTTTTTCTTGATTTGATCATTGAGAAAAATATGTCATTACATAATTTCTCATAGCGTCAAATCTCTCAATTTTACCTCCTTTTATAGTCACTGCCCCATTTCTGTGCTTGCCTATTTGAACGTTATTTGAAAAAAATGTGCTCCAGTTCTTTATCTCAATTATACTCTTCTGTGCCTTCTTCATGAATTGTATTACACTAGGACTTTTCCTTTCTTTTTAATGCTATATTTAATAGGAATTATGTTATAATTCTTCATACAGGATAGAAATAGCAGATGGATATGGTCAGATTAAAGAATTTAATATAAGAAACCATGAGACCAGAGGTGTATTCTTCAGTGTGTATGGATTCTGCAGAATAGTATAGTATGTTCTGTTCTGAAATTGGACATTATAAGTTTAGCAGAGGCATTTTACTATTGGGGTAGCAATCAACCCTGCCAACTGGTGAATGTTATCTTTGTTTCATGATGTAATGACAGTTTTCTTTTTGAAAATTTTTTTAATTCTCTTTCTCCTAAAAGAGATGTCAAATTTCCAACTGAAATTAGTTGTGAAAAAAGTCAGACTCCTTCCTACCCTGTAGTGATAAATGTGTTCTTAAATCCAACTCTCTTATCCACGATGCTGCTGAATAAGACCTATTGTACATACTCCACACACACATCCTGTCATTTTACATGCTTATGTTTACCAGGGTTTGTCTTGAAAATCATTTGAGGCTGGGATTGTTCCTCTGGGCTTTAAAGATGTTCAGATGGGTTCAGTCCTCACTGGACCAAAGCAGTCTGGTGATGTTTGGTCAATATGCATGATCCCTAAAATATATCTGCTCCAAGTGACCTTATAAATTTTAATTTAAGCAGGGTTCTAAGGCAACAAAGGCCATTCCTATTACTGTCCTAGCTGCTAAACCTGAATATTAACAATATAGTTTCATTTTATTACCCACTGTAAAATCAGAGTTCTTATTATTTAACTTGCTCAAACAGTCTTTATTTCTAAAAGAAACAATATACACTTGAGATAGTGAAAATGGACCTCTGAGAAGGGACGCTGCTGACTCATTATTTTGTGTGGTCATTTTGGAGCTTCCCCCATGCCCAGTAATCTCTCTAGAATTCCGATTCCTCACTGAAGTGTCTTCAGCCTGGACCCACAACGCTCTGCTTTGTGCTGCAAGGCTGCTCCAGATTGCATAGCTTTTGGCACTGAGTTAAATCATCTTTTAAAGGCCCAGGAGGATCTGTTCTCCACTGAGGGAAATTCACACTTGAAGAGAAATCAAAATGCACAAAACATGGCAAAGAGATGTAAAAACAACAAGTAGTAAAAAAGCATGTGGGACTTATCACCCTTTACAATGTCCCTTCTACTCACCTTTGAGGACTGGTGACATTTTCTGCATCTTGAAGGGGTAGTCCTTGTTTTTGTGGAGTTCTCCAAAATACAAGAAAGATGTGTTAGCTGTATAACGACTTCAGAAGTGTGCACTTGTCTTATTGCTTTTCTGAATACTGATTTGCTCAGTCCTACCTTCTAAATTCAACTGTTGTATAATATCCATTACTTAATTATTTAACTGCCGGTCACTTTCGGCATGTGCCCATGAGAACATTAGTGCAATGGCAACAGAGAATGGCTGAGATGGCACACAGTTAAAATTTCATGTAGTTAGTATTGTACTTTGGTAAATATTCTAATTCAGCATTCAAGTAAATAGAAAATTATAGCACGGTTAATTTGAGTCTTTTTTCAAGAAAGGGGAGTTAATCTGTTTTTTCTTTTGGCGATCATGCTACATATCAAAGCAACAGTACGTTCCATAATTACGATGATCAGAAATGAAGTGCCTACAGTAAATAGGCAAAGGAAACACTTAAAAATTTAAGAAAAGGGGATGGTCCTAGGCAAGGAGTAGCACCTGAAAAAGTGTTCACTGCAGCGAGTGAACTAGTTACCCACCCAATAAAGAAATTACTTCATAGTACATGCAAGCTAGAAAGAGTCATGTGGAAGGTAGTTCAGCGGTTTTTACCTTAAGCTTAATTTACTTGTGTGAACGGTTTCCCGTCATATGTGAACCTGTTGTGTCTCTCTGAGTTTTAATTATTTAGAATTTTCTTTAGTGGATTCACACAATACTGTTTGTGAACACGTAGAAATGTTCCAGTTCATGGCAATGATCATTCTTCATGGGCCTCTTGAGCAATTTCTGTAGAAATGGTCCATCTGGGTAAACATTTCATACAAAAAAGTTACCTTTAAAAGAGACACATTCATCAGATGTTAAAACCTCATATACATTCTTTGTCTTTTTTAAAATCCAAGATTCTTTATGGGCATCTTCATATTATCAGATATTCTTCTGTCTTTAACGTTTCTTCAAATTTGAGCAATTGCTCCCACGAGGTGTCCTGAATAAATGAGAACATGTGCGGAATATACATTGCTTTATCAGAAACAGGTTAGGCGCCAGGGGAAAAATACTTGATGCTTTGTCATCTAGCCTTTTTTCTTCTTCTGTCATATAGCCTTTATTACCACCTCCAGTAAAATAGCTATTACAGTGCACATCACAGGAGGAGAGTGTGTCAGCTCTATCCAATTCCAAGTGACTGAAATTCCTCGTTATTAATCAGCTTGTCGTACAGCACTGGAAAAATAATACATTTGGTCTAGACAATTTCACAGTGTTTGTTTTCTGTGTCCATGTGCATTACAATGTACAGCCAAACTGCTTTCTTACTTCCACGCTAGCTGCATACTGATAGTGGAGTAAGAATTGATAATAGCTGTGTGAATACAGCCTTATAGAGAGAATCTACTAAACAGGCCTGTAAAATCTGGGACACAAAAATCACGGTAGCTCCTGAGTGGTGAGTCATGAGTGAATAAAATCTCTAAAAAATGTATTAATGAAGTAATAAATTAATAAACAAATACTACATGAAATTATTTTCTAGATCTGTAACTATGTTATATAAGTTTCAACTGTTGTCTATCCTATAAAATAAAAGCCTAATATGCTAAGTGTCCAACCATTTTTTCAACCAGTTACTCTGACACACACTCACCACCAGGGGGCAGACATTCTGAGCTGTAGGTTAGCTTGCTGCTGTAGTATGGCCAATTGGGACTGCGCAAGATGAGGCTGGATGTGCCCTGGAGCCTTCCCTCGGTCCTTCCCTGGCCCCAATCGTACACGGGTGAGATCCCTCAGCCTGGCCTGCACCCTCTCACAATCCGGGATTGTCAGAGAGCGGGTTTTACCCTGATCCCTGCAAGCCAGGCTGAGGGACCCCACAGGTGCACAAATCGGTGCAGTGGGCAACTAGTGTTATATAACTGTCTTACGGCTGTTGTATAATTAGAAGATGATAGTGTTTTGTTTGTGTTATAAATTGAATATGTACCTACCCCAAATTCACATAGTAAATCCTAATGTCCAATAGGATGGTATTTGGAGGTGGGTCCTTTAGGAGGGTGGAGCCTCATGAATAGGATCAGTGCCCTTATTAGAGATTCTCCCGAGAGTTCCCTTGCCCCTTTTCCCCTGTGAAGACAAAATGGTCATCTATGAACAAGGAATCAGCTCCTCACCAGACACTGAATCTGCTGGTACCTTGATCATGGACCTCCCAGCCTCTAGAACTGGGACAAATAAATTTCTGTGTTCATAAGCCCAATTTAAAGTTTGTTATAGCAGCCCAAATGGACTAGGACAATTTTTGATGTAGTCTATCATTTTTTTTTATCCACAGTTTGACATGGAAATTTGCTAATTATGCTTTTAATATGATTGTTGTAGTGACCAACCACTATAATTTAGAACCCATAGAGGACTTTTTTTGGTATGGTTTATTTGTTCTGGCCATCCTCATAAAACAAATCCCAGTAACACTGTTCTAATGCAATATTGTCACGAGGGCATTTCAGCTTTTGGCACAAAATAAACAAAATTTGCTTCAGTGCTTAACCTTTTTAATTCTATGAAAATAGCAATGCATAAAGTTTTTATTTTTAATTTTTTTTTTTAGCAAAACAAAGAAAAATGAGTCCATCTCATTCTCAAGATATCTATCCCAATTCCATATTTTTTCAGGCATATACACAAACACATGGATAAATCTTGTTTTACATCAGTGAGATAATACATATGAATTGCTCTATTGTTTGCTTTATATTTTGGAGAGTTTTCCAGACTATAACAAATCTACATTATTCTTTTTAACAGATGTATATAGTCAATCTTTCTATGGATATTTATGTTTTATTCAACCAATTGACTACTGAGAAACACTAAAGTTGTTTACGGGCCTCCCTCTCCCCCTATAGAAGCGATGCTATAAAAACAACCTTGTATACATATATCTGAGTCATGCCCAAATATTTAGTAGTATAAGTAACCTAAAGTGAAATTACTGAGTCAAAGAGTTTGCACATTTTACATTTTTGGTAAATTCCTCTTCAAAGAGATTGTACTAATGAATATTCTTACTAATATATGGAAATTCATTTATTTTCATGCCCTTGATAACACTGCATGCTGTTAGTCTCCTTCATTTATTCAAAAATTATTACTACCAGTCTTTTCCTACTTAATTTTTATCTAGACTCCAAGTCTCTTAGATTCTCTGATCCCCCTAATACTGGCCTCACAGTGATATTCAGGATGTTGGGAACGGGAAAGAAGGAGTTCAGTGAATGCAGGTCAGATAAAGAAATGGACAGAAACAAAATGGGAGGATCAAGGTGAAACATGAGTATGCACAGAAAAATGAAGAAAGAGAGGATGTTTTAAGGTGAAAGGAGTTTAATTGCTAAAACAAACAGGTAGAAATTAGATATGGTTCAAAGGGAAAGACTGATAGTGACTTTAAAAGTTTCAAGAAAAGAAAAAAATCAAATAAGAAAAGGGGTAAGAGATAGTATCAGTGATCCAAGGGAGCAGACACCCGAACAAAGCAAAGGAGCACATTCCTAGCAGAGGGACATTAGTAACAGTTTTGGGCTGTCACTTCAACGGTCATGTCCTAGGTTGAAATTTTCTATTTTCATACTATAAATGATGCTTTTATTTCATTTGTTCAAAACTCAGCTGGGGACAGAGGCAGGCAGCAGTGAGCACAGCGTTGTTTAATGGAGCCTGGGTGTTGGGGGTGACCAGGATTAGAGCAGACTGAAGAGGAGAGTTATTTTGTAGTAGTCACATACCTTCAGTTAGAGCATTTCTTCTGTTCTCATGTAAACAAAGACTACTGTGCTTAGCATACAGAATTCCAAATTGATTTTAGTCAGCTAAAATCAATGTATAGTGCAGACATAGGATTTACTAAAATGATATTTCATTCTACAAGTCAGAAGGTTAGCATCCAACCAGTTAACCTCTGCAAACATAATGGCAGGTAACTTCCATGTTCAATTCCAAGGGACACTGAACTATATTTATGCTGCCCCCACTCCCTCCCCGCAGCAATGACTTTGGATAGAAGTTGAATACGTGTGATCCTGAAGTCGTTTGCTTTTTCCACTAAGAAAATCTTTTAGGCAATGTTGCACTTATTAGCTGTTCTATAAACAGGTGTCACTAAAGAATTGACAACATAAGTTTTTTAACCAAAGTCTTTATTTTCTCATTTCCAGAAAATCTTACCTTTTAAATCCAAACTGGAACCTTAGAATAGCTCCTTGCCTTTGCTTTGTTGGTGCTTAATAATTCTCTTGGGTGTAATTGCTTCATAATAATGGCTCATATTTCCACTTGTCAAAAGCATTATCTATTAGTAAAATACAAAGAATAAATAATGTTTCAATAATTAAGATTTTTCAAAATTTAAAAATATATAGCATAATTAATAATATAGTATTTTGATATTTTTATTTATTCCCATAAAAGAAACCACTTTATTTTAATATTTTCTATTCCCTGAATAATAGAATTTTTTTCTAGTAGGTTGTAATGAATATGCATAATTTTACATTTGCTTAACAAAATGTTCATAAATGTAAATACTGGATTATAGTAGAGAAGCTTTTCCAATTCCATATCATATGTTTGATGTTTCTTCTTTGTAATGACTTAAAAAAGCTTATATTTTTCAGTGGCTTACTATGTAGTAGAAAAAAAACTTTTTTTTTTTTTTTAGTGGATCTGTGTGGGTTTTAAAAAAAAAAATGAAAAAATGAGTAAGACTAATAATAATTTGTGTCTCATGGTTTAATCAAGTTTGCTCAATGAAAATTTTAATCAAAACATTTATTTCAAATGACCATATTATTCTGAGAGACTAACTAGACAATAAATATTAAAAATAAGCATTTAATAACTGGAAGCGATCTGTGAGCACTAATTTTCATCTTTGTTTCTGTGCATGCCTGTCTGGTGTGCGGAGCAAGCACTGCTCTGGCGATGGGAGTTAGTGCCTACCTCTGCAGGGCTGCCACTCCAGGGCTTGCTGTGTGTCTAGAGAGGGACAAGTGAATCTCTAACTGGGTAATTAAAATGAAACTGAATTGCCCAACTTTCTAAAAGATTTTTGAGACATCAATGTGCTTTTATATGCAATTCTCATAAAAATCACAGTGAAACTTTTAAGATAGATGATTATGCAAAGCTTGAATTCCTCAGGAAGATGAATTTCCAAAAAAGCCATGAGAAGTTGGCACTAAAGATGGGGGTGGGAGATGCAGGGAAAATGAAAACTCTGCTTTCTTGTCTTGAATTTCACCTATTTTACTTAAAAAAAATTATTTCACAGTTGTTTGATTTAAAGCACTCTTGGAAATTCAATGTAATTCTAACTATTCATATTCTCACAAGTTACTGACTCGGATATCTTCAAGTTAATTATATGCCTGGCACTGAACTGTTAACATACACTTCCTCACTCACTCTTTATAAAAGTGCAATACTATTGACCCTGTTTTGTATATGAGAAAACTAGTAATAGAGGGGTGAATATTTTGGACAAGATTATCCGGCATAATTCAATATAATGGAACAAATGTTCTGACCAACTCCACTCATATATAGTTGTGTTACATTTATTATGTAATAGTTACACTAAACCTTCCCAAATATTTTATTTTGTCCCATAACCATGGCTAGTATAGTTGTTCACCTAATTGCTCTCTATGCTTTCTAAAGGTTTAATTGTTGTCAATTATGGAAGACATATCTTCCAAATATCTAATTCAAAGCCATCATTTAGTATCCCACATAATTCTTTTTATTATTTTCATAAATCATTCAAAATAGAATGTGTCACATACTGGAACTCAAAGCCTCTTTCCCAACAATATGAAAGTACATTGTTAGCTACTCTCCCCCCTCCCCTCAAAGACTATAACTTCTTTCCTCCGAACTCCAGCCTGCTAATAATTGTATTATTTTATTCTGTCAAAAGCCTCTTGCTTCCTTTTCTAATGTGTCCAGATCACTTTCTCTATTTTCTTTTCTCAGTGGGTCATGCACCATTTAGTGAGCTATATTCATATCATGTGCAACTAAAGAAATAGAAGACCCAAATCCCCATATGATCTCATTATGTAAAAGTTTGGCTAGTTAGTAGTATGCTAAATGTGCCCCTTGACCTGGATAAAGTATATCTAAGACGTTTTGTTCATTGAGAACACTAAATTAGACGCATCAAAAGTTTAACTAATTGAGAAATGCTTGAATGACCTTGTCTATTTGACTGCTACCTACTGGGATACATTTTACTGTTCATGAGAGAGAAACCTTGGAATCTAATCAGCAAGGTGGAGCATTTTTAAGCAAGAGGTTTTAGATTAAAGAGTAGCATCATTGAAATGAGCTTCAAAAGGGGAAGAACACAGACAACATGATCAAAGATCTAAGCACAAAGATATTTTTTAATGCAGAGAGATAAAATTTACTTAAACCATGTTATTGATGGGAGATAAAATCTCTAGTCTGAAACCAGAGCAAGATAGGCTACTATATGACTTTATCTTTATTTAAGCTTTAACACATACATACTATAGATAGATAATGGATGTACTTCTGCCTGGTGGTTGGGAGGAGGAGGGCTTTGATTTCATGAGGTATATAAAACACATGTTTATAAGCCAGTTCATTTCAGCCACTTCCACAAAACCACTCTACCTAGGATTTATGCAACCACTTCCTTCTGGGGCTCAATAATATGCAGAAAATCTCAGTTATATAATATGAATAATTATTTTAATGGTTGCACTATACTCTAAATGATGGCAGGGGCCATTTAGCTTTTTATAGATATCCCTGGTCCATGAAAAAAAAAATGCACCCCTGACCTTGGCTAGCCATCTTACAATGTCTGGTTATGATTACAACTGGGTCCTTGTGTAAAACAGCTCTAAAAGAGGAGCCTGTTAGTCATTCCTCATTAGCATTATTAAATGAGGTAGAGCTATATGTTAATTTATTTTTGTATGTAAGCGGAGCAAACAATTAAAGGCAGAGAAATGGAGAGAAAAGACTTTAAACTTATCAGGCATATTGATAATAGTCAAATAAAGAACGTCTGTGTATATAAAATAAGGATGTAACAGATAACTAAAATAAACAATTCATCTTCAAATCATTTTATGGTCAAATCTTCTCTCAGTGAGTAAAACAAAGGGAAGTGCTGTGGGAGAGGGTGTTGCATCCCGCCAAGCCAAGGGAGGCAGAGCACTAAGAGACACAGTCTAGAGACTCATGATACGTTAGCAGAGTCTTGTTTTGTTAGATTGTTGAACTGTGCACCCATGGAGTGTAGCAAAGTGAGAAATCACTTTGGACAACCTGAGCTGTGTACCTGTGATTTTGGAGGCATGATGAGCATGAAAATTGCAAATGCAGAGGCCTGATGGAGCACTTGAGGCAGCAGGGAGAAAGAAGAGGCTTTGCACCACCCTGACAAACTATAATAATGAAGAGAGTGAGCTTCCAAAAAATCACCCAAGAAGTTAGGGATGCATTCAGGAAGAGGAAATTGGTAACCTGTTTCCAGGGTGAATACTGGTTTATGAAGCAGATTGCTTATATACTCTGTACTGATTTGAGTGAGTGGGGAGAAAGGGAATGCAAAATGCTGTCAGGGCAGAGAGAGGACTGTTGTGGGATGAATGTCTTCAGATTTGTAAGCAGGCCGTTTATTGGGGAGCGTTCTTGGGAGTAACAGCTCTGGAGGAAAGAGAAAAGAAGGATTTGGCAGAGAGAGGAGATGGGCTGCACTGCAAATTCAGTGAAAGCCACTTCTCTGTAGTTGGAAAAGATAATCAGAGTTGTCCTGAATTGAGTTGAAGGAACTAAGTATTTATAGCCCTGGACTGATCAATCAGATCAGTCATTGAGCAGGTTGCTCTCGGAAGGAAGTGAGATATTGGACAGGACAGTTTTTTCCTTAAATGAATGAATCCCTAAAAACTGCTGATAGCTGAAGGCTGTCATCTGGTGTCACTTGTAGCAGCTGTTAGAATAAATTGCTGATTTTAGGCCTGAGGTGCTCAGAGTTATGAAAAGGTGTACTACAAAGGTCTTCTGGAGAAACAGAACAAAAAGGATGTATATATAAATATGTAATTGTATCTTAATATAATTAACGTGTTTATAGTTTATGCAACATATATGTATATGCATATAATTATATATTATATAGAATGCATATGCTATTTGAATATACAATATGGCATATTTTATATATTATATGCAACACACATATTCTATAATATACTATATCTAATATGTCATATGTTTTGTGTGTGTGTGTGTGTGTGTGTGTGTGTGTGTGTGAGAGAGAGAGAGAGAGAGAGAGAGAGAGAGAGAGAGAGAGAAAAGGGATGTTTAGGATCTGTGAACAGAGTCTGTGAGTCTGTGAGCAGGCTAGATAGAGACTTGAGAAAAGTTTTTGTTGTGTCCAAAGGCAGTTGCTGGCCAAATTCCTTTTGCTCAAGGTGGCCAGTCTTCATTCTAGTAATGCTTCTAACTGATTAGACAAGGCCCACCCATATGATAGAGTATAATTTGATTTACTCAAAATCTGCAGACTTAAATGTTAACCTCACTCAAAAAACACCTTCACAGAAATATACAGAATAATGTTTGAGCAAATACCTTGTCATCATTGCTAAGCCAAGTTGACACATAAAATTAATTATCACAAAGGGTGTCTAAGTGAATCATGGCACATTTAGTTTAATAATGTAGAACCTTTGACCTTAATAATGTGAAAGCAGAGGTAACATGTTTAATTTAGTTATATATAAAATTGTGCAACATAACAAGAATAGCCAATATATAGCCATATATTTGTCTAAAGTAAACCTTGTTCATACATGCAGCTCACCGACATGACATATATTCCTCTAGAACAGTGGTTGGCAAACTCATTAGTGAATAGAACCAAATATCAACAGTACAACTACTGAAATTTCTTTTGGGAGCCAACTTTTTTAAAGTTAAACTTCTTCTAACACCACTTTTCAAAATAGACTCGCCCAAGTCGTGATATTTTGTGGAAGAACCACACTCAATGGACCAAAGAGCCTCATGTGGCTCAAGAGCCGCAGCTTGCTGACCACGGCTCTACAATATGGAAAGAAATTAACCTTTGGCTGTTGTCACAGCAGGAGGATACTAGGGCTTCAGAAGAGGCTTGACTCCAGTGGTTCGTGCCCTGGCAAAGAGATCTGGTTGGATCACAATAAGACCAATCAAATCGCCGATGCCAATCACCATTAGCAGATCTGGATGCTGCTCAAAGATAGGCTGATCATCTGCATGTCTGTAAGTGTCCATCCCCAGGTCAATGCAGGAGGAATACCTTGGTCCCCTGGAAAGGCAGGCATTTGGCATATAGGTAAGCAAAGGCTATGCCAGGGCTCGGATGCCTGAGAAGCAACCTAGAGGAGGAGGAGGACCATGCTGGTGTTAGGAAAATACTGTGACTCTCAGAAGGTTGACCACCACCTCATCAGTCTATACTTGAGGATGAAGGGAATGATTTAAAAAAAAAAACAGTAATTAAAACAAGCAGATTTCCTTAAACCCATCTATTAGCTGAGGGCAGGAGAAGTCCACAAGAAGCAGCTGGCTGATCCGACTGAGACCCACCGGTCTCTGAACAAGGGAGCTGCAAGCACCAGAACAGCTCCAGGTCAAGAAATAAGAAATCATTGAAACCCTGTCCAAGGCAGAAGAGAGCAAGAAATAAAAGTCCCCGTCTTGCTTGTACATAGCAGCCTCAGCAATTACATAAATCAGTCATTCAATAAAACAAGCTTTTATCTGTCTGCCCCTCTCAAAAAATAAAAAAAGAGTATGTAATGCTTTAACCTCCAGGAGATGTTTCTGATGGTCCATTAACTAATGGTACTGATGCGTTATAGGTACTGATGCTTTCTCTCCCTGACAGATGCTTAGGCGTCACTGTGGATGGAATCCAGTATGAGAGCTGTCAAAGGAGCAAGGGCCAGGGCTTCTAGCCAGAGACCGGTAGATTCTATTAGTACACATGCTGTCTCTGCTGTCCACGCCCTTTTGGCAAGTCCCACTCCTCTAGGATGCTGGCACTGATGTAACGCAGCGGTCCTCATTAGGAACTGTGCGGCTCTCATGTGGAGGTACTGATAAGGTGCTGTAGCCAGGAGTGGGTTCAGAGTCCTGACGTACTCACATGTGCACTCACCCACAGTAATGTGTGCGTTTTCTGTTCGAGAGCACAGGGTAGAAGGGCACCTTTCTGAGCCGCCTTGGGCCTTACTCAGGAAAACTGTCTGCCACCGGTATTCTCTTCTCATAGCAAAAGGCAGAGGTTGGGGAAGGGGTTAGGAGAGATCATTTGGAATTGATTTGCCACATGAGGAAACTATGCCTTTTCCTTCAGAACCAGGTAAGCATTTCATAAGAAAACACCTTATTCCCTAAATGCCATTGAAAACAGGAAGAAGTACTATGGTAGGAAAGAGACTTATAATAGCAAAATGAAGGTTGAAGTCCAAAGGAGAGGGAGTAATGAAGGACATTTCCTGGAAGAAAGAGGATTCTAGGTAATGGTATGATCAAGAGTATTTATAACTTAGCCTTCTGAAATCATTAGTCAGTTAACAACAACAACACATACATACAAGTCTTGGAAAGAAAAATCATGATAAAAATATGATGCAACCCAACCATATCATTTTATTGGATGATTATTTAATAAAAAGAGTCTTTAAAAAAGATTCACTTACATAACCTCTTTTGACTCGGACTTTCTCTTTTTCGTTATTATGGAAAGTATTAGTGATATTCCCTTTGGTGTGAGTGTGTGTGTGTGTGTGTGTGTGTGTGTGTGGTTTTCCCATTGACCTCCTCCACCCTGCACCCGCCCCTCCAGATCTTCACCATTTGATTGTCTGTGTCCATAGCCTATATAATAAAAGCTGGATATGCTAAGTGTCTGATCATTCGGTTATCCATTCAGCCAATCAAAGTGTAATGTGCTAATCATATGCTAAGGTCGCTTAACTGCTCGCTATGATGTGCACTCACCACCAAGGGGCAGATGCTCCAACCAGTATGTTAGCTTGCTGCTAGTGTCTGGCCTATCAGGACTGAGCGAGATTGGCTGGACATGCCCTAGCGCCCTCTTGCAGTTCCTCCCCAGCTGGCCAACTTCCTGTGTCCCTCCCTGGCTTCAATTGTGCACCAGTGAGGTCCCTCTGCCTTGTTCGCACCCTCTCGCAATCCGGGAACCTTCAAGGGATGTGAGAGAGCCAGTTTTGGCCCGACTCCACAGGCATAAAAGGCTAATATGAAAAATGACTGAATGGTAGAACAACTGGTTGCTATGATGTATACTGACCACCAGGGGGCAGATGCTCAATGCAGAAGCTGCCTTCTGGTGGTCAGTACACTCCCACAGGGGGAGCACTGCTCAGCCAGAAGCCGGGTTTGTGGCTGGCAAGCCCAGTTGTAGTGGTGGGAGCCTCTCCTGCCTCCACAGCAGCTCTAAGGATGTCTGACTGATGGCTTAGGCCTGGGGTTCGGGCCTAAGCCATCAGTTGGACATCCCCCAAGGGCTCTCAGATTGTGAGAAGGTACAGGCTGGGCTGAAGGACCCCCCTGAGTGTGCAAATCTTGTGCATTGTGCCTCTAGTGTGCATATACTAATAAGTTTCCCAGTTGACTCAGACTTTCATTTCTCTCTATTTGTTCAATTACACTATAACTAAAATAACTGTCGATAACTTTTCCAAATAGTCAAAGTTAAATTATTGAAAAAGCATAGAAGTTTTATATTTCATAAAAACATGAAAACAATCTTTTTGTCATCTTTAACATCTCTTATAGATGTTATAGATGAAATTTCATGGTGGATAGAGAAGAGAAAAATTGGGGGAAAATCTTGGGGAGTTTATGACTTAAATTGAATTTGTAGAAAATCAAGATATGCTAACTTGATAAAAAAAGAAATAGATGTAACTATTACATTGAATCATAATCCTGTGGATTATGCAGAGACAGCAAGAGTGGAGAATGCTAGTGCAGCTGGTGACAATGACATAATACAGTCTAAGTAGTAATCTGGTATGAAACATGCTATTTTCCCTCCTTTTCATACTATTATTTATTTGCCATTTTCCCATTTTGATAAGAAGTTAGTTTTCTTATTTCTTGATTCCCTTTATAGCCATTTGTCTGCATCACTGAATCTTATAACCCATGACCCAGATATTTACAAGTTAGGGATATAAAATATATTCTAAGTTACATATCTAGTAGAAACACCCCACTTCTCAATGCTAAGGAAAACAACTTTTAGGCATTAGGGATAATCTTTTGTTTCTCAATTATCTTGAAATGTAAGGGAAATGTATTTTAAACCTTGTATCTTTTTATTTGGATAATGATGGAAGCCCAAGACTGTTTTCTTATTTTTTGGTGAAATAGTTGAAATTGTAACAGGTCAAATATCAGCTTTCAAATATCCAAAGAATAGAATGCATTTTTAAAATGTATCATTTAAGTGTATGATTCCTTCTTCATTTAGATGAGTAAAGGCCAGTGGCTTCAATTGCCTGGTCACTCGCCAGGATATTCTAGAATAGTATCCAAGCCCCCCAGTCTTTGAAGAAATAGTTATCAGTATGTTCCTTGGGTCAACAAATTTTAGGTGGGGAATTTTAGGTTTTAATTAAGGGGAGATAATGGAATAACATAGGTAAATAGGAGTTCAAGGGATTCACCTTTGGGCTCATTTTTCTTTTCTTTTTTTTTTTTTTAATTGATGATAGAGAGGAAGGGAGAGGGAAAGAGATAGAAACATCAATGAGAAAGAACAGAGACATCAATGAGACAGAACATGGATTAAATGCACACCCCCTAGTGGGATAGCAGAGCAAAACTGGAAACTCTTGTGCCCTGACTGATGGGGAATTGACGCACAGCTACTGAACCACACTGGCAGGCTGAGCTCATTCTTTTGAAAAAATTAATACACAGCAGATGCAAACATTTTGACAGGATTGGGCATTAGCATAAAAATTTTGTTTATTTTGGGTCATGCTAATCACGTTTTCTTTGTGGCTGAATACTAGCAAGTGAAGTTTATTCTTTTACAAATTATAGGCTATGTAAACCTTGCCACCCTCTTCACAGTAAAAGAAAGGAATGAACTTACAGAGTCTTCATTTTTCAATCAAATAATGTATGATTGATAACCTGAATCAACACTGGAATCAAAGTATAAAGAACCCCAGACCTGTCAAATAGCATTGAAAGCAATAAAATTTACTAGCAGCATTCTATCACTACCAGGGCAGCTTGCCAGCCTCTGTTACAGAAGTAAATTAACAGGGATGTTTTGGCTGAAACAGTGAGGAGGGAACGGAATTCTGTTGTATAGTGCAACAATATCCCATTTAGTTCCAGTTGGATGTCTTTGGCAACTTCTCCCATGTGTGTTGGTTTAATACACTCTACCTCACAGAGCCATCTGGTCTCTGCCATGAGGAAGAAGAAAATTACCTACAATTTAAAAAGGCTCATTCTTTGTTGTCAGACAGAAATTTTTCTAGACTCTTCCAACTTAAAATCTCTTTGCTCTTCTTTTTACCTGGAATCTCACGTTCTCTTATAATTCAAGCTGTGAGTGTGTGTGTGTGTGTGTGTGTGTGTGTGTGTGTGTACATACATTTATACATTTTTTTTTTGTTTCTGTAAAGGAAACTTAAGCTCATCTTTTTAAAGAAATAGAAAGTTTATTTTGCAAGTTTTAAGATTTTAAAATACAACAATGTCGCAAAATTATATGTACAAAATGCTTAAGTGAGTTTTACTTTTAAAGAATGGATTTGAGACATTTTTCAACTTTCTCTTAAAATTCATCCTGATTGAAAAAAACATTTCTGTAAAGTGTTTAAACTTACCAACAGGCTTTTCATATTTTTGATTTACACATAATGACAAATGAAAGGTTAAACATAAAAAACTCCATAGAAAATATATTTGATGGGATAAGACCCTGGTCTGCAAACTGTGGCTGGAGAGCCACCTGCAGCTCTTTGGCCCCTTGAGTGTGGCTCTTTCACAAAATTAGGAATACCCTAATTAAGTTAATAACAGTGTACCTACCTATATAGTTTAAGTTTAAAAAATTTGCTCTCAAAAGATTTTTCAATCATTGTACTATTGATATTAGGCTCTGTTCACTAATGAGTATGCCGACCTCTGGGATAACAAGTATTTGTGGTTTTATATATTAAAATTAAGTTCTTTAATTGAAAGGACATTAAAAATGGGAAGAAAAGTTTTTAATAATTATCCACAAATGAACTTTTTCTGGCACTCTTTATTCTTTTGTATAGATTCAAGTTTCCATAATTTCTTTCCCTTCTACCCAAAGAACTTTTTAAAACATTTCTTATAGTACAGGTATGCTAATACCAAATCCTCTCAGCCTATCTGAATGTCATTTTTAGCCTTAATTTTATTAATAACATGAAAATGTTTATTGTTTAATAATTCATATATAATATCTTTCCATTTATGTTATTAAACCTATAAAAGTACAAAAACTTTTTTATATCAGAATATATCTGGAGTTATCTTTAGGAAGGAAGTGAAATTTTAACTTTTTTATTAATCTAAATTGTTTCATTTTTGTCATATTCTTCCTTTTATTATTGTGGTCAAATCATTAAGTACATTCACAATACTGAGTAACCATTACCACTATTTATATCCAAATGATTTTCATCATTTTCAACAAAAAGTCTGTACTTGTCCTATCTAATAAGAGTAATATGCAAAATGACTGTCACTCCAACACACAAGATGACTGCCCCATGTGGTCAAAGATGGCTGTTCCCATGTGGATGCAAGATGGCCACCACAAAATGGCCAGCAGGGGATGGCAGTTGGGAGAGACCAGGCCTGCAAAGGAGGGCAGTTGAGAGGAACCAGGCTTGCAAGGAAGGGCAGTTGAAGGTAATCAAGCCTGCAGGGGAGGCCAGTTAGGGGTAACCAGGCCAGCAGAGGAAGGAAGTTGGGAGCAACCAGACTTGCGGGGAAGGCAAGTTGGGGGGGACCCAGGCCTGCAGGGAAGGGCAATTAGGGGGGGACCCAAGCCTGCAGGGGAGAGCAGTTGTGGGGGACCAAGCCTGCAGGGGAGGGAAGTTGGGGGCAACCAGGCCAGCAGAGGAGGGAAGTTGGGGGCCACCAGGCCTATAGGGAAGAGCAATCAGGCCTATAGTTTTGGGCAATCAGGCTGGCAGGGAGTGGTTAGGGGGTGATCAGGCTGGCAGGCAGAAGCAGTTAGGGACAGTTAGGAAGGCAGGCAGGTGAGCAGTTGAGAGCCAGCAGTCCTGGGTTGTGAGAGGGATCCCAGATTGGAGAGTTTGCAGGCTGGGCTGAGGGTCACCCCCACCCCTGCATATATGAATTTCGTGCACTGGGCATCTAGTTTTATAATAACTCCCCTCCCACTTTTCACCAGCCCCTGGTAACCTGCATTTTACTTTCTATGAATTTGCATACTGTAGGAATATCATATAAATGGAATCACACAATATTTATTCTTCCAAGTTGGGCTTATTTCACTAAGAATAGTGTTCTCAAGGTCCATCCATCCACACTTTAGCATGTATATATGTCAAAATTTCATTTCTTATGGTGACTAGAAAAGTATGTTCATTGTTTTAATTTTTAAAACGTATGTTTGTGGGAATTTCAGGATAAAATAATTGAAAATATTTAGTGTTCAGAGGCAAAGTCTTTACTATCATTCATCATTAAATTTAAGGTAAACACATATGCATATTCCTTTAAAAATGTATTTATTGATTTCAGAAGGGAAGGGGGAGAGAGAGAAATATCAATGATAAAAGAGAATTATTGATTGGCTGCCTACTGACCCCCACTGAGGATCGAGCCTGCAATCCCGGTCAATATGCCCTTACCTTCTGGTTCATAGGTCAATGCTCAACCACTGGGCCATGCCAGTTGGGTGTATTCTTATAATTTAGCAAACAATGTTCTATTTATGTGGCTATGTAAGAAACAAACTCTGTCTTTGCTTTCTCCTACACCTCTAATGCATACAATCTGAGGTAGCCATACTTTGGAAAATAACTATTTAAAATGCTGCAGTTTTCTTAATAAATTCAGTAAATATGAGATGATTTTTTTTTTTTTAGCAAAAGGTTATTATATAGTTACTATATACTGGGCACTAACAGGTAAAAAAAAGTATTATAAGCCACAGACCATGCTTTCCAAATGCTCACTGTCTAGTAGAGCAGACATTTTAATAGGGAATTCTAATACAGTGGAAATTCATTGCCACAGTGGAGACAAAGTATTGTGGAAGTACACAGTAGGGTGTGACCAGCTGACTAATGAAGAGGATGTATTCCCAGAGAGTTAACCCATAAGCTACATCAAGAAGAATAAATAGTATTTCTGCAGTTGAAAGAGATGGGGTAATTCTAGGCAGAGAATCACATGCAGAGCTATTAGCATAGCATAAAGAAGGGATGTTCAGAAATTTAGCATAGTAGAAAACAAAAATGTGCAGAGGAATCCCACCCTCCCCTTCCCCCAACATCTTGTTTGTCCCAATTGGTTTTGCTGCCTCAGGCAACTTGGATGTGAAACAATTGCAATTGATTATTTTCCACAAAAGCCTTTCAGAGTGGGCTTTTCTCACTAAGTGAGCCCCAAGTTAGGTCAAATAAAGACAAGCCCTGTGAGTGGGGCTTTTACAAAAAGTTCTCAGGTTAAATAATGGCTGTTTTCTGCAGGTGGGATTTTTGGAGGGAGGGCTGTCAGCCCATTCTGCTTCCTCCACTTGCTGCTAAAATAATGTTTTCACACCTGCTATCATCCTAAGGAGGCTGCTTTTTGAGGTTCTGTAGAAACAGTGCAATTTAAAACTTTATAAAATGTGTTCTTACAGAGATTCACACATTTTCCTTGAGTAAGCACTCCTGGGATTGTTATAAGCCTTTAGATAATTTCCATAGATTTGAAAAATTGATTTTGACAAATTTTGCCAGTTTTCTCTTTCCTTCTTTTGAAAGGTTGGTTTTTGGAGGTCCTTAACTCCATTATTCTGGAAGTGTTTCATTTAACATAGATTTTTAAACATCCTCTGTGTACCAACTACTGTGCTTTGCACTGGGAATATGGTGGTAAACAAAGGCCCCATCCTTACCTTCAAATTGAATCAAATTACTTGGCTCTACAGAAACTGATATTGAACTGATTTATTCCTCCTGATCTGTCAGGAGAATATGACACAGGCTGAAGAAAATAATAAATGCAGCACCAGTTTAGTTGAATCTTAACTGTTTCTAGATTTATGTCCTTCCAAAAATAAATGATTGTTTTCCCCATGGGAAAATTTATATGGGCAAATTTTCCCATGTAATATCTATTTAACTTTAGGATTATATCTGCTTTCCTTATGACATGTCCCTAATGACCAGTGATATCTAGCACATTATTGGCACATAGAAGGAAATACATTAATTAGGTGAATGTAAAAACTATGTATGTTCAATGGAAAAAGAAGGGGAAGAGAAGAGCTGTGGAACTGATGACCTGATTTCTAGTGAAGCTGTAAAAGGTTGTTGAGATAGCATATGGTTAATTACAGTTTATCTTCACATAATAAGTCTTAAAGTGCTTGAAGGTAACCAAAGGCCATTTTTTTTTTCTTTTTTCTTTGAGATCCCTTCAGGTGTAGCTCAACTGAAGGGGTCCCATGCTGTCTTTTCCTAGTCATAGTATGACTGAGAAGTTAATTGTAGGCTGCAAGTTAATTAGAAAATTCCTCTCTGCTATGAATGAAGAAACCACTGAACATCACCAAAAATAGTTCTGTTTCCTTTTATGTTACATGGATTTGAAATGCTTTCTGTCATGTCATTTTCCTAAATTTGTAAAATTAGTCTTCTAATTCTTGTCTCGCTTTATTTAGCTCAATGAGAAGACTCACATCTTTTCATTTATAAGCACTTTTTTGTGGAATGGAAAACACACTGTTAAAATGCCAGGTTTAATAACATCCTGTGCCAGTTATGCATATAATTATCAGTTTTGTAGTTATTCCTCAATTGGCTGGTGTTAGACACATTCTCTAGCTTTCCCCTGCCCTCCATTATGCCCCTCCTGGTGATTTTCCTATTATTCTCATTACAGGTTTCCCAAGATATTATTAATAGTTTTCAATTTCCAGTAAACTGCCTTACCTAGTTTCCAGTAAATCACCTCTCCCAGTTTTTAGTGGACTGCCTACTCTACATCTGGCCTATACCCTATATCTGGCCTCCAGCCTGCAGCTGGTCCAACAAGGTTACTTTGACCTTTATGCAAGACATAAATATGCCACTTCCCCTACTCCAGCCTGCTGGCTGTATTTTGGGGCTCAAACTATCTGGTTTCCAGATGACCCCATATATTTGTAATTCTTTAACACTTTTGGCATTGTGCAGTTCTCCTTCAGTGACCCTGTCTCATTGCTGGACTAAAAAAGGCTTGCCCATATCTGTAATACTATCAAAATAAAAAATATATATGTTAAAATACCAATAAATAAAACAAATAAACAAAAAAGGTTTACCCATAATTAATGAAATGGCAAACTTAATGAAATCACTCAGGGCCCTGAAAAAAAATCCTGCTCTCTTCCTCTCATGGAGGCTTGACAGAAATTTACCATCTTAGACCCTACCTCCTCAGAGGGAACCCTTCTTCTGAATAAATACTCATTTTTTATCCCAGTCAGCCCGACATGCCATAAATTTTAAAAAATAGACACTGGTCCACAAACCCCTCAAAAAAACCCTAATTTAACCTGACCTTTAAGGTCTTTAATAATAGCGACAAGGAGATTCAAATCCAAAAACTAAGGTGAGATCAGGCCAAGGCTGAAGTCTAGAAGGAGGCCTTTTGGCTCCCAGCCATCACTCTCACAAACCCTAAACAAAGTGCCAGTCCTCCAACTGCGGGTAAGTCGAGGTCTAAGCCTCCTCTGTGCCCATACTTCAATGCAACAAGGAAGACACCGAGCCAAGTCCTGCTCAAGCCCGAAACCCCCGTTAGGGCCCTGCCCAAGGTGCGAAAGCGAAGGCCACTGGAGATCAGACTGTAGTCTGGCCCTTCTGGGTCGGACCTCAGCCAGTCCAGCAAGGCTGTCCTCTGGATCCGGTTTGGAGCTCCCAGACCTCCTGGGACTGGCCACCAAAGTCTGAAACTGCCCAGGCCCTGACAAGGCCCACATACTTACATAGGCAGGACAGAGCCTTGCGTAATGATTGAGGAGACAGCTAAGCTGATCTCCTTTTTAATTGCCAGTGGGGCCATGTATTCTGCCCTCCCTGAATTCGATGGAACCCTTGTCCCCTCCTTAATCTCTATTGATGGATTAGTCTCACAGCCATTAGCCACTTCACCTCTACACCGTATCTTACTAATTTCCCCTTAATTCACTTTTTCTCGTCTACCTCAGTGCCCAACAGGAGCTACCTACTGAGCATCCCCTCATAAAGCAAGTTGCCCTGAACCACAGTCACCTACCTCAGATTCATTCTCACCCCACCGAGTAGAACCATTACCTACCATAACAACTTGTTTTCTCCATGACTGTCCCCTCATCTAGATAATAAATACTCTCCTTTCTCAGGCTTACTGGGTACTGTTGCCTCTCGGTTTCCAACTTTAGTCTAATTGCAAAGCCCCTCTGTGATTTGGCGAAGGAACTCCTTACTGAGCCTTCAGATCCTAAGAAGAGCAGTGTCACCCTGTTTAACTCTTTAAAAACTGCTCTCACCTCAGCTCCTTCTCACACCCACCTTCCCAAAGAACAACTTTCTTTACTGCAAAATTGCAAACAAATGAAGAGAATAAACCTCATTTTGGTTTCTGAGACTACAACCCTCCAAACTAATGTTTCTTTCCTTCCACCAGACCATTAGTCATAATTCTTGTTGTTCTAGCTTTCACCCCCAAAATACTAAAATTTATAAAAGTTTGTCTTTACCAGGTCACAAATCCTACGTATACTCGGGAAATATCACTCCTAGACACCATTGCAACCTCCATTTGTGCCCTGGCCTCCTCATCCCTGTGATAGACAGCAAGGATTTTGGCTTTGAAGAAAAACATACCCCCTTTCAGCAGGAAGTAGCTATAGAAGAGATCCAACACCCCATTAAGCCCCTCCTGGGCCTCTTGCCCTGCAGGTAGTTTTCCAATTCTCATTACAGGTTTCCCAGGACATGATTAAAGGCTTTTTACTTTTCAGTAAACTACCTTACCCAGTTTCCAGTAAACCACCTCACCCAGTTTTTAGTGGACCACCTATTCCCTACACCTGGCCTCTAGCCTGCACCTGGTCCAACCTCTTACTTTGACCTTAAATATCCCACTTCCCCTACTCTGGCCCACTGGTGTCTCTTTTGGGGCTCGGCTCATCTGGTTTCCAGATGACTTAGTACATTTGTAGTTCTTTACCGCTCGAAGCCTTGTGTATTCCTCCTTTGGTGACCCTCACAGTGGAGACTGAGTGATTAAAGTGCCCAGACTAATACCTCATTACACTATCATTACCAAGTTATTTTCTTCCACCTCTGAGAGATCATAAACATATCAATTTTCTTTCCTTCTTTGATGTACTTTGTCTGTTAATGGTAGCATGTCTTGATAACTGCTATCCCAAAAGAGCCATTTGCCTCCTGAGACTTTTGTATCTATCATCCATAAAGGCACTGCTAAGTGATGAATACACCCATGACATTCAAGGATAAGGCATATATTTAGGTCATACATTTTCACAGATGAATCCAAGTACACTCTTAACTTAATGCCTTTTCCCTTTAATTTTTTGGAATAATCAAATCAAATTAAGGTGTTTTGCCAGCTATAAAATGAGTCAGACTTAAATGAAACAAAACTCCAAATATATTGAAATATTTAAGTTTTACTCTGCTTTGTGTATAGCATGATTCTGTGGTCTGGATCAAAGAGATGGAAAGGAAAAGATGGAGAAGATAGTTTTTACCCTGAGGTGATTATAGTGGAGGCAACTTGAGAATTGGAAAGAATCACAATTAAGAATTGGAAAATTTTAGTCTTGAATTATGAAATTAAATTGGTATGGTTTAGAAACTACATTGGTCATTCAATTGCTTTTGGTTTTAACAACTTACTTGTAATATCCCTAGTATGTATATAAAATCTGTGGTTAATCTCTTCCTGTCCCCCTCTTTCCTTTCCTCTGACATTTGTCAGTTTGTTCCACATTTCCATACCTCTTGTTCTGTCTTATTCATAAGTTTATTTTGTTCATTATATTTCTTACTTATTTTGAATTTTCAATTCAATTGTTGATAGATATATATTAATTGTCATTTCATTGTTCATTTTGTTATTTTTCTTCTTAAAGACCTTTCAACATTTATTTTTTTAATTTATTTTTTAATATATGTCTTTATTGATTTCAGAGAGGAAGGGAGATGGATAGAGAAAGAAACATCAATGATGAGAGAGAATCATTGATTGGCTGCCTCCTCCATGCCCCCTTCTGGGGATCAAGCCCACAACCCAGGCATGTGCCCTTGGCCAGAATTGAACTTGGGACCCTTCGGTCTGCAGGCCGATGCTCTATCCACTGAGCCAAACCGTCTAGGGCACATGTGTCAAACACAAGGCCTGCGGGCCAAATCCGTCCCGCCAGGCCTTGCAATGTGGCCCGCACCGCACTGTCATCACTGCACTCCACTGCGTTTCCATCACAATGACAGTTTATGACTGTTCAGTAAACCATTCGGCCCGCGATTTAGGCTGGATTTTAGATTTTGGCCCCTTCTCTGATTGAGTTCGACACCCCTAGTCTAGGGCAACCCTTCAACATTTAAAGTTATCTGACTTTTAATTCTGAATGATAGCTTTGCTGGGTAAAATAATCTGGGTTGTAGGTCATTGCTATTCATCACTTTGAATATTTTTTTCCAGGTCCTCTGGCCTGCAAAGTTTTTGTTGAGAAATTAGCTGACAGTCATATGGGAGCTCCATTATAGGCAACTAACTGCTTTTCTCTTGGCTGCTTTTAAGATTCTCACTTTGTCTTTAACCCTTGGCATTTTAATTATGATGTTTTTTGGTGTGAGCCTCTTTGAATTCATCTTGTTTGGGACTATGTGCTTCCTGGACTTGTAAGTCTATTTCTTTAGCAAGTAAGGGAAGTTTTCTGTGATTATTTCTTCAAATAGGTATTTAATATTTTGCTCCCTCTCTTCTCCTTTGGGCACACACTTGATGCAAATGTTGGTATGTTTGAAGTTGTCCCAGAGGCTCCTTATACTATCTTCATATTTTTGGATATTTTTTTCTTTTTATGCTTTTGATTGGGTGTTTTTTGCTTCCACAAATTCCAAATCACTGATTTGATTCTCAGTGTTCTCCATTCTACTGTTGATACCCTATAAATTATTATTTATTTCAGCTAGTGTATGTTTTATTTCTGAATGGTCTTTTTTCATATCTTTGATGTTGTAATATCCTTGAAATTTTAATTAAGTTCCTTGAGATTCTCTCTAAGATCCTCAAATCTCACATTAAGTTCCTTGAGCATCCTTGCAACCATTGTTTTGAACTCTATTCAGTAGTTTGCTTGATTCCATCTCATTTTATTCTTTTTATTGGAGATTTCTTCTTTATTAGCTACATATTACTTTGTCTCTGCATTCTTCTGCTTTCTGTTTCTAGGTATTAGAGCTAATTCTTAGGGTCAAAACATATTCAAGTATTTCTCATTTTTAATGCAATTTGACATGTTGACTAATATTTATATGCAGCACCATAAGACTTTAAATATGAATAGAGCCTATATTTAAAGAACTTTTAAGATTTCTGATTAATCAGGATGGAATAAACAATAAAGGGTTAAATAAAATAAAAAAACCCATAAGGTTATGGGTGACTTACAGAGTTTGACATTTCTGTTGGTGTCTATTCATGTGAAAAGAGGCTGCCCATTAGAAATTCTAGAGTAGCTAAATCATGTCCCATTAAGAGTCTATTAGAGTGGTAGTTAACATGGGTTTTAGAACTCTCTTATTTGGTTTTTAATCCTGAATTTTCATTTACAAGCTTTATGACCTTGGGCAATGTATTTAATCATTTCTCAGCATCAGTTTTCTCATCTGTGTAATGGAGACAATAATGGTACTTATTTCAAGGGATTGTTTGAGGTACAATATAATTTAGTATTTCTAAGGTACTTAAAGCAATGTCTGGCTCAAAGTAAGTGCTGTTCATTTTTTAAAACATTAGAGAAGATTAATTTACTGGAGTGATGTCAATAACACTTCAGACACTCGAAAGAAGATTAAAAATTGCAGCATTATTCGTGGTGGCCAAGACATAGAAATAACCTTAGTGTCCTTTGATAGATGATTGGATAAAGAAGATGTGATACATATATACAATGGCAAACTACTTAGCCATCGGAAAAGATGAAATACTGCCTTTTGTGATAACATGGATGGATCTTGAGAATATCATGCTAAGATAAATGAGTCAGGTGAAAATGTAAAGAACCATATGATTTTATGCATATGTGGGATATAAAACTGAAAGCAATAAATGAAAAAACAAGTCAAACAATTGAACAAAAATTCATAGACAACAATATGGTGGTTACTAAAGGGAAGAGGGGGCAGTAAGCAAAGGGGATCAAATACATGGTGTCAGAAGATTTGACTTTGGGTGGTGGACACACGGTGCAAATTACAGGTGATGTATCATAGAATTGTACCCTTGAAACCTATATATTTTATTAACCAATGTCATCCCAATACATTTAATTTTAAAAAGGCAACCAAAGTAACAAAGGAAGACAGCTGAAGATAGTTTATATTTCCAAATGCACAATAGGCTTGAAATTGAAGTCACCAAATACCAATTAAAGCAAGAGTATAGGATGTCTTGAAGACAGAAGAACTGTCTATGTATGCAGAATGTCTATGTATGCTGATGCACTAATTTTCTCCACAACCATCTGTAGCCAGGTAATTTCTTCCCATTTCCCCCCTCACCCCTCCCCCCCCCCCCCCCCCCCCAAAAAAAGAAGGAAGATTACTGTCTGAAGAGACTGAACAGACTCTGCCTTCTAGGAGGTTAGGAATGAATTCCACCTACAAAGCAGAGAGAAGCCCAATTGCTCTCTTCCACTCTGTTCCCAATCCTATATAGCAAATTATTTTTATTTTATTTCAGCAAGTGACACGACATCCACTCAAAAGTATAAGACAAAAAACATTCATGTTTTCTCAAAAATGTACATCTTTTTCATCCTTCACTAAATTCTGTACACATTATCTTTTGAATATTTTTAAAGTCTGTCTACACATCTTCCCAAGTTTATCTTTGCTATTCAAGTTGCAGCTACAATCTCTTTTTCTGAATTAATACAATAGCTTTTAAATTAATCTTGCCACTTGACCCTGGTTCAGTGTCCATCCATTCTCCATATTAGAGCCAGGATGATGTCAATATGAATAGATGCTCATGCCCTGTCCTGATGAAAGCATTTTAATCATTTTTCATTGCCTTTAGAATAAAGAACAAAATCCTAAAGGAGGCCCTTCATGGTTTGCTTTCTGCCTGTACTTTTATCCTTATCTTTCACAATTCTCTTAGTCCAGCACTCTCTAGTCATCATCATTTTCTTTCACTGTCTCAAATACACTATCTATACTTTTCCTATTTGGGTCCATTTCCCATAGTGCTCTCTTAAGTTTTAACTCTCCAGGTAGCTGCCAAGCATCTCTCAGAACTTGCTCAGATAACACTTCCTTGAAGAGACCTTTCCCAATCCCCCAGCCTGCATTAGTATCTCTCATGATATGCTCTGGAAGCACTTTATAATTTTCCTTCATAGTACTTAATATACACTAGAATTATATTTTTAGTCATGAGACTTTTGTTATTAATATTTACTTATCTAACTGGTAAAGTCTAGAGAGCTCACTTGCTTATCCACAAAACAGCACAGTGTTTCACCCACTGAAGGGAAGATGTTTAATGTGTAAAAATAATCAGTCAACCAGACCATTCCAAAGCATTTCATTTACCAAAATTATTTATATTTCATACATGCACCAAATTTTAATGCTTTAGAGTTTAACAACTCTGGAACAGCATATTCAGATACCCAATATAGGGAATACTAAATTACAAATTTTTATTTGTAACATGTATCTACAATTCAGTAATTGCTCTGTGTTTTCCCTTAAACAGAATGACTACAACTGAGCTCACCAATATGAACACCATTACCCCAATTGACATCATTTAACAGATCATGGGATTTTAATTTACCCATGTATCTCTGGGTTCCACTGTTATAACAAACTGAAATGAATTTTCTGTAAAAGGCTTTATTCTTTTTTTTTTTTTTTTAATATAATTGATTTTTTACAGAGAGGAAGGGAGAGGGAGAGAGAGTTAGAAACGTCGGAGACCAGCTGCCTCTTGCACACCCCCTACCGGAGATGTGCCTGCAACCAAGGTACATGCTCTTGACTGGAATCGAACCTGGGACCTTTCAGTCCGCAGACCGACACTCTACCACTGAGCCAAACCGGTTTCAGCTGGTTTTGTTTTAAATGTACTTAGTTTCTGCAAAAATATTAAGCAACCATATATTTTTTCCCAATTAAATGCAGATAATATTGTTTTATAAAGTGAGACCTGAGGCTAAATAAAAACAGTTCTTTTTAAAAAAAATTTACTTGCCAAAAGGATTTAAAGGATTGTTAGAATTAGATTAGACGTGGTAATTATAAGTCTTCTGCAGTCTGACTGGTTCAGCTTGCATACATAGCTAACGGAAGGATGAAGTGAACACATTTAGATGAATGGGTTAGAATCATTTTCTAATCTCAATCAACGCATGGAGCATCTGAACATGTCTTTTTAAAAATCTATTTGTTTTTGAAGGAGGGAAATGGATATATAATTTTCTTTATCACTGTCAGCCATGCTTTGTCTGGAATAAAAAACAAAAGTGTGCTAAAATGATACCTAGGACAATGGTGGGCTGCTTTAATCAGCGAAAGGGAGAAGAAGCCCATGAATGAAGTTTGGGATGTGCCTGTGGGTGTTGAATACAGTTTTTTGTAAACACTTGGACTCTTTCCCAGTCTGGTTAATGAGGTAGCCATTTGCTTGACTGAATGGTCTTTGAAAAACCTTCTGTTTAGTCAAAGATATTTTCTGCTGCTGCCAGGTAATTCCTATCACCACGTGTGTTTGGAGACAACAGATCCAGTCTGGATGGCTAAAAGGAGAGAGTTCCTTTAATCATCTAAATTGACTTTCTTTTCTTTTCTCATCAATCTATATAAGAGATAGACACAAAAGAGAACCAAAGACTGGTCTTCACAAGTATCCATTTTTTATTTATTCTACAGTAAACATTTTACAAGCAGCTTTTTAGCAACATAGAGAGTTTTATCAATCATTCTCTAAACAAGCATGTCAACTGCCAAGCCTCTGTGCCAGCCTCTTCCACCTGGCCTGGTTTTATATCTTTTTGCTTGCAGACTTCAGTCCCGCCTGACTGCAGTAATTCCTCAAAACTGCTGTTAAATCAATTTGACCTGCTTTCACCTTGCTACCTGCCTTCTTTAGCTATATAGTGACTTTCTAAATGTCCTACAAATTGGAACTAAGATTCTCTTTTAACTCCATTTGTCCAAGTGTCTATGGTTTTTCCAATCTCCTTGTTGTTTGCTTCCCATGATCTCAAATTTCTAGCTTTCCTCCTGCACCACTGCTTCTCAAGCTCACCAAACTCTCTGCCTTCTATCATTCAATTATCAGCTAATCCCCAGCCTCAAGAATGTTTTTGCCCAACCAATTAAAAGTGTAACGGTTATTTTCTAGGACAACTTCCAAGATTTCCAAATTGTCAATTGTTGCAATTGTGTGCATACAATAAACATTATTGGAATTCAGATGTCTGTTTATGAATCACTTTTGGAAGTATTGCAACTTTGTTTTTCTATAACATTTATTTTGCCTTCCCACTAATTCTGAAATCTAGGTGGCATCCTAAAATCTTCTTCTGACTGATTTTAAATGCAGAAGTTAGAATGAAGGTGAATTATATTAAACTGAGAAATGTAAAATGGTGGAAATCAGTTCTGCAGTTCCTCAGAATCTTAAATATATAGTTACCTTATGATCCAGCAATTGCACTCCTAGGTATATCCTTAAGAAAAAATAAAAACATATAACCACACAAACATTTATACAAAAATGTTCATACCAGCAATTACCCATGATAGGCCAAAAAGTGAAAATAACTGAAATGTCCATCAACAGATGAATAAACAAAATGTGGCATTCATACAAGGAAATATTATTCAGCTATATAAGGAATGAAATAATTGGTACATGCAAAATGCGGATGAACCTTAAAAGCATTATGCAGAGGGAAGGAAGCCAGACACAGGTATTAATTCTTTGAATGCTCGGAAGCATTCACCTGTGAGGCCATCTGGTCCTGGACTTTTATTTTGAGAGTATTCTATTTCTATTTTTAAAAAATTACTGCTACCATTCCATTGCTAGTAATTGGTTTGTTTAGATTTTGTATTTCTCCATGGTTCATTCAGTTTTGGAAAGTTAACATACTTCTAGAAATTTATCCATTTATTTGGATTGTGGAATTTGTCAGCATATAATTGCCCATAGTATTCTTAAAGGATTATATTTCTGTTGTGTCAGTTGTAACATCTTCTCTTTCCTTAATGCTTTTATTTATTTGGACTTTCTGTTTTTTCTTGATGATTTTCGGTAAAGGTTTATCTATTTTTATCTTTTCAAAGGACCAGCTTTTAGTTTTATTGATCGTTTCCATTGTGTATTTTTAAAAATTTCTATATTGTTTAGTTCCACTCTGATCTTAACTATTTCCTTCCATCTGTTTACTTGGGTTTTTGTTTATTCTTTTTCTAGATCTTAGATGGAGGGTTAGATTATTTGGACTTTTTATTGTGTCTTGAGGTAGACCTATAGTGCTATGAACTTCCTTCTTAGAACTTACACAGCATATTCTATAACTAAGATTTTTGAGGAACCAAACTTTTCTCAGAGTGGCTGAACCATTTTACGTTTCCAGCAACAATGTTTGAGTGTTAAATTTATTCAGACCTTCTTCAACAAGTGTTACATTTTAGTCTTTAAGTTATATCTATCCAAGTGAGGGCAAGGTAGTATTGTCATTTTTATATTTTTCTAATTACTAATGATATTAAGCTTCTTTTCATGTTTTATTGGCATTTGTACATCTTTTTTGGAGAAATGTTTACTCAAGTCTTTTGCTATCTTGAATTGGTTTTTTTTCTGTTGAGTTTTCAGAGTTCTTTATATATTCTGGATATTAGATCCTCATCTGATGTATGATTTGCAAGTATTTTCACTGGTTTATGCATTTTTATGGAGAACGCATTCATAACCTAGTTTAGTGAGAACAAATATAAAGGATGGGTTAGAAAATGTTTTAGGAAAAAAATTAATTGAAAACCACATTATTCTTTAAATTGTTTTCCAGATATCAACATAGATTGAATAGGTATGACTACACACACTTATTCAGAGCCTCACATGTCCCATGACCTTAGGGATTTGTTCCATAAACATCTGGACACTAAGTGCCCTGCTTAAGATTGAAATTGTGATTCATTGGTCCTTGGTTCAAACCAATGGGATTATTTACAAAACTGGTTTCTAATTCAGTAGGCGGTTTTCATTATAGGTAATTAAAAACTTCTGTATCACTTTATATTTAACAATTGTCATTAGACTATAGCTTTGACATACATTAAAAATGTTAATCATTTCCCAAGGCAAGTGAGCTCTTTTCCACAGCCCAGAATCTCCATTAGTTTTCTAAATACGAATTCCTAATCTCATTGTACCATGATGATTCTGAGGTATTGTATAGAGAAAAGATTTAAAAAACCCAGGTTGCAGACATTGTACAAAATGCCACTTTTTCTATTTTTTAAAAGGCAGAGAGTCAATAATTTATGACTGCATGTCTCTTTTTCCTTGAGGAATTTATGAGAGAAAGGCAACTTTTTGTTTTAGAACAAGAACTTCAGATCAATGAAGGTTAAAAGTTTAACAGGATAAGGAGTTCAGTGAATCCCTAAAGCCTCACACTGACATTCCAAGACAGAACTGGTAAAGGTCTCCCTTTCTTGATGTCATTTTCAAAAGAATGTATTATCAAAATGTCATCTATTTGGAATATGCATGCTTACTCTACCCATCTGTAAGTCTCACAGGGCTCAGTGAAGATTATAACTGCATTTCCAGTGGCTGTTTGTCTCAGAAGAGGTCATCCAGATGCATTATAAACTGTCAGTGACTGACTTTAATAAAAGGCACCTGCTGTTCAAATTTCTTTCAATGGTATTTGCCACAACACATATACATAGTAAACACACACACACACACACACACACACACACACAATTAATGTAAGTTTATTTTCCAACTAAAACTGATCTTGATCAAGTAGGTGATCTAAAATTTACTTAGTTTTATTTATTTACTTAGTTTTTGCCTTGGGTCAAATAAATATTGCTGCATTTTTCTCTATTTTTGACATTAAGATTATAAAAACTGCAAAATGCTAGAGTTTCATTGAATTCTAGCAAATATCCAGTTTGATAATTTTATCATCTACCTGATTCTTGTATATTGAGTGAGGAAACTCACTGTCTTGGGAGAAATAAACTTTATAGCCACTCCAAATGGATCTATACACACACGTATACATTTTAAAGAAATACTCTTAACTACAATAATAAGCTACTTCTCAATGATATTAATTGGCCATTTGCCTAATTGTTTTTGAGAAGTTTTTGCTAAGTTTCTTAAAAAGAAAAAAAGGCCCCACCCTTAGAGAATAATGAAATAGAAACTTTTTTTCCCCCAAACTATTTTTTTTTGTGTGTGAGAGATGTAGGTAGAGTTTTCTCTTTAAAAATGAAATGATCTTCCATAACATTTTACTAATAATGGTATTGTGGGGGAATGTCTTACATACTAATGCTTAAAATAGGATCACTATTCAAACAGCATCCCAGAGTAATAATTTTTTTTTCTATATGAAATGTTGCCTTAGATACTGAAAGCTATTCTTTAAATTGTGCAAGAGGCCTGCAGTTATTATACAACTTATTGAAATAAAAGTATACTCATAATCTCTCACTAACCTCTGTGAACCACAAGGAGAAATGTCTGCAAGATGAACTTCATTGTGTTAAAGGCATCTTTTGTTAAGTTAATGAGGTGACTTTAGGAAAGCATCAAAAGATGGGGGCCAGTTGCCAATGAAACCAACCATTCTGTCTAATAAAAGGGTAATATGCAAATTAGTTGTCACTCCATCACAAAGATGGCGGCACCAATAGCCACAAGATGGCGATGCCCAGTCCTCTCAGCCCTACCGTAGTACCCCAGTCCCAGGGTGGCGGCCATTGTGAGTGGGCAGTGTGAGTGGCCTGGTAGAAGGCTTGCTTTGTCAGCGCAGCGACAAGATAAGCATTCCATGTCCAACTGCAGATGGGCCTCTGGCCAGGCTGGGGCATGAAATACTTGCTTCTTTGTTACCTTGGTGATGAAGCAAGTGTTCTGTGCCTGGCCACAGAGAGCCTCTGGGCAGCAGGCACAGTGTGGCCAGGCCCCGCAGAGAGCTACTGGTGCATGGATTTGTGCACAGGGCTACTAGTGTGATCAGAAGATTGGAACTTTAAACTCTCATTCCCCAAATCTCTGGTTTAATCAACTGCCAATGGCCAATGATTTAAGCAATCATACCTACATAAAAAGTCTCCATTAAAAACCCAAGAGGACTGGGTCCAGAGATCTTCCATTTTGGTCAACAGCTGGAAATGCTATGAGAGTGGCTTGCCTAGAGAGGGCCTGGAAACTCCATGTCCTTCCCCTACATTTTGACTATGCATTCCTTCCATTTGGCTGTTCCTGAGTTATATCCTCTTGTAATAAATCCGTGAGTCTAAAAGTTAATGCAACTAGTAAATAACATGCTTCTCTGAGTTCTGTGAGCCATTCTAGTAATTTAATTGATCCTAAAAAGGGGGTTGTGGGAACCTCTGATATAAAGCCACTCAGAAGTACAGGTAACTGGACTTAAGACTGGCATTGAGTTGAAGGGGGTTGTTAGTCTTTAATCTGCAGCTAGTCCATCAGAAACATAGGCTCAAGCCTGGACTGTGATTGGCATCTAAAGTGTGTGTAAGTGTGTGTATAGGAATGGGGGGGTGGAGGGGAAGGACAGTCTTGTAGAACTGAACCCTTAACCTGTGGAATCGGATGCTATCTCAGGTTAGATAGTGTCAGAGTTGAGTTGAATTCTTGGCTACCCTGCTGATGTTCTGAGAATTGCTTGTTAGTATAGAGCAGTGGTCGGCAAACCTGTTGATTAATGAGTTTGCCAACCATTGACCTAGTCTCCCCTTAACCTCACTTTTGCTTTCCAGTTTCAGTTACCCATGGTCAATTTGGTCCAAAAGATAAATGGAACATTTCAGAAATAAACAATTCATATGTTTGGAATTTGTGAGTCATTCTGAGTAGCATGATGAAATGCAGTATCTATGCTTCAATAATCATTATTTTGCTTAATATTTCCTCAAAACACAAGAGTAGTAATGCTGGCAATTCAGATATACCAAAGAAAAAGCATAAAGTGCTTCCTTTGTGGAAAGATATATATGTATAGGGAATAAAAACATAGTATGTAGAGTTAGGTGTTATCCATGATTTAAGGCATCCTTCAGGGGTCTTGGAACATGTACCTTACAAATAAGGCACATCTGCTGTGTTGCCAGCATTCTTCTGGTGTTGTGTTTTGTTTGGCATGCTGTCATGTCTACAAAATGACCATTGTGTCTGCTACTTCTGGTGAGAAGTAGAAGGTACTTTCGTTTTTAGACAAAGATTCCTGCTCAGGAGAATATTATTTTATTAAAGTTTAACTTTTGAGCCATTGGAAATTGAACAAATTGGAACTCCTTCATTAGAGTAAACATGACAAAAGTTTTGAAGGAATTATTTGTATTTTAAACGAAGAAACTTTGTCTATCAGAAGATACTGAATAAAAGCTTACATTTACATATGAATAATTGTGTAAATAGCTCTATTTTTATATATGCAAGTTAATATCTGTTTTATAGATGATATAATTTGTTCCCTCTAAAAAAGGAGTAAAATTGAAACATAATGAAATTGAAATGTGCTCTAATTATAGAAACTGAATATTTTATACATCAGTTTTAGCCGAATTCATCTACTTATTCATATAATCTTGAACTTGTATGATTTTATAAAAATTATTACACCTGAATTTTATAGATAATAATTAAAATATAATCTTAGACACATTTCTCTGGCTATTTTAAAAACTTAATTATAGTTTATTTGATAAACTTTTATTATATTTTCTAACATACCTAATTCACAGTTGAGAATTTGAATTCATATAGTATAATGTAGTAGATGTCTATACTTATCCAAAAGCCTCTTAAAAATTGTAGTTTTGCTATAGATTTGCTAGTAATTAGAGGTAACAATAATATCCATATAAATAAAGTTGGAATTCTGATCATGAGTCAAAAGATTTTAAGTAAAATATCAAATGCTTGTACTTTATTGCTAATCAAATGGGGAATTACAAGATTATACTACCGTGTTTCCCCGAAAATAAGACATCCTCCGAAAATAAGACCTACTTACAGGTTTCCTTCTGAGTGAAATATAAGGCATCCCCCTGAAAATAATGACCCCCCCTAGGCTCTGTCTCAGAATGAAAATTAATTTACCTTACCATATACAGGTAATAAATTTCCTTTATTTTCATTTAACTATACGTAAATGTGTACCGTTTTCTTCTTCATGGAAAAATAAGACATCCCCTGAAAATAAGACCTAGCGCATCTTTGGGAGCAAAAATTAATATAAGACACTGTCTTATTTTCGGGGAAACAGGGTATATATGTTATTATTATTTTTTTGTTAATCCTTCTCATCCAGAGGATATTTTTTCTATTGATTTTTTACAGAGAGTGAAAGGGAGGGAGGAAGAGATAGAGAAACATACATGTGAGAGAGACACGTCCACATCAATTGATTGCCTACTGCACACATCCTAACTAGGACCAGGGATGGAACCTACAACCCAGGTACTTACCCTTGACTAGGAATCAAACCCAAGATCCTTTAGTGGGCAGGGGGCCAATGCTTTAACCACTGAAAATCACTGGCCAGGTATATATATTTTTATCACCCTGCAGAAAAAGTAAAGTTTACGACTATTGAAATAATTTTTGGACTTATATGTGGAAAATCTTGATTTAATACTACATAACATTATATATTATGTTGGTTAGAAAACAGTGACTAAAAACTTGTACCTTAGAAAAAGAAGGCCCCCCCCCCCCCCGAAAAAAAAAGTTTTAAGATCAGGATGGCATTTAGTAGACTTAAAAGTTAACTCAGCATGTAGACACATATGGATTTTAATAGTACTGAGAATTAAATAATAGGAGGAAGAGGTGGCTTCCCTAAGTAAATTTCATATGTATTCATCTTGAGCCTATAATTATCTAGTGAGTGATATAGATGGACCAGATAAGTTTGGAGACTGACCTCCTGAGTTTTAATTAATGGCAAAGAAGAAAAAACTCTTCTCTTTATATGTTTCCTCCTACCAAGAAAACACTAGTAGTTTTAGGAGCTTCATAGAATGCCAACATTTTAAATTGAAAGTGAACTAAAAAAGTGCAGCCAAACTGACTATCAAATAATTATTATATAATCACACAGTCTGAGGGATTAAGAGCAACTCCAGAACAAGGTAATCTGATAAAATATTACTAGTGAGTCTAGTCTAAGGACAAAGGGAAGTGCATATAAAATATTTTGAATTTTATTCAATTATATTATTGCTTCAATGTCACATAAGTTTACTCCATTTTCTTGGATTTTCAGATAAAGCAAATAAGTGATGATGAGCTTTAATAGGGTAGATAATTATTTTTCAGTATTAAAGGAAAGAAGGTACAAATACAATACAGAATTAAAAATTTAAAAGGGAACTATTTACTGTAGAACTTAATTGGAAGTATCAATATGGATGTAGTAGATGCCTGATGCACAAAATTCATGCAAGAGTAGGCCTGCCTTCCCCCGGCTGCCAGCACCAGCTTCCCTCTGGCACCCTGGACCCAGGCTTCCCTTGTAACCCCAGCTTCATTGGGAAGGCCATCCAGAAGGATGTCTGGTCTAATTAGCATACTATGCTTTTGTTATTTTAAATGCCTTTGTAAGAAAAAGGACATGTTTTCTGTAGCTTCATCCACCGAAAGGGTTTACCTTGGTGTCCAGATTTTCACTGTTAATTGTGTTTTTCCACTCAAATGAACCAGACTTCCTTAGAGATAATAATGTTAGGGGCAGGAATGTATAAATGAGACCGAAAAATCATGTTGTGTCTGAAAGCAAAGAGGCTTTTAAATATTAATGGCATCATGTTAAAGGGTCACAGAAGTCAACATGAATAAGCCTCTCTCAGGCAAAAATTGTGAAAATTGGAGCATCAAAAAGGAGAAAAATGGCTGTGGTCTATTGAATCACATTAAGCCTAAAAAAACGCCCACATGAATCATAAAATATTCCAAAGCAAAGTCATTTATTCATCTGGTCTATTTTATTGCATCATTGAAGAAACTAAAAACCATGAACTCAGTTAAGTGGTATTTTTCTGAATCATGGGAAATATCTGTTAAAACACACACAGAGATACATACAACTCGTGGGCAGACAATACCAAGAGAAATGTAAAAATTTCACTTGGATAAAAGAGTAATTCTCACACTGCCATGATTAGGAAGGTGGTTTTCCCAGGGCAAGGCTTATGCACAGCACTTGGATGAGCTGACCCCGGTGACTTCTCCAAATGCTGTGTAATTTGTGGTTGTAGGGGACTGCATTTGCACACTCCACTAGGAAGGAAAGACTAAGTTTCCTTAAGAATTATATAGTCCTAAGTATTAAAGAATGAGAGTACATCTAAAAAATTTTTTTGTAGTTACAGTTCTGAAGATCCCAGCAATGATATAAATAATTGATTTAGGTTTTGATTTTGAGGTAAAGTTGTACTAAATTGTTCTCAGTACTAAAACATCAAATGCATTTATACTAGTAAGTTTAGTGTATTGAATTTATAAGACTTGATTTCTGTTTAGAAGGTTGTATGTGTTAAATCATGTAATATAAATACTTAAGGCTATACTTGATGTTCCAAATAAGTTCACTTTAGACACAGGCCATTAACCACTGATGTTCATATCTTAGTCCCATTCCCTGGCCACTAACTGGTTGATCTCCCTCACTGTATTCATGCTCTCTAACCACATCTACAAGAGATCCTTGTGTCTCCTAGATTACATTTCCCTGGCCTAATCCAGGAACCACTCAGTTTCACACGTAGGCAGAAGGGAGCTAATAAAACAAGTAAAGAACACTTAGCTCATACCCACTTTATGCTACAGCATGCTCTCTTATGGTGTGCTGTCTCTTTGTGATGCTTACAATGCAGAAAATGTCCCAAGTCTCACCCAGGACAACATCAGGAGTTCGGGTTCCTTCACCCACTAACAAAACAACATTCCAAATTAATTGGCTACTATAACATCTTAGTGGGAATATACCTATTCTCTAGATGGCCCCAAATTTTTCATTTAGGATGGCAAATGCTATTTCAGCATGTATTTTAAGATAAACATTTTAAGGTATGTATATGTGAAGTGCTAAATATTTTCAAGTATATATTTTATGTTACATCAAAAAATAGTGACTGTAGCAATAACCTAAGAACCCCCCCTAACTTCCCCTCCTGGAAGGCCTTTTTTCCTTGTCTATCTCATCTAGTGTCTCGAAATCACTGGAAAAGTGTGACTATAGTGAAACAAATACATAAGAATGAATGTGTGCTGAAACCTGCCACTTCATAATCTATAGTAATTCATGTCACACATTCTAAAAGACAAACATTTAATTTATAAGGAGATCATTAAAAGTTTTACTATTTTGGACAAACACAGGGACCACTTTATATATCGTCATTGTAGCATCTCTTAGGGATACTAAATATTTTCCTGGACAAATGCCATGGCCTCTTATAAATATGTTATCAGTACCTTTTCAGCTAGCCATTTTAATGTTTTCTAACTTCTCTGTAGCTTTCCTTCCCTGCCTGAGTGTACTGAGGCTCTTTCTCACCTCATAACCACAGTGCAGTTCTTACAACGGTAGAAATCTGAAAAACTAACCTAGAAAACAGTAATCTAGAAACGTAAAGATGTGCATTCCTCATAACCCTGCAACCCCACCTTTAGGCACATATTCCAGAGGAAGTATTGCATGTGTACCAGGCAACCCATATGGGATGCTTGTGATAATGCTATTAATATGAACTAAAGAGTACAAATAATCCAGAGCCCATTGAAAGGAGATTGAAATATTATATTATATGGCAATGAAAATCAATCTATGTAAGAACAGAAATGACTTTAAGGAATATAATGTTGAATCAAAAATGTGAGTAATGTAGAATGATCACAATTACATATCACATCATGCAAGACTAAATTACATGTCATTTAGCAACATAATTATCTTGGTACAATTACAAGGACAAAACTAAATTTTAAAATGTGGTTTTCTGGGGAGGAGCATATCGGGACTTCTTTTAAAACAGATGATAAGTGTACTTAGGTTTCTTTTTTACCTTTTTTCTTTTTCTGGAAGTTCGTACCTTCACCCCACCTTTATCCAGTTTCAACCCTCAACCCTTGCCTCTTGTAACTACAAATCTGATTTCTTTTTTCTATGTGATTTTTTTGTTTGTTTTTAGATTCAAGATAGAGTGAGATCAAACAGTATTTGTCTTTCTCTTTCTGACTTTTCCACTTAGCATAATGCCCTCATGGTCCATCTGTGTTGTCTCAAATGGCAGTATTTTCTTCTTTTTTTTATGGCTGATAATATTCCATTGCATATGTATTACCACTTATTTATCTGTTTGTCCATTGTTGGACACTTAGGTTGTCTGCATGTTTTGTGGGTGCAGATATCTTAGTGACATAGGTATATTTTCTGAAGTGGAATTTCTGGAACATATAGTAGTTCCATTTTTAATTCTTGAGGAACCTCCATACTATTCCCACAGTGTCTGTACCAATTTGCAACCCCACCAAAAGTACTACCGTGTTTCCCCGAAAATAAGACATCCTCTGAAAATAAGACCTAGCACAACTTTAGGAGAAAAAATTAATATAAAACACTGTCTTATTTTCAGGGAAACAGGGTAGTACATAGGATTTTCTTTCTCTACATTCTCAGCATTTGTTATCTCTTATCTTCTTGATAATAGCCATTCTAATAGGTATGAGGTGATATATCATTGTGGTTTTGATTTGCACTTTCCTCATTAATGATGTTGGATTGCATTAAATTTACAAATAATTAAAAGGAATCGCTAGAAGTTTATGAATACAGATAGAAAACTAATTACGTGCCAGGAAACAACCAGATCCATGCATCTCAAACTATAATGTGCATACAAACCACTTGGAGAATTTTATCAAAATTCGGATACTGATTCAGTAGATCTGCGATAAGACACTCAATTCTGTACATCTAGCAGGTTGCAATGTGGTGCTCATGTGGTGCAATGATGCTACATGTCTATGCATCATACTCTTGAGTAGGAGGGGTTTAAAGTTATTCTCATTTTTGATATTTAAAATTTATAATAATCTAAATTGTTGAAATTTCAGGGACAGATAAGCTTAAATAAAAAGTACTTGCATATCAATGCCAAAAGTTGAAATATAGGTATAGAAATGCAGGCAATGGAGCCCTAGCCAGTTTGGCTCAGTGGATAGAATAATGGACTGCGGACCAAAGGATCCGGGTTTAATTCCAGGCAAGGACATGTACCAGGGTTGCAGACTCCTTCCTGGCATGGGCCCTGGTTGGGCATGTGCAGGAGGCAACCAATCCATATGTTTCTCTCACATTGGTATTTCTCTCTCCCTCTCTCTTCCAATCTCTCTAAAAAAAACAAAACAAAACAATGGAACAAAACAAAAAAGAAATAGAGGCAATGGGAATAAAATTTTCTACAACTTTAGATATTGAACTTAAAATTCCAGAGGGATATATTCCATTTCTTGATATAAAAAATTATATCTCCTTCTTGACTAATGTTCTTTTAATGTGGGAAAAAGGAGCGTTTTTGGAAAAGATATTACAAGGCGATTCTCAGTGTTTAGATTTTAATATATTCAGATAATATCCAGTGCCTCTTTTCTTGAAAAAAATATAAAAGATGTATTAAATTATTTTCAGAATCTAATTAAGAACATATGGTTTGGGTTTATTAATTTCCGTTTAATACATAGAATAGTCAACTGGAAAAAAATTCTGTTTTGCATGTTACTTTTTATTACAAGATCTGCTTTAAGATATGAATAATGCTCCTTGTCTCATCTTATTTGATTGGATATAGATAATTCTGTTTAATCTACCTGTGGGTTTTGTTTTTTTTTTCATCTTTTGTCCTCAGGTAAGGTAGACAAATTGAGTTTCACTTTTAGTTTACTTATTCTGTCAAGAGATTCTGAATCAGAGTTTAAAGTCACCATCTGACAAGAAAAAGTCAACATCTGTTGAGTTGATTTATTATTTATGTATTAGATTTTATGGCAGTTTTCCTCTGAAGAGCTGCAAGTGTTTTACACATAATTCTTACACTTTTCAAACACCTTTCACAAGAAACACCTATAAACATCTCAACATGAAAAGCGACAGAAAAGGGACTGATTGAGGAAACCAGAGAAGAAGCGGACCCTAGGGCAAATGATCACAGCCTCAAATAGGAGGTGTGCCTAATAACCTAAGAATTCACTTTGCAAGGCCATGGGGGATGTGCATGTCTCTGTCAAAGCTTCCCCCTGCACTCTGTCATGAGTGCATCTTACCTGGTTCCCAGAAACTCTTCTAAGCTGTCAGCTTCAAACATTCTGTGGATTGGGGCAACCCAGGAATTTAGTGTGATAATGAGAACTCAGTGCCACCTAAGGGTTCTTGCTCTCTACTCCTATAGATATTGACATTTCTTAGAAGGTGGGTTTGTGGTAGGGAAAAATAAAGGGTCTTAAAAAACTGTTGTATATTATTTCATTACTAGAAACCCGATGCATGAAATTCATGCAAGGGGCTTGCCTCGGCCCTTGCAGCCCCTGCTTCCTCTGAAAGGTTGTCTGGAAGGTTCTTTTATTAAGAGTGAAAATAAAAATACATCTATTCTGAACTTCTAAGATTATTACAACAGAGTAAGGAATAGATAAGAGACATCTGTGCTCTTTTCTCTTTAGCTTGATGCAAGCTTTGTTTCCACAAAGCCACCATATGAATTATTGGTCCCCAATACATTACACCTTTGTTGTATTGTTTGTGTTGAGGTGTATATCAAAGCACTGACTGAAATGAGCAGGTGTTAGAGATAAGTGTGTTCCTGCAGTAGAAAATCAATCTTTTTTCATGGTCTCATTTATTTATTGGTTTTACAGAGAGAGATTGGGTGAGGAAAGAGAGAGATGAGAGAGAGAGGGGGGGAGAGAGAAAGAGAGGGAGAGGAAGAGAGAGAAGAGAGAATTTGTCATTCCAGTTATATATATTGATATATATATATAGATATATATAGATATATATAGATATATAGAGATATATAGAGATATATAGAGATATATAGAGATATATAGAGATATATAGAGATATATAGAGATATATAGAGATATATAGAGATATATAGAGATATATAGAGATATATAGAGATATATAGATATATATAGAGATATATAGAGATATATAGATATATATAGATATATATAGATACACACACACACACACACACACACACACACACACACATACACATACATATATATGTGTGTGTGTGTATGTCAACTGGAATACTAACAAATTATATATATTTCAGAGAGGAATGGAGAGGAAGAGAGAGATAGAAACATCAATGATAGAATCATTGATTGGTTGCCTCCTGCATGTCCCACACTGGGGATTTAACTTGCAACCTGGGCATATGCCCTGACCAGGAATAGAGCCATGACCTCCTGGTTCATAGGTCAATGCTCAACCACTGAGCCATGCCAGCCAGGCTGTTCCCCTTATTTCTTATGCAGTCATAGGTTGATTCTTTTATGTGTCTTGACAGGAGATTGAACCCACAATCTTGACATATTGAGTTGATGTTCTAACCAACTGAGCTACCTGGCCAGGGCCTTTTATGATCTCTTTAAGCATGTGAAGAAAGAAACTTGATATAATATTGTTTTCATTTATCCTTTATGAAACATTTGGGTTTCAACTCTTGAACATGTTTATTTGAAATATATATCTTTAAAAAAATTATTTTTATTGATAACAGAGAGGAAAGGAGAAGAAGAGAGAGATAGAAACATCAATGATGAGAGAGAATCGCTGATTAGCTACATCCTGCATGCCCCACACTGGGGATAGAGTCTGCAACGCAAGCATGTGCCATGACCGGGAATCAAACCCTGACCCTGAACATTTTATAAAATGGATCTGATTTCTCAATTATAAAAAGGCCACCTATACCAAATGTAATTTTCAATACATTTCTTTATTACATAAACTTTGGCTTTTTATGTAGCTTGTATAAATCACTCAGTGTGTTTCAGTCTATCTCTATTTTAAAAGGGAGCAAGATCCTCTTCCTGCATCTTGATACTGTTAAACTTTTTTTGAAGACACATCATTGTCTGTAGTGTCCAAGAAAGTTCCATGCTACTCAGACCCTAGAAAAGCTGAAGTTTGAATGAAGCTGTAAGGAATAGACAGGGCTTCCCTGGCCTGTTGGGTAGGATTAAGGGCACTCTTCAAGGGGGTAGCACAGTCGGAGAGCTGTAAAGTACATGGAGACGGGAGTCCACCTGGAAGGAAGGAACCAAGTAGTTGGATTTGAGACCAAAAAAGCTGGTTGGAATGTGTTGGGGTTAAATATCTGGATAAAGAGTTGATAGACACTTGGGAGAATTTGACCATTTGATATGTGAGGTGGAAATGACATGGTGAAGTTGGTGCTTTAACACAGTTTTGGGAACTATGTATGAAATGTGTTTAGTGCAAACTTCAGGCCAACTTGACAGGGACATAAAATGGAACCATGTGTTATGGAAAGAAAGGGACACATATAGCAGTTTTGATAAGAATTGGATGTTTTCCATGCTGGTTGTACCAGTTTGCAATCCCACCAACCATGCACAAAGGATCCCTTTTCTCTACATTCTCACTAATACTTGTTATTTGTTGGGATTTTGATAATAGCAAATCTAACAGGAATGAGGTGATATCTGACTGTGGTTTTGATCTGCATTTCCCTGATGATTGGCAGTGTTGAACATCTTTTTATGTGTAATTGAAGCATCCATCTTATATAAAAACTGTTTGAAATTTTAACCGTCCTATTTGGCTTCGTAAATGCTTGCTTGCTTAAATAATAAGGAAAATAAGACTACTCCCACTTCAGAGAGGCCATTATACCTTCCCCGGAGGAAATTATCAGTGTTTGTTTGAGGTTTCAAGGCCCCAGCACATAGGGGCCCTTTAAGAATTTGCAAAGAGGACCGGAAACACGCCATATTTGGGAGATAAAGAAGGTAAAAACATATAAATAGGGAAAGTTCCTCCATGTTGGGGCACAGAATTTGAGAGACATTTTCCTCTGGACCTGCACATAATAAATGTAACTCAATCTCTCTAAGTATTGCTTGGTTCTTCTCTGGTTTTCTATAACATAATTATTGTCCATTTGTATATCTTCTTTGGAAAAACATAGATTTAGGACCTTTGCCCATTTTTAATTGGATTATTTGGGGGTTTTTGAGGTTGAGGTTTTTTTAAAATATATATTTCAGATATTAACTCCTATCAGATATGTCATTTGCAAATATCTTCTCCCACTTAGTGGGTTGCCTTTTGGTTTTGTTCATGGTTTCTTTCACTTTTAGTTTGATATAATCTCATTTGTTTATCTTGGCTTTTGTTGCCCCTGTGTGGGGAGATGTACCCAGAAAATATTGCTAAAACTAAAGTCAAAAAGTTTACAATCTGTTTTCTTTTAGGATTTTTTTTTATGGTTTCTAGTCTTATATTTAGGTCTTTAACCCATTGAGTTTATTTTTGTATATAAATAGTACAAGTGGGTAAAAAAAAACTGGTAGTTTCATTTCTTTATATCTAGCTTTCTAATTTTTCCAACACTAGTCAAGAGAGACTGTCTTTCCTCAAGATATATTCTTGTCTCCTTTGTCATAGACTAATTGACCATATAAGTGTGGGTTTATTTCTGTGCTCTCTGTTCCCTTGATCTATGTTTTAGTGCCAATATCATACTGTTTTACTATAGCTTTGTAGTAAAGTTTAACATTAGAGAGCATGATACCTTCAAATTTGTTCTATTATTTAAAAAAGTAATCTCGGGCCAAGACCGGTTTGGCTCAATGGATAGAGCGTCGGCTTGGGGACTTAAGGGTCCTGGGTTCGATTCCGGTTCGATTTCGATCTCACTGAGGCCCAATAGGAACCAACCTATTACCCAAGGATGGAAAGGTTTACAATAATGCCTCAGAAATCCCAACTAGTACCGACACAAGAACCAGCAAAAGGCAAAGTTGTTTCCTTTCTGCTAATATGAAATCAAATAAAGTACCTTTAACAAACCTAGATGCATTCCTGGAGCAGAGAAAATATAGAGTGGAGTATCATATACAAGAGGTTCAATGTCAAAATATACTGTTATAAAAACATTTTATGTGTTGCGCAAGTGTAATATTTATGTTTCCTCCACTGCTTAGAAAGTAAGATCAGTAAAAGATGAAAGAAGATATATTTTATTTAGCACATCTAAGTGCAGTGTAAATAAACGTGTAACCCTTTAGAATTAGATTATGGTTCTTTGTCATCAATACTTTATATACAGTGAGATGTAAGTGACTTGAAGGCAGAAAGCTATCTTATTTTTCCTTGGAAGCTGTTGTGAAGAGCATAATGCTTGGCAAATAGAAAAAGCTAAGACAGTGTTTGTTAGATTGAAATGAATGCATTGCCATCAAGAGCATTTTCTTTAAAATCTGGGTTCCCTTGTGCTTGGACTAAACAACTGTGGGCTAGAATTCTACAATAGTAATTTCCAGAGGTTCTGAATCTTGAAGGAATGGTTCAAAGGCAATCTAAACAGAAGTATGATCATAAGCAAAGCATAAAATTAGAAAAAAATGGGACAAGTGTGTTTGCAAAATGGTGAGTTCTCCCATTTGGCTGATTAGAGATTATCATTGTCAGAATTAAGTTCCATTAATAATGTGAATAGTTACAATTTACTGAGCACCTTTGCCATTAGCATGTTACCGTACTTCGCAATTTGACTCTTCATTTCAATGAACAAACCTATGGCAATGGGTAATACTTTTATATTAGTCAGGTTCCAATGAGGATACAGAAATCACACAGTAATTTAAATAAGGAAGGTTAAATATAGAGTTAGTAACGATAATATGGGATTGGCTAGTATGGGGAAAAGGCAACTAAAGAATTCCAGAATACCAAATATACTCTTAACTAGGGCTAACACCCAAGACCCAAGAAAGAGGCAGATCTGGACAGTTTCCTTCCACAAGACAAAGATCCAGATGTTGGAAAAAGGGCAGCCATAGCTCACTGGATGGTGGAAGCTGGCTGAGGTGTTGCAATCAGAGTCATGGGAATCTTCCCCTGGGATGATGGTGACGCTTTCCATGGGGAATTCCAGAGCCTCAGAACTGTGCAGAGCCAAGGGAAAGCTGCTCATGGGGATGTATGTGAATGGTAGCACCTTCTGCAAAGCTGCCCCAGTGAGTGTGAAAGGGAGCTGCTCGTGGACAGGTCCTTCATGCTGCTCGCTAAAAGGTGCCATTTAATTAGGGAAGGTTAAACATAAAGTTAGTACCTAAAACAGGGGATTTGCCAGTGTTGTTAACCTCTGTGTTCTGCAGGTTAGGCATTTATAACATGGAAATTATAATGGTTATTTATGACATGGGGTTATAAGGAATAACAAAATTCATATATATATATATATATATATATATATATATATATATATATATATATGCTTGCTATTATACTTTCATGCTTATAGCACAGTTTATTTTATGGAAATCTAGGTGAGAAAATTGCTACAGGAGCTGTCAAATATGCTTTCTAGCTCATCTTGTTAGGTACCTCTTAAATTTATACTTAATACAAAGAATAAAATGAATAAACACACAAAGAAACAGGAAGTCACTATATCTATGGAAGTTGAGCAATAAAAGCAGAAAATGAGAGCAATATTCCTGATTTTTCAAGTTTTAGAACAGTAATTAACAAATTAACAAATATTACCACATGCACAATTTGAAAGACCTCATTTTACTGTATTTAATTACCTTATGTGAATAACAAGAAACAATAAATTACAGGAGTCAGTGGGATATCATTGAAACCTGAATGTAAATGAGATCTGTGAAGGGTAAAAGAAAATAATAAGCAGATATCTAAGGAACAAGAACTAGCTTCTTGTGCATAATTACTTTTGTAAGTGGTATTTACCAAACCTATTTATAAAAATTTAATTAGTTTTTTTTTCTCTCAATGTAATTTTAATATAGACACAGTATCTTGATAAAACTATCCTGGAAGGCTTCACATGATCCAAACCTATATTATATTTTATGCCTTTAAAATAATTTCCATGTAAGTTATCTTAAGTAGTTCTCATACTATTATTGGTGGAAGTGGAGTTCTTGGGGTGCCCCAAGGAAATGAATTTCCTGAGCCCACCCCTGGGAGGGGTTATCATTTGGTGGAAAGCTTTGATGATATAAAATTAAGGGGGCTTTTCTTAAGGTCTCCTCTCTGTCTCACCATGGAAGAAGTCCAATCTTTAGTAGGGCCAGCATTAAGGCCACTGTCAAGAATTTTGTTCCATATTAAATCCAGTCCAATCCAGCATCTGGCTAGCTTACTTATCCTGTGTTCCCAGCTATAGTTTATTGTGTAAGGGGGGGAGCGAGGAGGGGGGGAGCGAGGAGGGGGCGAAGGGGGGGAGCGAGGAGGGGGGGAGCGAGGAGGGGGGGAGCGAGGAGGGGGGGTTCCACTTCAGAAATCTGATAGAGTATATCCTGGTAGCACCCAAGAATCTGCATTTACTAAGGATCTTAGGTGACTGTGATGCTAGGGAGCCGGGCCACACTGAGAAAAACTGCCTGGATTGGTGTTTTTCTTTTAATAATCTTGCAGTGGAATCATCTCTCCCAAAGGACTGTTTTGGCTATATACATTCATAGCCACTTGAGGGGCTGATAAAAACAGCTGAGGAGTCCTGAATAGTGTTTAATTATAGGAAAGCTAATTAGCCTTTCAAACTAAAGAGATAATAAATTATGGATTGTAACTTATTTTATTTTATTTTTTATTTTTTTTCTTTTTATTTATTTATTTATTTTTTTATATAATTTTATTGCCAAAACATGCTTAAAATTTGAGAATTATTAGAGTAAAGCCACAGATCAAATGGACAGCACAATGAGGTGCAAGTGGTTTAACTTGATTAACATAATTCAGAGCTCATTGAACCTATCGTTTTTCTTTTCCATCTCATTTCTTCCTCCTTGATCTTTTCTTCCTCCTATTTCAATATATTACCTGTGTGTCTCTTCCTCATATTTTCTCTCATTTTATATGGAATCTCCTCAACCTTTTATTTTTCCCTTCACTTTCATCAGGTTGTTATTTTTATATCCTTTTCAAATCTATTTTTTCTCACTTTTTCTTCTCCCTCTTCCTCCTCTCAAAAAAGTAGTCTTTCTACCCTATATCCACATTGTCTACAAAAACAACCTGTTCCTGACAACATTCCAATTGAGTAATATTGTTCAGAATAATATCATTGGTGATCAAATGTGAATTTATATAGGAGTATTTTGAAAATTAGGATTTATTAAGCTAAACATACAGATTTGTTTTGGGATGTAAAATGAGCAAAAATGACGTTTGGGGTTGAATTTAAGATTGCCTCCACAAATATTGAGAAGAATACACACGTGATAAGGATATAACAAAGGAACCTCAGAGTTACACAGCCACATGCTCACAGGCAGGAAGGAGGCACTGGGCTAGGGGAGCTCAGAGATGGGGTCTGTGCTCTTATCCCACTGGGAGGAGCACAGGGAAGCACATGTTAGCACCCAAGGAAATTATGAAAAAATTTTAATCTTAAGAGACTTAAAAAATGTAATCTTAAGTGACTAAAGAAATCTTGAGACTTAAGAGATTTAAGATGCTGAAATCTGTTTGGCTCAGTGGTAAAGCTTTGTTCTTCAGACTGAAAGGTCCCAGGTTCGATTCCGGTCAAGGGCATGTACATTGGTTGCGGGCACATCCCCATTGGGGGGTGTGCAGGAGGCAGCTGGTCGATGTTTCTTTTTCATCGACGTTTCTAGCTCTCTATCCCTCTCCCTTCCTCTCTGTAAAAAAAAAAAAAAAAAAAAAAAAAAAAATAAAAAAAAAATCAATAAAATATATTAAAAAAAAGATTTAAGAAAATTCTGCTTAAAGAATTTCAAGAAAATTTCTGCCCTTACATCTTTACATACTATTTCTTCTCTACTTACTGCAACAGTATTGGTTTACAGAAGCTCTAACCTACCTGTAGTCCCCATAGATAAGGTTGTCCTATCTCATACGATTTGCTTACATAATTCATAAAATAGAAGCAGGGTAAGTACTTAGTTATTACCTCTACCAATTTTCAGGACAGTGAGTGGGTACTCTAATAATCTCCATGAGTTTTAAAATATTATTGTGGACTGACTCAACTTCATTCATTTGACTTAAGTGTGTAAACTGCAGTTATTATTATTATTTTGATGTTCTAGCAGTTCCATCCTAGGGCAGTGAAAGCTTATCTTCAGGTTGGTTCCTGTATACTTTTGACACAGTAGCCTTTGTTTTCTGTCAAAATAGGCTATCTCATATGTCTCTTGTAATATTATCTGTTCCAGCTGAAATCAGTTAATTGTCCAAGAAGCCTGGTCCCCGTTTAGTAAGAAAAATATAATTATAAATTTCATAATCTAAAAGCTTCTTGGTTTCTTAACCACTTGATTCAAAGTCAAAAGAATAATTGAGAAAAAGACCAACATAATCAGGCATTAATTTGTATAAGTACTTTAGAAAATCAAGAAAACTTTAGACAAACAATTAAAAAATATATTTTTGACATGGCCCATGTGGTTTAGAGTGTCAGCGCTAGCACCAAAGGGTCACGGATTCCATCACCAGTCCAGGACACGTACCTGGATTGCAGGTTCGATCCCTGGCCTGGTGGAGGCTCCTGCGGAAGGCAACCGATCGATGTATCTCTTTCACATCAATGTTTCTCCCTCTCCTCTCCCTCCCTTCCTTCTACTCTCTCGAAAAATAAATAGGTAAAATATCCTTAGGTGAGAATTAACAACAAAAAAACACTTAAAACACATTTAATGTTTTATTCTAATTACCCTTTTCTTTGTATTTTGATTTGAGAACTGTACTCATTTTGCAGACACCTGTATTTACTGTCTGTTTTTCTTAGCGAGTCTCATTAATTTTACTAACTGTGAAAAATAAAATTGCCACTGTAAGTGAATTGGACAGTCTCAGCCAATTTTTTTTTGTTATTGTTTATCCAGTTTATCAGTATGCTGAATAATGGGGGAACATAGATTTAGGCTAAAGAGCTGGCTCATTAATCATCTACCATAATCTCTCTTTCAAGTAGCAAAGCTTTTGTTAATGAAACTGTTGGGTAGTGAAAAACACCTAATGAGCCCTTCAGTTTTGCATTAGTGTGTTAGACAGCAAAGCTGTATAAAGAGAACTGGGTGTTATAGAGCTATATGATCTGAAAGAAATTCTTATTTCCTATCTTAGGTGAAGAAATAGATATCCAAAGAGATTGTGTAATTTTCTCAGGGCCCTATAGTTAGTATAAGGAAACATTTTTTTAGATATTTGACTGTTAATGAAATGTTCCCTTCTCCCTTCAATATTAAAGTTTATTTGAAGGAAAATAGGTGATTGGTTAACTTTATTTTAAACTACACTTACATGGAAGTAAAATAAGTACCAAAGTATTTATTTGAAATAAGTAATTTTATGTGAGGGAAAAATACAATTATATAGTATTATCATCTTGGAAATTATTCCTGAGAAAATTTCAGGAAAAGGCCAGATGGTTGAGAAATTTTTTATGTGATAATAGAAATGTTTACCTCCTTAAATCATAATTTATAAGTCAATTTATCACTTTTGAAGGTATATTTTAAATCACGTACCCTGTCTAAAAATGACTCATAAGTTTCCTTATAATACAATTCCATTTGGTGTATAAAATTCAAAGTAGAAAATTAAATCTAAATCTTAGATTCTTTTAAAAGAAATCTGTTTTATTTTCTCCCAAAGATTAATAGCAGAAAGCAGACTTAACATGTTAGAATGGTTTATAATTTTCATAATATGTGCTTATCACCAATATGTTTCTCTATTAAAGAAACAAACATGTTGCTTCTTAAACATATATATACACATATATATAAAATATATATAATATATATAATATATATTATATATATATATATTTTATTGTTACACAAGAGAAGAAAGATAGTGGGTATTTATAGACATGTCTTTATTCTTTTATTTAGAGATAATAATATGATGACCCTTACATTTTGTGGAAATATTAAGTAAAATATTCATAAATACTTTGCCAAACAATGTGGGGGATACCATGATCACAGAGTCCCTGACCTAGAGGACTGGTAAGAATAAATTCGTAACCACAATATGAGAGGTGTTTAGAAATGTGGTCTCACATTCTTTGTGTCATGATAGAGTCTACTTGTTCCATTTTTGAATAGAAACTATCCCTGTGATTTTCTTTGACCAACAGAATTAGAGAAGTGACTTAAGGAAGAGACTTATGTAAGGAAGGGATTAGTTACTGGAGATAGCTATACAGATACTGAAGGTACTCAGTAGCTGTCCCTAGCTGTGTATGATTTGTGGGAAGTTGTAGATGAAATAAAGAAGGAACTCTTTGATTTGAAAGTAAATTTTAGAAGAAAAATAGAAGGTCCTAAGATTGCTAAACCATAGAATAAAACAGTCTCTCATTTCCAGTCTCCTCAACTGGTAAAAAAAAAAAAAAATCATCATTAAGATAAATGAGGTGTAGAACCAAAGATCAAGCTAAATATTTGTCTGTGAGATATTTTGTGACTTGTAAAATGTTTAAGGCCCTATTTCGTTGATCATTTCAGATAGACATATGGTCCTCTAGGTATCTTAAGGGCAATTTTCATACACAATCCAAAGTAGAGAAAGGTACACCCCTCAAAGAATTATGGATATGGCTTTGGTTTTGAAGAGAATTATATTAGTAAAATACTTCCAACTTGGGCTAAAGGGGCAAGAAATTTAAAAAAGAAAAGTAGTTCATGGTAATTACTTAATTATAAACATGGGCTATAGAAAAGAAAAGCATCTTTGTGAGCAGAACCAAGAATCCAGAGAAGGAACCAGGGACTTAGGAGAATGGACTAAAGAACCTTTCCTAGGGAGCCCAGATGGCCCATGGTCAGAACATCCCCTGCCTTCAGACTTAGGGCAACTGACAAGTGATGGGCTGGATTTTAGAATTATGTGCTCTGAATTAGCAAATTCTGTATATTTTGATTCTCTCTATTGAGGTTAAATGTTCCATATTTCTACTGAGGTCATTCTGGCCCCATCATACCAATGTATTATGTTGGATGGATGGATGTGTATGTGGGGAGGGGGTGATGGCGGTGGTGGTGGTCATGGTATATCACTTTTTTTATATATCACTTTTTATTTAGCTTACAAACCTCTGCACAAAATACAGGTGATTAGACACTGAACTTTGAGCCCAATGCTATTTATGGGTAAGACTTTTAGGAGTCTTGTGAAAAAAAAATGTATTATTTATGTGGGAAATTATAAATAATTATGACCAGAGCATGGATTGTGGTACATTTAATAATGGCCATAAATTTTGTAGTTTCTTGCAGCAAGAAGTGGAGTCTTTTTAGAGCTCTATGAATCATAGCTGACTCACTGTGCCTTATGACATGCAGCTGAAGTGATGCATGATCTCCAAAGTGTAGGCCTCTGAGTGTAGGCCTCGCAGCTTTCTTCTATGCCCTCATGAATGCTGCTCTGAGACCATGATATCACTAAGTCTGTATAGCCCATAGGACGATAGAAGTACATATTTAAATAAATAACCAGCCAAAACCGGTTTTGCTCAGTGGATAGAGCGTCAGCCTGTGGACTGAAGGTCCCGGGTTCGATTCCGGTCAAGGGCATGTACCTTGGTTGAGAGCACATCCCCAGTGGGGGGTGTGCAGGAGGCAGCTGATGGATGTTTCTCTCTCATCGATGTTTCTAACTTTCTATCCCTCTTTCTTCCTCTCTGTGAAAAGTCAATAAAATATATTTTAAAATTAATAAATAATAAATAAATAACCAAAGGCACACCTGCTTGTAGCTAACTAACAGCTGCCAGACATAAGTGAAGCCATTTGGGACCATCCCGTGAGCGGACTGCACACAAGTGAGAAATGGCAAAATCAGCAGAGGAAGCCCCCAGCTAATCTTATACACACGAGTAATAATAAATGTTATTCACTAAGCTTTGAGGGGAGTTTGTCAGAAAGTGGTATCTAAGTGGAAATAAGACAACAAAGTTCTATGGAAGAGAAGAAAAGCTATCTTACGTAAGGAAGGATCACATTGAGTTCAGGAGAAATAACAAAACATTCATGAAGCACGTGGTATTTGAAATTTGTACTAAAAGATGTGGCCCAAGGATGAACTTTGGATGATAGAAGAACTCTGAAGTCAGGATGTCACAGTTGTACTCTGAAGTCCGTGGAAACCAGCACTGTTTATTTAGAAGTAGCACAAACCCACTGTGGTGCCAGGTATCAGGAGAGGAACTAGAACACTGAAGGAGCCTCCTGAAAGATTGTTGAATAAATGACATGGATTTTCTTATCTATCAGATGTTACAATCCAGTGAGATCCAACTTGGTATCAGTTTACTGGGACAAGGTGTCAGTATGTCAGGATAAAACAGTTTAGTGTTCATTAAAGGGCCTGTGAACAGAAGTGAATAAAATGTCTTGGTGTCGAATATGGTGTTGAATATGCTGTGAGCCTACATGGATAGGTTTGAACAGATAAGGCTCAGGGGAAAGGCTGCAGTAAGAGTAAACAAGATGGCCTCTCTGAAAAAGTGTGCCACTACTGTATGCATGGCCACAGGGCACTTTATGACACATAGCGTACATGCCCTCCTTGGTCATTTGGATTAATTTGCACCATAAATGCACCTTTTACCATCCTGTTCCCAGATTCATGGGTTGATATATAGCACTATTTAGGTCTTTATTTCCCCTTTTAACTTCTCCTGCGGGAGTCTTCAGGGTGACCATACTGATTGATGGCCACCCTCCCGGTGACTAACCTCACAAGTGCGCGTGTGGAGAGCTTTATGGCGCGTAGAACTCTGGGAACATTTCCAAACACTTTCATTTTGTTTCCCCTTGTTTTTGCTCTCTTTCACAGACAGAAGTTTGAACTCAGTTTCTTACTTTGACTTTGATAGAAAAACTACTCCTGAGTCTTCATTCAGCTACTACATCCTTGTTTCACTCTGTCAGTCAGTAGGCACTTTGCAGGTACTGTTATGGAGCATTGGCTGTGTCTCAGGGTTTTGCATATTAGAAAGTCTGCATCCGTTTTTGTTTTTTTGATGACATTTGGTGATATTGATGTGTTAATTGTATTTTCTCTGCATTTTAATTTGCTAGATTGTCAGTAATGGTTTTTACCATATTCATTTCTTTGTTCTTGATTCTGTTTCCTAAGCTATTGCTAACTAAAACTGCCCTTCTCATTGCATAGTCCCTTACAACTAATGATACCATAGATGCTTTTTCAGTTATTTGGGCTGAGGAATAGCACACATTAGTTATGAGTAACCTAGAACAAGGAGCAAATTCTTTTACTTGAATTAAGTCCCAGTAGCATAACTACTAAAATCCAAGTTTCTTTCTGTCTTCTCTCCTTCCTTCCCTCTTTCCTTTCCCCCTTCCTCCCTCCCTCCATTCTTCTCCCCCTCTCTTTTTCTCTTCCCTTTTTGCTCCTAAAATAATGTTTAATTTCTGGTTGTCTAAGCTACATAGGTTCACCAAAAAATATTTCAGGAAATAATTGAAAGTATATAAAAAAACCTTTCTAAGTCATTTTTCTTCTTTGAGAGACCACCAACCACATGCTAAGATATATTCTCTCTTGTACATTCAGTGTTGCTCAACAGTTGTTTCTGTATAAAGATGATGATGATGATGATGATGATGATGGTACCAATACTTACTGTGCTCTTCTCATGTATAATTTAATTCTTATTTTCGTCTATGCTGGATGGCTGCATCATCACTGCCTCTTTCTGTTATCAAACTAAAGAGGTCCATTCACCTGTGCACATCAAAGCCCAATTAAATACAAAGAGGATTTTGCAGCCAAAAGAATAGAGGTTAGTTGAGGAAATGGCACCAAACTCAGAGTCACACATAATCACCTGCTAAAAGACCTAGGTCTCTGATGCTTCCAAGGGAGGTTTATAAAGGGGAAATCTCATTAATCATGGTGGCTAAAGGAGTTGGGATCATAGGCTCCACTGATTAGTTGGGGCCCGGGTAAGGAGGAGTTGATTTGTTGTATCAGGTCCCGTGTGTCAGCTGTGGCATTGTTCTATTTGTTTTTATGAGGATATGGTCTGTAGTGTCATTGCTTTCATGTTCCTGGGGCTGAAACACAACTGAAGTCAAGATGTTATCTTTAGCTGACAAAATTCTGTTTCTGTGGTCAACAGACTTGAGGCTTTGCTCTTAAGACAGTTTGATACTGACCAGAATCTGATCTCCTAAGGACTTAATAATTAGTGAAGGAGTTAGACAGAAAGAAGAAAGGGTCATGTTAAAAGAAATGGATTTTCTGTGCCGTTGCATTTCTAGGGTCTCCTTAGCAATGCAGGAAAGACAAGGCCTATAGGTTCTGGTTGGCCTGTGCCAACAGGAAGTATTTCCATTTGATGAGGAAGGCAGAAGGAAGGCGAGATAATTATTTCCTGAAAGCAGTTGCAGCCCTATGCTGTGCAGATGAGAGAGTCATACTGGCTTTTTGGCCAGCTCCTGACAACCACCTCTTTCACTGATGCAAACAGAAAGTCAATGGGAGTTTCGACATACTTGCAGGAATTGCAGAGGCTTCCTAATAAGATTATGAAAAACCCCAAATTGGTGCAGCAGGCTGAGATGATGGGCTGTGGCTTCCCTGACCTTCATGCCCTATTCTTCCAACGATTAGGTAATTTTCTTTTTATTAAACCTGTCAATGCAAGAAATGTCCAAACCTGCAGAGGATTTTTAAAAATTGATTATTACATATGTGTCCCCATCTCCCTATAACTACCCAGATAATTTTTATAAGAGTTCATTTGAGCCAAACATATGCCAGGGAACAAGATCCCAAGTGCTCCAGAGAATAACAGTTTTGTAGCTTCTTATATTCATTTAAAATTAAAGATGAAAGGTAAGGAAGATTACATGGAAGTGGGAGAAAGCAAGGTAAGGATTGGATTACAGGACTACTAACAAGATTATGTGTTGTTTTGAGGGTTTATTTCAAAGGTGTGTTAACCTAGCCACACAGAAACAATGGATAAAGCTTGCTTAAGGAAAGTAACTTTTTTTCCGTAAAGAAGTTATATGCCTGGTGCATGACTCCCACCATGACCTGCCTAGTTAAAAATTTACGATCAGATCACCCTGAGAATATCCTTCTCAAAGAACTCCTTTTTTCATCCATAAACTCTTCAGTCTTAGAACACATAAAGTGGCTTCTGTTTTCCTATCAAACCCTGACTGATAAAAAGGTCTTGCCATAGCTGGTTTGACTCAATGAATAGAGCATCAGCCTCTGGACTGAAGGGTCTCAGGCTCAATTACAGTCAAGGGTACATGCCTGGGTTGTGGGCTCCATCCCCTGTAGGGGGTATGCAGAAGGGAGCCAATCGATGATTCTCTGTCATCATTTATGTTTCTCTCTCTCTCTCTCTCTCTCCATCTCCCTTCCTTTCTGAAATCAATAAAAATATATTAAAAAAATTATGTGTAGTGTTGATATTCTTACTTTTCAGTTAAGGAAACAGATTCAGCGAGTCATGTGACTTGGACAAGTACATAGAGCTGGTAAATGAAGCGGGGATTAGTAAGGAGTCTGTCTTTGGGTTTATCCAAATCACTGTGCAGCTGCAACTTCTCCCCCTTTATCAGGGCTTCGTGGGCTCACTTCCAGCAGTGCTGCCTCCTCTGCCCCCTAATGTTTTCTGACTGCAGCCTCTCCACTACCCACATCAGCCATCACTGCCCTGAAATCTGAGCCTCTCTTGGTTTTCAGGGCCCTGTCATGGTTACTGAGTTTGGGGAGTGAGCGGACCCTCTTTTTACTGCATTCTAAAGAAATTTCTTTTGGGTGTTCTGCTCCCTAAAGGTTTTACAGGGTTGTGAGAAATCCACCTGTCTTGTTTATTCTGAGGGAGCTTTCATCTCTGACTCACAATCGATGATGGGGAACAGTGATTAGCTTCATTTCAACCACCAGCAGATTTCCCCCTTCTGAGAGATTCTTTGCCTTGGTATTCAGTATATAGCACTTATCCTACTGTTTTTGTGGTTCTTTCTCTTTAAATAAATGATCACAATCTGAGCTCAATTTGTTTCTCATTTTACAGTGTCTCCTATGACTTCTTTCATTCTTTTCTATAACTCTTTATAAAACTTATTGATCTTCTGAACTGGTGAGATGCAGAATTTGTCATACTTACTTTTGGGATAATAACCTCACAATCTAGAAATGCTGCTTTGGAATTTCATCTTGTGACTTTCTGTGCTACTAATTATTCACAGAAAAGAGTGTATATTTACAGTGCACATTTTAACTATGGCACAAATCTGGCATTTCATTAATTTTAGAAAAAAGATATCAAAGTTATCAATTTTTCATGTTTGAGATTTAAATTATTTTACAGATGACTGCAAATTAATTGCTAAATATATCAGCAACTTCATTTTTTTTTTTAAGGTAAGTGATCCATGAAAAAATGTGATATAGGGTTTCAGTATGTCTTGCCTTTTTTCATGTAGATTTCCGAATAAAATGATGCTTTTACTATCAATTGTCATGGGAAGATGTGAAATCCACTCAATTAATTAAACAGTCAATTGTGACATTTCTGGGTCTAACTCTGACCCAACTTAATGCTAATTTAGCCTCATTTGAGCAGAAAGTCAATGGTTTATCTAAGGAGTTCTATTGTAGTGTGGATTAGCGAATCTGACTATGTCAAGAAGAGATGAAATATTTTGAAATAGAGTAGCAATACCTTTTGATGGACTATGATAATTATTAAGCTATCTCTAGCTCTGTTCACTTTATATTATCATGGGAAGATACAAATGCATTTGCCTATTGGCCTCTTTTATTTTTTAAATTAAATTAAATTTTCCACCACCACTTATCCCTGCTAAATCCTCTTTCTATGTCCATGAGTTCGTTCTCTCTTCCCCCCTTTGTTGCTCAACCCACTCCCCTGCCCCTCCCTGCCCAGAGCTGTCAGCCTGCTCCCCATCTATGAGTCTCTATTTCACTTATTAGTTCAGTTTGTTCTTTAGATTCCACATGAGTGAAATCATATGGTACTTGCCTTTAGCTGACTGGGAAGTGAAACTATTGGCCTCTTTTGAATTCTGTTTTTATACTTGCAATTGTAACCAATTATATGTCAACTCTAAGGTAACACAACACTCAGTTTCATCATATGAACTTACTTTTGGTTGTCAGATTTCAAACACCTTATATTGTCTTACCTCACTTATTTACTCATCTCAGACCCTGATTCTGAATCTGCTTTAGGCTCTAGGCATACCCTATTTAGCATTGGGAACTCAGAAAATAAAGGATGGGACAAACATCTAACAGAATAAATTATAATACAAACTAGGAAATGTTAAAAAAAAAAAGATATTAAAGTGGGTTGCAGAAGAGGAGTTTTTCAAAATTTGTTTAAATTGTATAGGAAAGCTGTACCTAAACACTGATTTATTAGCTGGGACTTCAGCAGTATGAGCAGAAATTTTATCTGGTAAAAATTGTAGGTTAGAGGATGGGTTGGGAGTGGAGTAAAGAGTCCCAAAGGAAAAACAACAACAGTATAGGTATTTTCTCTGAGTTACGAATAGCAAAAATAAAATAGTCATTATTTTTATATTTAATATTTTTAGCCAGATTTTATTGAAAAATCTCTTCCATTTTATATCATCTCTTAGACTTACAGTAATAGCTTATAATGTACTTGACAACACATTAAGCTCAGTTTTGATATTTGCTTCATTGCTATTACAGAATTCCAAATTCTGTCATTTAAGTTAACATAAATAAGAAATTTATTAAGAATTTAGGGTTTTTATGGTTATTATGGCTTAAATTTGGGGATAATTGCTTCTCCAAAGAGCTTATCAATGCTGCTTCCAAGAATTAGCAAGAGCATAAAAAAAAAACACTAGCTCAGAATGACTCTAGAAAATGTTACTTCTAAAAAAAAAAATAACATCTTCAAAGATTAGGTAAGAAATTTATTTAGGAGGGGGCATGCATTACTTAGAATACAGTGCTTTAGTGAAGTCTTCAGGTGCCTGGCTGTGCCCTGATCCCATTCTTTCTGATTTCTGGAACCTCTGTGGGCTGAGGTTGCTTCCTTATGTAACAGTCAACCTGTGAGGACTTAAAATTCGCAGGTTCTGGGATTGTTTCAGGACACTTGATAGCAATGTGATTTTGGATAATTAATTTCTTTGAAGTGCAGCAGTTTCCTGATCTATTAAGTGGGGGTCATGCCATTCTGTGGAGATTTAAAAAATGTGAAATAATCTCTATAGGAAAGAGCTATATCAACTACAAGGTACTGTATCATCTCCTTAAACATACCTAGCTAGTCTTGATACAGAGCTTGCACAATGGATAAGAGAAGGACAGGAGAAGGAAACTCTGGAGGTGTGGAGTTGGTGAGAAAATGCCAGAGCAGGACCAAGTATCCTATCCAAGGTCTCTTCAAGATTCTTCTTGCTGCTGCATGTCGAGTTTCCCTGTGAGTTTGTGTTGGAGAAATGGACTCAGAATATGCTGTGCTGGCAGTTTTGCCACTAAAAATGACCACTTAGGAAAAGCATGTTTGTGGCCCATCTGCCTTCATTGTGGGAGCTGTAAATGTAAAAAGATACATTACTTCCCATTAATCTGTGCCTAAGAACGCATTTCTTCTAAATTCTTAGAAGAAGTATCTATCATTTCATACTTAATACTATACTAATTCACACTAATGGCTTAAGAATTCCCCAGAGATAAGTAAATTGTGCAAATGAGTAGCAATGGACATTAAAAGGCAACATTACAAAATCAGGAATGTGGAACCCCAACATGTACTTGCTTTATTTATTCTGACAAGGGCAGTTTACTTTCGGTAACGCATCACAAAGTACGTCTGTAGAATAGTAAATGTACTGAGGCTGCTTTATTAAAAGTCATAAAGTCTGAATGGGAGTCCTCGCTAAAGCACCACCACCACTAAATTGTTATTGAATATTGAGGTAAAGATGCCAGGCTATTGTATTCCTTTATTTTCTGTATAAAATTGAATTTAGAATTGTGGAGCTTCCAGAAAACACAAGGGACTTGGTGGTTACCGCTCTTTCCTCTTCTTGTCTCCGGAATGAAAAGGTTTTTCTGATTACCCGAATAAGTCCCAGCACTCCTCATTTTCACTTTCTTAGCTCCTTTGACTAGTAAGTCTAAGATCATGACCGAATTTCATAGGCAAGCTTGTGCTGAGAATATGTGCATGACCCTCACCAAAAGCACTTTGGCAAACACAAAGCAGAGGCACAGGAAGCAGTGGGGCCAGTGGGTGTGTCAAGGAGGCACACCCATCCTATGTGCACACACTCCAGCCACTGAGCTCTTCCTGGCCGTTTCTGCCTATTCATAGAGTTCATGTCCATCCACTCAGCTGTAGGGTGGTCTTCAGTTTCTCAAAACCAGACACCACACCTTTTGTCTCTTTTGGGTTCTCGCAGGGCCAATGATACATATGGATGCATAATGAGTTGTTGACCATAAGAAGCTTGATCTATTTTATTTATTATGGCTAAGAAGAATGGGAAATATATTTTACATTGGATTATTTCCTACTTGCTGTAAATTTTGGTAAAAGGTAGAGCTAGTGGGTCACTGTGAGAAAGGGGCACAAAATCAATGTAGTAGTACCTGGGAAAACACATAGAATCAATATTCTTGCTTATATTTTTAATAAAGCACCATACAAACACGTTGAAAAGCTTAGTAAAATCCATTGGCACTTCTGGAAAAGTAACTTAGTGCTACTGAGTGGCTTTTGTGTCCTTTTCTCTGGATAATCAATAACTCTTTTCATTAACAGTGTGGAACTTGGAGCTAGACATAAGTGATTTCTGTACTCTCTAAATACAATTTAGATGGGCTTAAATCCACATTAGCTGAATTCTGTTCTACCATTTCCCATTGAGTGAAAACCCAGTTTGTATAAATAGATCGCTAGTCATTCAAAACTTCTAATAAGTTATAACCCACACAAAACAATTAAACAAAAATAGCAAATCATTATGTATTATCTCCTTTTATTCAATTTTCTTTGCTGGCATGATATGTAATGAAATAGTGGGGATAGAAATATATGGTTTATATGTGGTACTTGTTTTAATAGTAAGTAAATGTTATTTAATTTCATATTAAATGAAATGTGTTTATCATTGGCTAGTTGTAGTTCACCAGGTTACAAATAAAGGAATTTCCAACATAAAGTATAACAAGAGAGCATGAAGCAAAGTGAAATTATATTGTTATTGAACTTTCCCTCAATCTCCTGCTCCCTCTTGATCCCTTTACCCTTTTATCTAGACTTCCCTGGCTCATTGTTTATTCAGAATTAATTTGACTAATAAGTGGAGGGGACTGATGTCTTGTGAATTTTAAAGAAGGCAGAGGAAAAACTTAAAAGCCTCTTTTAAGCAATATACAGTAATATTGCATAGCAGAGGCTAGAAATGCTCAAATCTTTGAGAGCCAAGTTCCAAGGTCAGTTCAGGGTTAAAGTATACAGGATGCCCGGGCTGACCAGCAGCTCCTGAGTGAGAGATGAGTGGATTACTCTAACACAATGTTTGCTGTGAAAGAGAGGGCTAAGGGTTGGCCTGGCCAAAGGGACCAGGCAGCCTCCATTGCCTGCCTTGTTAGCCTTTTATTGTAGAAGCAGTTTGAGATAAAGTTTATCTTCTAGATACAATCAGCAAGGTAAGTAATATTGGAAGGACACATGTGTTTGTAATGTCCTTTAAACAAGGACACCCAAAAGATTAAGCATAAGGATTCCAGTAAACACCCAGGGGTCTGCATGTGCACAGACTTGTTTGGAAAAGTTAAGGAATAATTAGGGGTGCCACCTTCTGTACTTCCTTAAGTCTCTCCTAAGTCTGTATTTCAGTAAATAGAGCAGGTGGTCTTCCACACACTTCCCTTTTCTAAGAATGTCCTCCTTACAAACTTCCCAACCAAGCCTGGTGGCTCCCCAGCATCTCCTTCTCAAGTAGAAGTCAGAGGGAGGTAGTGAACTTTTTGCTTTAGAATGTTAGGGTCCCTGAAGCTCATTTACTGCTGGGGTTCTGACTTTACAGACTACAAGAAAAACAAAAAGAGTAATGGTTAATTACCTGGAATGTGTGGAGTGTGAGTATGCTCCAATAATTGCTCAGCCTCTGCCATCAACTTCTTCATCATCAACTTCTTCATCATCCCCCCGCCCCCCACTCCCCCTAGGGGCCACCTAGGTCTAGGGAATGTGCAAAGTTCAGTGCTGCAGAGTCCCCAGGCCCAGATTCTTTATTTCTGGAAGAGGATTGGTCCTATGCCATACCATAATAGGGTTTAATCTGGTAAGCTGAACCTACAGCAGCCCTGTGGGGTTAGAAATACACACACATCCTCTTTCCCATGTTATTAATTCATTGGGTCTCATCCAGTTATTAGTGTCCACATCTCACCCATAAGACTTTTGGTTTCTGAAATGGGGTTCTGAGGATTGAAAATGATCATTAAAATTAAAAAGAAAATAGGGGTAAAGAGTGCTCTAGATAGTATTATAGCAGGGTCCTTGAGTTCCATATGCCCCCTTTTTCGTTTTACTAGCATACCCTTCAGGGTAGCATGAACACATTTAATGATGGCCTGCCCTTATAGATTGTAAGGGATTACCATGGGCTGCTGGATGGACCAAGTTCTGCAAAAGGCAGTAAAGCCATGGCTACTATAAACAGGTCCATTATCAGTTTATCTTGGTTAATATAGCTACACTTGGAAACAGGTCTTATTAAATTCATGCAAAGAAACATATTGCCACTTATCAAGAATTGCCAAAATACTGGAGGGACAGGTGGGGAGAATATATAATTTGCATTAAAAATGCTTCCTTATATCTGAAAAACAAAAAAGTTTAAGAATCAGAAATACTTTCAAGTGACATGGAATTTTGTCCTTTCTGCAAAGCACAATATTCTAGAATAGCAATTAGAGCTATAAATGAAAGTATAATATGGTTATTATTGCACCTTAAGCAGGAAATTTTCCCTCATGAGAGAGAAAATAAATACTGAGGCATTCTAGAGTTTATTAGAGTGATCTAAAGCCAATTCTAGGTCAAGAAAAAGTTTCTTAAAATTCAAAACCTGGAAGGATTGTTAATCTTATTTTACCTAAAGATCTTATATGAAAGTGTATTAGACACAAACATAGGCTAGCAAACTTCAATGCCCATGATGAAAAGATGGCTTTAAAAAATTACCTGATTAATATAACATAATTTTTTAAATATATTTTTATTTATTTTGTAAAGAGGAAGGGAGAGAGACAGAGTTAGAAACATCGATGAGAGAGAATCATTGATTAGCTGCCTCTTGCACACCCCCCACTGGGGACACGCCCGCAACCACCTTACATGCCCTTGACCGGAATCGAACCCGGGACCCTTCAGTCCCCAAGCCCACGCTCCATCCATTGAGCCAAACCGGTCTCGGCAATATAACATAACTTTTGCTTCCTGGGTAGAAGAAAAGGAGAGATCGTTACCCTATTAACAGACTAGAAAAGGACTAACCAAAATAAGGTTTATTCTATAATTTCATTTGTCCTTGGGTGCGGCCAGCAAATGTCATAATTGGATTTCTGCTACCTGTTTCTCTGAGTAGGTTGATATAAGCTATTTGCCATCTGGTTATATCCTCTGTTTAGGGAGGCAAAATGCAAATCATTTACCCTTAAGTGTCCTTGTTTTAGGGAAGGTAGGATTTACTAGATGGCTCCAAATTGCTGCTTAACCATCTCAGTTTCTCTATTCTATGTCCTGGCTTACTGGCCTATGTCATTTACATAACTTCATTTAGACATTTCTCTTCACAAAATTCTATAACTTTCACAAACTTTCTATGACTTTCACAAATCTTTTTTCAGAAACCTTACAACTTTCAGGAATAATCAGCTTTAGAATCCACTTTCTTTTTCCTTTTAAAATGAATCTCCATGCCTCATGTTTTATTACACCAAACCCATAATTTCTTTCCAATTAGTTAGACTTCTCAACCATTAGAAGCCTTAATTTTTAGGTGAAATATAAGTAATGAAAATTCTTTAGTTTAGCGATACAGCCACATTTTAAGAGGTAGTTCAAATAAAATATAAGACGTATTCATTAACAAATTCAAATCCATTCTCTAGATTTTTCATATGAGGCAAGCTCAGATTAATTAATATTTCAGTAGCCTGTTATTTCAAAATAGCTAGATATTTAATAATTTTATGGCGTAATTTCAAAAACTCCAAATTTTTAAGTTACCAAAGATTTTGGAAAACTATGTTTAGACATATAAAATTACCACTGGAAAAGTTTTATCATATACCCTTCATTTTAGTTATATTTATTTTGCCTTAACAACTTTGAGATTTTTAAAGTCAATTATTATTACCTAGGCATTTTTTTGGCAAATGTTGTACCAGAAATAACTCCCTGGCTTTCACAGGTTTTAATGTTTAAGTACTATTTTATTTTATTTTAATAAAAATGGGAGTGGCCCTCACATTGCTATTTCTACAGCCTCCTAGAGGGCATTTATACAGGTCTTATCCTTCTAGGAAAAAAAATTGGGGAGTTTAGAAGATTTTGTTCTCCATATTTTTTCTTTCTGAGTAGACTAACAACATGAAATCTTACATATACGAAGAAATCATAAAAACAGAGAGAAAAAACCCTATAGTAAATAGATGAGGGCCCATAAAACGGTGAAATGGGACATTAGCCTTAGAATCTTCAAACTAAGTCTCCCAAAGATAAGAAAGCAAGCAAAGAATATCAATCAGTAACCAAGCTACATTACAGACAGAAAAGAACTTTCACTAGCTAAGAGTTTCCAGTGGCTGATGACTTGAGAGGAAGAGCAGGAAGGATATCCAAGATTAAGAATTCTTGGCAGCTGCTGGGAAGTTCCTTCAATCCCTGCCATGTGTTCAGCCTGCTACAAGTAGCTGGGGCCCCTAGAAAAGCGAAATATGCCTCATCTTTAAACAAATTAAACTGGACAACAAAGACAAATAAAACAACAATCAACAGACACTCATATATGATATTTACAGGCATGCATAGCACACAGACAAGACTTAATAAATCAGAGTTCTTTTCATGGGTCTTTCAGAAGATGTTTTACATTGCCTGGAACTTACAGCCAGATGTTGCCCAGAGGGCTCCCAGGTGGGGTTGCCAGTAACGCCCACAAACAGCCTGTTGTTCATAGATCTCATCATATTCTGCTCTCCATAGCAAATGTTGACTGGCTTCCAGAGTTGTTTTGGCCAGTCCCAAGGCGTCAGATGGTAATTTTCAGACAAAACATTAAGGAGTCCTTTTGTAAATGGACTGTTAGCATCACTTTCTCTAGTTGATGGGCCTCCTCACACCAGAGGCAGAGGATTGGGGCCTTAGGCATTCCAGGGTTCACAGGCTCTACTTTAGGAGGAGAGAGTGGTAGTAAATGGCACTCTGTAGGCTTTTGAGCTTCAGTATGAAGCGGTCATAGTACAATTTGGACAAGAGCCTACATAGCTAAAGATGACAAAGGCACTTGTTTTCCCTGAGCCTGATTTCTCTTTAAATTCCTGCCTACTTGTTCCCAGAGATAAACATCTAATGTTCCATCATCAGGAAACCAAGGATTATAGATTACAGGCACCATTTGCTTTTAATAACTTTTAAAATAACGAATAGATCTGTTACTCCATGGACAGTTGTCCTATTGTGAAACCTTAGCTGAAAAACAATTCCCTTGAACTTAGAAATCCCAACCAGGCTCCAATGACTTACTGTGCAATTATAATACTTTCTTTCCTCTCTCTTCATTTTTTGAGGGTTCCGCCAAGTCTCATTGCATTCCTTGGTCCTCACATGGGGCACCACATTGTAGGAGCTGACCAGCAAACCCTGAGTGACAGATGAATGGATTACTATAGCTTGTTGTAGGAGTAATGTCCTTTAAACAGGACAGCTAAAATATTAAGCATAAGGATTCCAGTAAACACCCGGGGGTCTGCATGTGCAAAGACTTATTTGAAAAGGTCAAGGATTAATTCTACCACAGGAGCGTGAGAAAGAATGGGGGAGCCCACAGCAGGTTTGAACTTTGAAGCTCCTATTGTGACCAATCAGAGGAGATGTCAGGACACAAAGAACTGCAATCTATATAAACCTTAGGAAAGAGGGGCTTGGTGGGTCTCTTTCTTGAAATCCCCTTCCCACATGAAAATCTGTGCTTGATTCCCAATAAATTTCCACCTTTTCATATACCACCTTTTGTCCAAGGCTTCAATCTTCAAATCCACCTGGACAAGAACCTGGGAAATCACCTTTGCATCCTGCCCAGAAGAAAACCACATATTTCAGTTTAATTTCTGCATTTCATTATGGGGAATAAATATCTGGTCTGGGCCCCAGTAACTGCTCCAGTAAAGCTTGGAGGTTAATTATATTATTATACATATCATTAAACACAATGATAGATGATAATTATTATAATACAATTATTATTATTATTATACAATGATTCAGATACAGTGAAATATATATTAAAGGCCAATGTGAGTACAGGAAGAAGACACTATCAGGTAAGCATACAAACAAACAATATGGAAAATATTCTTGGAGAGATGAATCTTAAACTGAGTCTAGAACATTGTGAGGAAGACTTCAGGTGAATAAGGAATTGGGTTTCCCCGACATTCCTGGCAAACAAAATTATAATAAACTTTAAAAAATAAACCACTTTATTTTATTAAGTTGTGTTAGAGATTTCACATAGAAATCCACATAAACCTTGTTTTTAATTAAAAAAAAAAGTTATTCTGTATTTCTTCTCACTGAGGTGATAGGACTAGTAAATCTGTTAATTGCTGTGTAAAGTAGCATGTACTTTTCTGTTTGTTCTTTCAAATGCCAAGGGGATGCCTCCTAGCTATAATTTTACTAGGGCTGTGATTCAGTAAACAAGAGTATGTTAATCGCATTGTTATTGCTGTGAGTCTGTGGGCTCTGTGCATTTCATACTTTCATCTTGCTTTCTCTTTTCACTTGGACGTTTCCTCTCTCCTTTATGTGACATTTAAGATAAACAACTTGGAATTGCTGAATGTTATGGTTTGGGACATTGAAAAAAAAATCCTTATTTCCTATTTTGTTCCAGCAGGTTTCTACTGATTTGCATTTTTTGATAATAAAGTCTTGTTTAAGCAACATTTAATTTAAAAATATTTTCTTTGCAGTGTGGTGCATGTCTTTTAAGCTCACTTGCTTGGGATCTTTGTAGGAGTAATTCTGTATTTCCAGTGATCATAAGGAGGAGGAGGTAGAAGGGTCAATGTGGTCTTATTTGTGGACTTGATTCAGTAAACCTTGGGATAAAAAACTGATTAAAACACTTTTTAAAAAAAGCAGTATGTGTACTCTGAAGTTTTTGTAAGATTTTTTAATGTTTTTATAATGTGATCACATATTTTCATTAAATTCTATTTTAGGATGAATTTTATTTACATATTACTTTAATAACTTCATCGAGATATTGTAATGTTTGTTTTAAAACAACATTTAAACATTTAAAAAGACCTATTTATATTTTTTAATTTCACACCCTATTTTGCTAACTTTTGACTTTACAAAATTAAAATATTCAAGATGATTTTAAGGCATTTAAAGACAATTGATTTATCTTTTTCTATTTCATTAAAGAGTGGGTGTCTATGTATGTAAGAGGAAGTATTTTCTCTCATTAATCTATTCTTAAATAAGAAATGTTGAAAACACTTTTTCTTACACAATTAAACATTTCTCTTAAAAGTTTACAACCAATCCCTGGTTGGTGTGGCTCAGTGGTTAGAGTGTCAACAGCCAATCAAAGGATCTCAGGTTTAATTCCCAGTCAAGAGCATATCTTGGTTGCTGATTCCATCCCTGACCCCAGTCAGAGAGCATGCTGGAGGCAACCAATTAATGTATTTCTCTCCTACCAACCTTCTCTCTTTCTCTCTCCTTCCCTCTTTTCCACATTCTCTAAAAACCTAAAATCAATGGGAAAAAATATTCTCAGATGCAGATTAATTAACAAACAGAATGTATACAACCAAAATTCTAGTTCTATATGTCTTTAAGAATTTAGAATTGAATGACCTAGTCTGCAATATTGAGGATCACTATCTAAAATTTTAGGTCAGTGTTGTACTGCTACTGATTCTCAGAGTAAACCAAGTGTAAATTATTCTATTTTTCTAATTATTCCTTGAAACAGTTTTAAGCTGAATATATCAAGATAGCTTATCTAGAACAATATAATAACTCTATTAAGAAAGACATTCTTTAAATCAAATTTGAGTTATGGTCCCCGTATAGCAACATCAGCATATCCTGACAGTGCTAGAAATTATGCAATAAGAACCACAGGCACCTCCCCCAGACTGTTTCATCAAATGTGCTTTTTAACAAGATCCCCAGGTGATTCATTGCACATTAAAGTTTGAGAAGCACTGCTCCAACTGAGCTGTTATTAATAAGAAATAATGTGTTACCAATAGTTAAAATTCCTGATGAAATGCAAAGCCTTTTAGCAGCCTTTTGCTGACACACAAAAATTTCAAAGAACTTTTAAGGAAATCCTTTGGTACTTGAAACAATCTATAATGCCAGAGTAATATTTTGAGATATTGAAGTATTTCAAAATTTCCTCTATTTTTTCCCTTTAAAAAAAATATATTTTCTCCTTTTCATCACTCCCCTTCAAATAGTTATTGCCATCAGAGAACAGTGTGATGCCCTAAAAAAAACAAATTGTTTGAATGATGGTGGTTTTGCAAAGGTTAAGCCTTTCTGTCAAAAACCTTTACATAATGATCTGCATACTAAAAGCATACCACTGAGGTGTTCTATTTGTTAGTAAAGTGTTTGTGATTTTAGTTTTTAATTCAGAAGTGTATAGTCAAAAGGACTCCCCTAGGCCTGCCTCCAGTGTCCTGGGGACAGGGTTGGAGACTTCTTAAACTGCCAAAGTTTAATTTCCCCATTAAACTAGCTGCATGGAAACCAAAATCAAAATTCAGTTATAAAAAAATCAATAGCTGACACTTACAAAGCATTTGCTGTGTGGTAGGCATTGCTCTAAGTTGGCCTTATTGAGGGCGTTTACCGGGCAGATGTCTGAGGAAGAGTTCCAGGGAGAGAGAACAGCCACTTCACAGCCAATATACACTCTCCAACCTGGTGATGCACCTGCATCGGGCCAGCACGTAGGTAGGCCTGTGAGCCTGGAACAAAGTGAGCCAAGAGGAGAGCAAGGGAAGGGAAGGTCAGAGAGGTGACAAGGGCCTCCCTTACTGTAGGGCATTGTTTCCCAAACTTTTGACATAATGTGTACCCCTTCTATAATTTTCGTAACGCTGAATACCCCTCATACTCATGAGAATGTAGAATTAGGCGCAGCTAAGCACGGTGCAGTGCATATCCACATCAAACTCCGGTGCAACGTCAACCCCCACCAAACTCTTCCCATTCTCCTGGGGGTACGCGTACCACACTCCTACAGTTCCACCCCTCTTAGGTGCAAATAATAAGGACATGCTGTGACATGGCTTATTGTCTGTACAGTGAATTTCTCTGTTTTCTGCTCCACTTGCCACATTTATTTTTCTTTTATTTTATAGATGAGGTATTTTGTCTTAATTTGTCTTCTTCCCTTATAAGACAGTAATTTTGAGGGAATTTATTATAATGTTGACACATCATATGCCTTCAATAAATATTTCTTTGCTGAATGAGTGAATAATTTGATGACTAAATTAATAAACTTGTTAGATCTATTAACAGTGATTGTTAAGGAAGAATTACTTATTTCAGTACAGACCAGAGACAGTAGATATCCCACTGTATGTCTGCTGTTATTAGGAGCTTTGTTGCTTCTTGCTGTCTAGAATAATAGAATTTCTGACATTTCCATGGAATATACCACAATGGTATGTAAATATACACCATTGCCACAAAAGATCTTTATCTTCCTGTCTCTGCTCATTTCTTTCAACCAGTGTTATTGCCAACCAAAACACTGGCATAAAAATATATTTTATTGAAACACATTTTCATAGTAAGGAAGTAAAAAATTTGATCAAGGACAAAGCATGATGTTACTAACAAAGTACTTAGATTTGTTTAGTAGTTAGCAAAAACAGTTGCTTAATAAACTAGGCATAATAGACAAAGGCGCATAAAGGTGCATCTTTTCTTAATTTAAAATGACACATGCAAATTATAGAGTGAAAGTTAATTATTGTGTAATGACAAGCTTATGCTTTATGATGAAGAGAGACTTTAAAAGTGTTCAGTTATATTTCAGTATCTTCTTTTTTTTATGCTGGGTAGAATTTACAGATGGAGAGTATACTTCCAGAATTCTGCTAAATTATAACTATCAGTTTCTGAAATATGTCAGGAAAAGACTGACTGCTGGCAGATGTGCATAAACATGAAGAAAGCCTTTATATAACAAGAAAAACAGTCTGTCTTTTACGCTATGTCAGAGTACTCAGGCAGGGAAGGCATGCTCCAAGAATGATAGCCAGTGGCATGGTCAATAAAATCACCTTGCTCAGTATACGTAAGCCATATTCCTGGTGCAGAAAATCCCAGTTTCATACATATGTGTGAAAGTAATGGCGTCTAGAACAATTAAAGTGGAATTCCTCAGGATATCTGGCTTTTGCTCCATCAGATGTGACCACAATTTCTCCTACGTCTCCTTGTTTTCCTGACCAGCTTTCAGCCTTCCTGTCAGACTTCATGGATGAGCCATCAAGAAGAAACACTTTTTCCTTTAGTTGTATCTAAGTGAAAATAAAACAGGCTTACTCTTTTTTATTTTTTAATTTCTAGCTACAACTTTTGACTTTACATTTTTTTTCTTAAGAGAAAAAGAGTTGCTTAGCTTTTTTGGGGAAAAATTGTTTCTGAATTGGGATTCTGAAAGACTTAGTACAAAAAAGTATCCTGCTTTATTCAAGCTTAACTCTGATTCAATAACCAGAGAAGCACAGGTATCTATAATTTACTAAAATAATTTTATTTACATAATTTAAAAATCGAGAATGGTGACACCAATAAAAAAGAGGTCCACTCACAAAAATACACCCCATTTCTTATTCATCAGAATTGATCATTTAAGTGCTCAGTTTACTTTATAAGAGTGAATAAAAACTAAAAGTAAAGGAAGTACAACATAAGTAGGATAGAGGAACAGAACATTAAGACTGTACATATTACTTTTTCCCTCAAATTTAATGTCCCTAATGATAAAATGGATGTATTTCATCTTGTTTAATATCATGCTATTTGAATATATTTTAAGGGATTTACTATGCTTATTTATATGCTTTCATGTTGGTTCATCAGAAGACTACAATTAATATTTTAAAATGACAGGTAGTAAGGTAATATTTGCAATTTCTCTGAGTTACTTGGAAATTGACTTTTGAAGAGGAAGCTTGCTTTTACAGAATGGAGTTACGGGTATGAAATTGAGTATGTGTGGGAAAACTACAGGCCCATTTTAATCTTTTAAAAACACTACACCAGCACCTCTTCCATTAGGAGGGCATTTTTCGTCAGTGTGGTTTTCAGGCTGTTATCCACAGTTCTCTCATCCTCCAAGGATGAGAAGATGGCTTGTAGGTCCTGCTAACACATCCCAAAGCCGCGACCTAAAGGGTTGGTCTCAATTCCTCCTCCTGCCTTTGCTCTGGGTTCTGTTTCCTGTGGCCTGAGGTCTCAGCTCTTCTGCGAGTCCACAAGCAAGGTTGTATTCTTAAGCAAATATTTCTTCAATTCCTTTAGGTTTTAAATGCTCCCATCTCTCGGAAATGATGGAGGGCCTGGATGCCCAAAGGGGGCTGTGCTGATAAAGAGGAAGGCCAGGGATTGGGGAGTAGCGGTAGTTGTCTACAACCCAGAGGCTCCCACATAGCTTTACCAAGTGCTCTTCCAAGCCACCTAGGGACTTGCTGCCTGCATTGCTGGTGCTTGGTGCTTAGTTTACAGAGCCTATAGCACCTTGCCTCACATGCTTCTGAGAACAGTACACAGGAGATTTTATATATATGTGTGTGTGTGTGTGTGTGTGTGTGTGTGTGTGTGTGTGTACATATAAATATATATATATATATATATATATATATATTTTTTTTTCCTTTACAAAAATTAGACTTTCTATAGTAAAGCAAGTGGGTTATCACACTGTGGGGACATTTTTACCCAAGTAACTAATTAATATCATGAGTCTTACATAAATATTAGATAAAGAAACCAACCCCAAGATACAAACTTTGCAGTTTGCCAAATGCCATCTGAAATCCTTGCTGGCTTTGCTTCCAATAAGTCAGGGTTTAGAAATCAAACCTCTCGCAGAAGGAAAGCAGGTTTAATGTGTCCCAGCTCTATCATGGTTCAGCTTTATCAAGGACGCTCTGTTTCTTGTCCTCTAAAGATCAGTTAAGTACAGACTCTGATCTGTGGCTTTTACCACCAACTTTCAACTCTAAAAGGCAGGTATTGTTTATGGGCCAGGCTATATAATCTCAATATTGATCCCTACCTCTTAGGGCTGCTTCAGAGTTTTTGTCAAAACACTTGCACAGCGTCTGAGTGGTCAGAAATCATTTCCTGAGAGCAAATCTTTATTTTGAGTACATTTTTTTTTTTTAAAGACTGTGACCTAACTACTCTCCTTTTTCATCTTTACTAGCACAGTTTAATATAGCTTTGAGATGTTTTCCTATCTTGGTAAATAATAAGGCAAACATCTTTTTGGTATGTTGACCCTGCGAGTATTGGGAGTAAGTTGAGGGAGAAGGAAAGCTATGTATAACCTGCTGCAGCAGACTGTAATCTCAGGCCTGGACATGGCTGGATTCCTGTGGGCTGGGTGCTGACACAGGAAACTTCAATAAAGCAGCTTCACAGCATAATTCTTAGGTTCAGTGTCCATCCCTTGGACAAGAGAAATAAACTCTTATGGAACCTACTGCTGTCTTTCTCCCCTAATATCTACTGGGCCAAGAGAATTACACACTTGTTGATTATATTTTTTAAATCCCATTTCCGAATATGGGGGGTGGGGGGTTTCAGGACTGTGAAGCCAGCAAGGCAGACATCCAAGAGTCACCTGAGGCCTGGGGACTGTGAGAATGGCAGGAGAAGTGCAGGGGGGAGAGCCTACGGTGACCCAGAAAGGCAGCCTCGGAGGCTGAACTCAGGTTGTAAGCCTAGTGGATTGTGCAACTGAAGTATCTCTGTGAACATCACAGACACTCAAATATACCCAAGGATAAGGGAATGGAAACTGGATTCAAAGTAACTGAGCAACTTGATCTAGAATGGGGTATAGGAGGCAGAGACTGGCTAGATCATTCCCCAAAGCATTGGAGCTGCGGCATAGGTGATTTTGTCAGGGGCTGTGCATTTGCCTTTGGTTGGTATGGAGCTGATGAGGACTGGTTTCCACCATCTTCTCCTGTAAGTCTTCACCTCATTTTAACTATCAGATCATTGTTAGGATGAACTACCCTTGACCTCTCCTTTTTGGACAATGGTTTCTTTGAAATAATATTGTTATGAGCTCCTGCCAGCAAAGTTGCTAGATTCTTATTCGTAAAATTTGGCCCTTGGTTGACAATGGCAATCCCATCTCAGCAGATAAATTACTTCTTAGGTTCATAACAAATAAATGTTTCTTCTCAGGGCCCACACTGTATAGCATTTTGTTTAGTGGATATAAGATAAAATATTTAATATTCATCTACTCTTAAATCTACCTCTGCATTTTATCATATTTCTAATGTTTTAGTATATTGAAATTCTTTCCATGTCTTTAATCGATAAATTTAAAAAAATCTAGGCCATTATACATACTGTTTTAAATTTCTTAAATGCTTTTCCTTTCCCATGTACCACCCTTCTCTACTGAGTTAACTCTTACTGATCAAAATCCTGCACAATATCTAATATCTGTGAGAAGAGTATTGGTACTATTGGAGCCATATATATGTCAAAATATTTAAAATATATAAATCAAAATAACATGTTATATAAAGCCTGTTTTGTTTACTTACTCCAGTTTTGTGATTTATAAGAAATATATATTTAATTATTCAGATCAAATTATCTCTCAAATATATTTGGCCTTCTTTCCTAATTTCTAGCTCAGAGCTCCAGGAACTCTTACAATTTCCTGTGTTGAGAGTTAAAAAAAAAAAAAAGTGCCTTTGTTATGTTGATGCAATGATTCTTTGGAAAGCTCCCAAGGATAGAGTCCAGTTGCAAAGAGACCAAACCCTGTGATTAGAGGTTTGGAGCTTTCAGGCTAGTGTAGTGCAGTGTCTTAATTATTCCTCTCCCTTAGCCCTACCTTAGAGAGGGGAGAGGAGCTGGAGGTCTGGTCAGTCCCCAATGGAAAGTGATTCTCTCAGTCACAACTATGTAATGAAGCTGCTGTAAAGCCCAAGAGAGCATCTGGGTTGGGGATTCAGAGTGGTTTGATGGGAGAAGGCACAGAAGCACACACCCTTCCCACATACTGTGCCCTGTGTGTTTCTTTCATCTGGCTGTTCCTGAGTCATACAGATTCTTTCATAATAAATCAGTGGTCTAGTAACATGTTTCTCTGATTTCTGTGAGCCATTTTAGCAAATAAACCCAAGAAGGGGGTTGCGGAAAACTTGGATTCATAGTGGGTGGTCAGAAGTACAGGTAACAAACTGGACTTGCAGTTGACATTCTGAGTTGGAAGGATCATTGTAACCTTCAATCTGTTGTCCAATCTGTCAAAAGTACAGATAACCTAAGCTTGTGTCTTGTTTAATAGCTGAAGGAGGGGGCAGTTCTGTGAAATTGAATCTGACGCTACCTCTGAGTAGATAGTGTCAGAATTGAGTTCAAATATTGAACACCCTGCTGGTGTCCCAGGTGGAATTGGGTCTGGAAAACACAAAGACTTACACCCACAAATATACCTTCATAAATATAAACTTTTCAAAGTATGGTTTTTATATTACTGAATGATGGAAAAATATCAAGATGAAAGATGACTCAGTTTAATGGATAATGCCTATGTCTGGCATCCTCTGTTGTGCTTAAGATATTTGAATGAAACATATTTATAAATTATCCTATATAATGAAAACATAGCATGCAATTGTCCCCTTTACTGGGTGGTTGTCTGGGAGTTCGACCAGGAGGCCAGGCCATCCTAGGAAAGGAAGGCCCTGGCTGGCAGCTGGCAGCCGAGACCTGCTAGGGACTCTACCAATACATGGATTTTGTTGTTTTTGTTTCTTTTCATTCTACTAATCTCATTTTGAAGTTACCATCTTAGTTGTCAATTGATTTATTATTAAAATTTATTTCCATGTTCAGTCACTCAACCATCAGATTTCAAAATCACTTCTCCTAAATATAGAAAATGGCCATTGTCTTTTATGATATTTATATGGTGTTATGCAAAACATCATGCTCATCTAAATGTTGGGCACACAACGACAACTCTTTGAAAATATTATAAAATATTTAATATTGATAATGACTAGTTTTTGTTGAAAATTACTGATTAGCTTTTTATTAGCCTCTTTTATCAATGCTAATAAACACATATGTCCATTTTGGGTGATTTTTTTTTGAGGTGGGCAAGTAGATCTTCATTTAAAAAGTAATAGAGATTATAGGAACATTATATTATCTGTTTAAGTCTCAGAATTTTAATTTTCTATTCATGAATTTTGCATAGGTCATGCTTGACAGAAAACTCACTTGCTTTCAGATTTAAAAATTTAAGCAGATTTTCTCTGGAATTAAAAAAAAATTCTTTATAACTATTTTTTTTTTCTTGGCTCCCATTTCTTATTGTTTATTTCATTTTAATCTCTACTCTTTTCAAAAAGACTAAAAGTAACTACATTCAAAGTATACTATTTAAAAATGGAAATTAATGTAAATTTAAACCATGAATAATTATAGTTATATTTCATGTTTTGAAAAAATAATTTTTTTCTTATAAAATATTCCAAATCATCTGCTAAAATTAGGGAGATAAAATATTAATTAATATATAAATTAATCATGAGTAAATATATGAACAAATCAAAGTTTTTTCCCCAGGGTACAAGCCACAAACATTCAAGCATTTGGAGGCAGGTACCCTCTGCTGCAAAGACTTGGAACAGTAAATATGCCCCTGGGGACTGAATGATGTTTGCCATGAGAGCAGATGTTTAGGGTTGCAGATTTCTCTGTGTCAGACCCTGAGTGACAGGAGTCCACGACTTCTTTCACAAAACACACTAAAGTCATCTAGGAACAGAGCCCAGGCAGGGACCTTGTACTGCCCCAGCCAAAGGCCAGTCCTATTCTATCAATCAGCAGGTTTCATTTTAAACAATTTTCTCAGTGGTTTTCATGATCCCTTAAATAGCTCAAATCTCATACACACTTTCATAGCATACTAATCTTTCTGTTTATAGTAGCAGTTGTGCTAATAATTTATCTGTTTAAAATTTATATTGACTGTTAATACACCAATTTCATATCCTGTTCACCACCATACTTTTAATTCTGCATTGCTAAGAACATGGTAGGTCCTTGTCGAATTGTACTAGGTGTGAATAATGTATATTAGTTGTATACAACTACTAATGTGCATTTATAATTACTGTTTTCGTTTTGAATGAATGCTTCCAATTGGGATTACTGAATCAGAAAGCACAAGCATTTAAAATTTTTGCTCTATTGCTAGATTTAGCTCAAAAAACTTTGTCATTTTATATGTTTAATAATGGTATTTATTTTGTTGTACTTCTTACTCTACCTATTTTTAATTTTCATCAATGTGATAGAAATAGTTTTTTAATCATGTTTTTTATTTGCATCCATTTCACTTAAGAAGTTGAACATTTTTATTTTTTACCTTGTCTACATCTGCTATATCTTTTACCTGCTACTTTTCTTTGTAGTAGATAGATTTATAAGTACTCTTTATGTACTACAGATAATAACTAACTTTCCTGTCAAAGCTTATTATTTGCCATTCAAATTCTGTTTTTGAGAGTTTGGTGATGAGAAAAATTTAAAATACAAAATAAAACACTTGAATATATTTTTATGGTTTTAAATAGTTTTATACATATATTTATTCAACTGAGTAATAGGAAAATAATATTCTATATCTGATCAGGTACTTTTTTAGTGCTTTACTATACTTAATTTTTTATTCCATCTTGAATTTATTTCCTAGTATGCTGAGAAAACGATGTAGTATTTCCTTTTGTCTCCAAAAGGTGGTGCAATATTCTCAGTACTAATGAACTGATTCTTCCTTAGAATCTTGTCATTTGGAAGGAAGTTAGCCTACAGAAAAGTTAGAATCAAACTCGGCATTTCAAAATGTGTATCTTCTAGGATTGTTGTAACCTTTAATAAAAAAATAACTGGTATTTTTATCTCATGCTAGAACATTTTACTTTTAAAAAATTGAAGCATAGGATCCAAATGCACACCTTAATTATACAATGCATGCTTATGAATGCGTATACCCAACACTCAAATCAATGTAGACTATTTCCGGCACTGTATAATGACCCTGGCCTTCTCCAGTCAATACTGCCCACTCAGAGGAAAACACTTATCTCACCACTATCACCTCGGTTCAGTCTTCCCTGATTTTGAACTTTATGGATCCACGCAGCTACTGTTTTGTATCAGTCTTCTGTAGCTCCATTTTATGTCTGTGAGATACATAGTCTTTAATTTTTCAATGTTAGATCCCTCATTGTATGAATATAACAAAATATATTTAATCCATTTTATTATTTATGGACTTTTAGGCTGCTTTCAGTTTTAGGCTATTATAAATAAAGCTGGTATGAACATTCCTATGCATGTCTTATAGTAGATGTATGCACTTACTGTATTTCTTTTGAGTACATACCCAGCAGAATCGCTGGTCACAGGGTACAAATATGTGTAGCTTCAGTAAAACTGCCAAGTAGTTTCCCATGGTGCTTATGCCAATGTACACCCACACCAGTAATGTATGAGAATAACTGATTTTTTTCCCTTTGGGCATACTTCTTTTAAATATTAAAAAAAAATACAAATTTTTAATGTTTTAGTTGGAGTCAACAATTGAATTTGCTTTCATTTTAGTAGATAATTAGGGTAATCAGATTTGGGCTTCTTAGTAAAAATTTAGCAAAGTGGCTAACAAGATAAACTTTAAACTTATAAAAGACCCAATTTCTAATTTGAGCTCTTTCACTTCACCCATGATCTTGAATAAGATGCTCAAATTATTTAAGTGTTGGTTTTCTCATTTGTAAAGCAATTGGCAAATACTTTATAACATATTCAGAGGGGCTGTGAGTGGAGGTGGATCTCAGAAATAGAAGCAGAGTGCAAAACCAGGGTAGATGAAGCAACCCAAATATTGGTTCAGAACCCAGTAAGGAAACCATGTCAATCACAGTGTTGCCAGAAATTGCACAGGTGAAATTCCTCTGTCACTGGTGGGAATAGGGTTCTTGCGATATCTTCAGAAAAGGATTTTTCTAAGCTTTGGAGAATGAATGATTTTTAATTGTGTGGAATTATATCTTGGTTTGCAAAATCAATTTTGTCTTCAAACCAGTCCTGGAAAATAATGCGGTTGGGGGGTTATTACAGCTAAAAGCAGGGCCAGTGTCTAGAGTTCCTGTTCCATAGTGGAGTTGAGTCTGATGCAGCCCCAGTCTCGATTCAGTCCCTCAGTCCATTGTGTGGGTTCCACGTGGCGGTGAATGTGGGTGATTGCAGGGAAGTTTGCCCCTGCAACAGGAGCCTGAGAAAGTAAGAGGGCCAACAGAGCAAGAGCGGGAACTTTCTTTGTTCAAGAGTTAAGTGTCTCAGATTTTGCACCCTTGCAGTAGACATATCTGTTCTGGCCACTGACTCACTCCTAGGTGTGCTTGACAGTAAGCATCTTCCCACCTCACCAGTCACCCAGATGCTCCTGGGCATGTGTCTATTATCCAGTCCCTTCCCCCACTGGTCTGTGGGGAACAGACTTGGAGAATGTTAACCACAGCTTCCTGGCAAAGCTGTGTAAATGGCATGCCTACTTTATCCAGTCTACCCTTTGCTCCTTTCCTGTTAAATAATAACCAAGTTATTACAAAGGTATAACAAGGAGGATATATATATCAGAAATAATGTCAAATCAAGATGCAGTAGTCAGGAATCACAAATATACCGAAGTCAAGCAAAAAGTTAGAATCAAGGGATATACCAAAGCTGCTCACAGGCAATGACATGGTTGAGACAGATGCACTTTATTTGATTATTGCCAGACACTCTTGCCCAGGATCAGAGATGGGAGGGAGGGAGGGAAGAAGGGAGGGAGGGAGAAAAGGGGGAGAGGGAGAGAGAGAGAGAGAGAGAGAGAGAGAGAGAGAGAGAGAGAGAGAGTGTGTTTATCGTGCCTGGCAATAACCGTACACACATTTCACAAGAAAATCTGTGAATTTTATTTTCTTTTTCTCCCCCAATCATTTTTTTTTAAATATAGCCAAACCTAACCAAGCTTTCCTTTAAAGTTATCTCAATGAAAGATTTTGATTCCATTAATTAATTTTATTAAACTAGTAGAAGTAAAATTCTCTTTATTGGCAAATGTTTCTAGCTGAAGTCAGAGGAGCCATAGCCGAAGAAGTTTTCTTAGTTTTCTAGGTGCTCAGTGCTAAATGCAGAGACAGTTTCCTAAATGATTCTGGAATACGTTCCCTTCATTTCATCGGTATTTAATTGACCTCTTCCTAGTCTATTTGACTTATGGGGAAAGAAATTAGTCTCCCCTCACAATTTGCTGGAAGGTAATTATAGAACTTTTAGAACTAATTTCTCCTGTAACTCCCCCCGCCCCCCATGCTTTGCATTGTTTTCTTTCTGTTAATGGATAGATTTAACAGGGGAATAAGGAAAGTAGGTCTCTCTATAAAACAGGCTATACCAATATGTTTATTTACTTTGTTGTAGGACAACCAGCCAAGCCCTCTGCTTCTGAAAAGCACTTCGCGAATTTACTGTCACTATTGGGCATAAAATGTAACACAATTGATTCCTTTACTTTGAACACCAAGGTTACCCATTTGAAGGATACATAAAGATTAAATGACAGCAAGGGTAAGGTCCTTTTCTTTTGCATCTTGGTCTATTGCTTTGCTGGCTTGCTTATTTATTTATTTATTTATTTATTTATTTTAACAGAATCTCATTACTTTGCAACATTAATTGATTCTCTTGAAATCGATGCCTTATAAACAATGGTTCTGGTGAATTTTATTTCTAACATTATTGCAGTTAGAACAATGGCATGCAGCCACTTTTTTATTATGTGAAAAAAGAATAACATGGCAAAGTAAAATTATGAGCAGGGTGCATTGGGAAGAGCTGGAAACCAGAAATCAATCAAATTCCATATCTAGTTAGAGAACCTTGGGCAAACCATTTAACCTCCCAGGACCTCAGTTTTCTTATTTGCAAGAGAAGGAAATTTGTGATAGATGACTTCTGGACCCTTCCAAGTGGAAATTAGTTCTTTCATTCATCACTATTCATTTCCACATCTCTGCAATCAATACTTTCCTTGAGAATGGAAACAATAAAAAAGTGACATTTAGTTTTAGGTGTTTGTTTTGTTTTCCCACTTACTCTTTATAGTGGTATAAATACACAACTTAATCCCCAACAGGTAAAAGGCAGGAGGAACAGAAGTGTGAAGTTGAGTAATTCTTAAATTGGAAAATATGACTTATTATAAAAGTTCTTTTTCTGGCCTTAGGTGGTTATTTCATTCTAAAATAAAACTGTGAAATTTATGTGTAATACCTGTATTAAAATGTTTTATTTTAATAACTGGAAGATCATCTCTTAGAACTTAGAAAACATATTCACACAGAAAAATACATTTATTTTGTGCAGTCTATTATCTCTCTCTTCTAAATTGGGTGACATGCTCTTTGAATTCTATTCAGTGAAACTGCGTTTGGTGATATGTGCTCGTTTTTTTTTCAACCTTTTGACATTGTTTTAAGAGAAAAAGAGATTCTTTTTGCATTTATCTGCAAATAACTTATCAAACTGGGAAAGAATTATAATATAGAAGAAAGGTTCATTTATTTTCATTTATTTACAATATTCAGATTTAACGTGTCTCACTTTCAAAGGAGTTCAAACCTTTTCACATAAGACTTGAAAAGACAGATATAATGCTATTGGTAATGTCAAGTAACTAAGACAAATACTAGAGAAATAAATCATAGCTATATGTATTTTATTCATATGTAATTATAGCAATAATTTTTGATGTGTAATTATATTGGATGAGCACTGGATGGAAGGATATGCCCATACAGTTCTTCCTGATCCTGTCCCTGTCTACTCCCAGGATCATCACATAGGTGTCTCCACTTGCCTCCTCTCCACTTGCCGCCAAGCACTCTGGGAGCATGAAACATTTTAATTCTCCTGAATACATATGATCCTTCCTACTTCACTCTATTCTTTTATTGCTTCAATAACATATGGCCTGTTGACCCAAGGCAAACATAACCTTGTTTTAATAGTAGGATTTGGCTGTAAGAACTCAGTTAACAACAATCCTCCAAATCAAAGTAAGGACACAGGTGCACTTACAGTAAAAATAAGGATAAAGTAAATGAATGGTAAGAATTGTGTGCATTGAAGTTTTCAAATTAACAAGGCAGAAGGGTAAAATGACATTGGATTAGCATTGAAGACATCAATATGAGCTAATATTTAACTTAATATTGATGCTGATGGATGCATATTTGAATAATTATAGACAGGCCTATTTCACAGGTAAATATACATACATATAGTTCCTAGGTCTGTCTGTGCCTAGAAGCAGATACTCCAGTAGCAGTGAGTACACTCAGTGATTACATCTCAGTTTCTGATGCCATTCTCTAGTAAAAGGAACCAATGTTCCTATGACAAATACTGGGTGGAAACTAGGCAGGAAAAATACAAGATGAGCCTGGAGCATCTTTTAGAGCTAGAAAGTAAGAAAGCTATCAGAAACCCAAGCAAAGGGTATGTTAGATATGCAGGAGCCTAAGGGAGCCCGCAGTGGCCAAAGTTGGGACAATTCGAGCAACAAAATAAATAATTGTAGTGATGGACTATAACTCAAATTATGTAATAAATATGCATGAGTCCATAGTGATTTGGTTGTTTTCCTGAGCAGGATGCAAGGGTGATTTCTTTCCAGGGTTCTTGTCCAGATGGATTTGAAGAACGAAGCCACAGACAAAAGATGGTAGATAAAAAGAGTGGAAAATTTATTGGAAGCAAGTACAGACTCCCACGTGGGAAAGAGGTTCCACAGGGGGGATCCACCAAGTTATTTTTTTTGTAAAGTTTATAATGGCTGCAACTTTTTGTCTCTTCATACTGCCTTCCAATTGGTAGAATATCAGCTTCAAAGCCCAAACCCTACATGGTGCCCCCCTTTTTCTATCCCCCTTTAATGGTAGAACTATCTCCTGTGAAAATCTGTTTTCCTCTTTCTCCCATTTGTTGGCATTTCTCTATCCCCTGTGAAATTTTGTTTCCTTTCCTCACCATACCCTGTGACTTTTTCCTATCTTCTGTGAATGGATGTCTTCCTCTCCCCTTATCCTGTGGCATTTTTTTTTTCTTCTATGTGTGAACGTATGCCTTTTGGCAGCTGTAAGCCTTCATCTATGCCTTCCTTCTCCATGAATCCTCTGTATTCCTAAAACTCCCTAAGCCTGCCTATTTTATCCCTAAAACTCCTTTCAATAGTGATATAAATAATGCTATTAAATAAATAAATGAGAAAGAAGAGGCAAATTTCCCATACAAAATAATTCTAAATTATTTACATGGATATATTCCCCTTCCAAAAGTGGTAGAACATAACTCTTAACTCCTTTAGTGTGGGTGTACGTAGTGACTATTTCAAAAAGTACAGTATGAAAAGAGGTAGAAAATAACCTTATAGTGCAGAAATATAGCAAACAGCATTCCAGTCAGTTAATCAAGTTTAACACACCCACTATTTTCCGTTGAAGAGTTTTACACTAAGTTATAGCCATAATATTCTTTTTTCTCTTATCTTGTCTCTTTTATATGACCTTTTCATAGGACATACTGTGCAGCCTCATCTATTTCTTTAGACACATTTTGCTTGTCTTTTTAAGTGCAATTACTCATGATTCCCAGTCAGAACTTCATTTTGGAGACTTTCCTAACTGTTTTTTCATTCTCCCAGTTCCAAATGCTGACTTTGCCCACATTAGCCACTTTGCTGTCATTTACTGTGAGAAGTTGTTTCTCACTCAAGTTCCCTGTAATTATTTCTTTCCCATCTGGAACTTGCTTTACACTTGTGTTATGCCCAGAGAGACAACTTTCTTTTCTTTATTTTTTTTTCAAATTGTGATAAAATTGATCTACAAGATTGTGTAAGTATAAGGTGTACAGCGTGATGATTTGATACTTTTATATATTGCAATATGATTGCCACCTTCGCTTTAGCTACTACTTCTATCCCATCACATAATTATCATTTCTTTTTTGTGGTGAGAACATTTAAGATATCCTTTGTTATTTTACCTTATTTTCTGTCACATATAATTTTCATCTTGTCAACTTTTCAGATGTCTGATATTTACCTAAATGAGATGTTCTTTTATGTACTATTCTTTCTCAAAAATTTCAAAAGACTTATTGTATATGGTAAGCATAAATTAAGATACAGTCCCTGCCACCACAAGGCTTAATGTGTAGGAAGACCCATACCATACACAGATAGTGATTATACTGTATGACAAACTTTAGGATAAAGGTGTGCACAGGTGTTTATGAAAACCCCTTGAAGGAGCTTCTAAACCAGCTCTGTCAGGAGTGATGGGCTAGAGAAGACATCTTGGAGGAGATGCCACTTTGAATGAGTCCTAAAAAACAGAAGGTGACACTTAGGAATATAGAAAAGAGAGAAGGTGGGGTGAGCCAAAGTTTAATGTTGAGAAAGGTAAATTCATTTTCTTCAGGTGAAATTACTTCAGGAGTCAAAGGTTAAATGTAACTGAGGAGAAGCAGGAGAGAGACCATAAGTGTGAGCAGAGGACCTCTCATGATGGGTTTGAGTTATGTCAGGATCTTGACATAATCAGGCTTGTGTATTAAGAAAATCATCATAGGAATATTGAAGAGACAAGATGGGCAAAGACATGGTCAGAATCAAGCAGGACAGCTGTTAGTTATTGAAAAAAAATATGAGGCACTGAATTATAACAGTAGAAATAAGAATGGAGAGAAGTTGAATCTCCAGTGGCAGTCACAGTCCCCATCAAAGCCAGCACTTCATAAACATTTTGATCAATAAAATTAAAAAAAATTTGGGCTAGAGATTTGGTGGGTGCTCAGCTTGCACAGTAAATGGTTGACTATACTAGTGAGAGGTGCAATTAAGGAAATTTTAACTCAAGCACAGGTAAAGGTAGTAAAGCCAAGTGGCAGCATCCTAGAGGAGCAGGTTTCATGTGATTTGAAAAACTCTTATTATTATAACTCTAATGTTCCCAGAAGTAGTTTTAAGACATTAATCTTACATTTCTGATATCTGATTGAGCAAGTCATAATATACTGCCATAGAAAGAAATGCTATGTTCTCTGTTATCTCTACCAAAATGCTTACATCTCTGGCTTATGAAATACCATATGAATACTGTGCTATACAGCTCGGCATAACAAACGCCTCTGCTTTCTGTCTGTTTCCTTCTCCCTTAAACCCATATCTATTGCCATGACTTTTACCCGTCTATTTTGAATATAACTTGCAGGACTTTCATTTGTGCCTCTAATTTCTAACATGTTTGGACTATTGGGTAAGAAGAATCAGAGCATGTGTTCAAGTCTGTCCTGATTTGTCGCTGCCACACAAGTTACATTTTGCAGTATCTGAAGTTATAGGCCAACGGAGCATGGAAACACCCATGACCATTAAGTACTATTCCACTACTATGTTCCCAAGAATGTCTCAGAGAAAGGGAAAATCTTAAAGAACCGTAGTCCAATCCTGGATGGCAGCAGGATCTAGTGTGTGGTTGTCAGCAATTCATCACTAAGCTTCTGTAAATTCAGCAGACACATTCAAAAGAACACTATGTAGACAAGTTCTTAGGTTTACCCTAGCCTTCACCTATTTCTCATTGTACAAAAATGTCCTTCAGGCATTCTGGCTTTATCTGTTCTGTTATTTTTGTGACTTATTGATTTGGCTTTCTCCAAGGTTTGTTTTTTTTGGCTTACAGCTGGCCTCTCCATCCTCCTTCCTTATTATCTGAACATTCAGTTCTTCTAATATTTCTGGCTTGATTTGATACCCTTCATGGATAGCTCTAACTTCCCCTAGTTCAGCCTGCATTTCTGCACTTATGGGGGACAATGTAGGGCAAGAGAATGATGGGAATGATGGAGAAGAGAGGTCCTTTACTTCCAAAACTGTCTTTCAGTGTGTTTCTGCCAGATAGATGCCAGTTATTGTCTGAAATAAAATAAAAGCTGATGGAAAAAAAATAGCTTTTATAGTCATCTGGTCAATCATATTTAATTTGAATGAGATAAAATCGAATATCTATTTGGTAGTGATATTAGCTGATCTATGGATTAATTTGAAAATAAATTTTCAACCCTGTGCTTATTATTTCATTGACATAGTAATCTTACCTTTATAACTTATATTTTTAAAATTTCTATCATGCCTAATAAAATAGTAATATGCCAATTGACCAAACCCCTGCTATACCCACAAGCCATGCCCATTAGCCAATTAGGAGTGAGTATGCAAATTAACCCAACCAAGATGGCTGTAGCTACAGAGCAAGCAAGAGGCTTGGGTTTCCCCAGCAATGAAGAAAGCCAAGCTTCCTACACACTGTGGCTGGCCCTGGACTCCAATCAAGGCTACAAAGTTTCAATTATAGAAGATAAATAAATCCCAACAAAAATGGCAACAGCCATGGAGCTGAAGAGAGCAGGAGGCTTGGGTTTTCTCAACAATGGAGGAAGCCAAGCTTTCTGTCCACTCTGGCCTCCACTCAAGGCTACAAAGTTTCAATTGTAGAAGATAAATAAATCCCAGATACCAGGGCTTCTGCTTGGGTCACTGGGGAGTGTGGCTGGCCTACAAACCATCACAGGCCCCTTGTCCAGGCCACCCCACGCCCCAAGGGAACCCCCACCCTGATCTGGGACATTCTTCAGGGCAAACCAATCGGCCCCCACCCATGCACCAGGCTTCTATCCTATCTAATAAAAGAGTAATATGCAAATTGGCTGTCACTCCAATATATATGATGGCTGCCCCCATGTGGACATAAGATGGCCCCCACAAGATGGCCAGCAGGGGAGGGCAGTGGGAAGGATCAAGCCTGCAAAGGAGGTCAGTTGTGGGATATCAGGCTAGCAGGGAAGGGCAGTTTGGAGGCACCAGACCTGCAAAAGGCAGTTGAGAGGAACCAGGCCTGCAAGGGAGGGCAGTTGGGGGCAATCAACTCTGCAGGGGAGGGAAGTTAGGGGTGAGTAGGCTGGCAGAGGAGGGAAGTTGGGGGAGACCAGGCCTACAGGGAAGGGCAGTTAGGAGTGACCAGGCCTGCAGGGGAGGGTAGTTAGAGGCAATATGGCTGGCAGGGGAGTGGTTAGGGGGTGATTAGGCTGGCAGGCAGAAGCAGTTAGTGGCAATCAGGAAGGCAGGCAGGAGAGCAGTTGGGAGCCAGCAGTCCTGGATTCTGAGAATGTCTGACTGCCGTTTAGGCCCCATTCTACCGGAATTGGGCCTAAATGGGCAGTTGGACATCCCTCAAGCGGTCCAGATTGGAAAGGGTGCAAGCTGGGCTAAGGGACACTCCTCCCTCACCCCCAACCCCGTGCATGAATTTTGTGCACTGAGCCTCTAGTTTATATATAAGGAAATGAGTCATATGGTAATTCACAGCTTGAGTAAGGTTACTCAGTATTTAGATAATTCCACCTCCCCTCTTAACTAGGACTCAATTGACATAATTTCTAATTTCCATACTGTCAAATGTATATTAAAATATAATAAATGTGTTATTTTAAAATAGATTGTACATTTTGTACAAGTGAGATACCTTTAGAAATAAAATTAAATGTAGTTCAAAACCCTAAAATCATGAATGGATTTTAAATTTATTCTGAGCACGGCAATGCAACAAAACCTAATGATAAAGAACTTAGTCTGGAATTTGATTACCTAGGCTGATTTTTAAGGATCCCACCTACTAGTTGTGTTACTGCAGGTAAGTTACAAAAACTCTCTGGGTCTGCCTGCCTTCATCTATAAATTATCTTTCCTATAAGGTTGTTGTAAATATAAAATGAGTTGCAAGCATCCGATATCAAAGCACTGGCACATAGAAAATGATGTCTAGGTATGTTTGCTACATAATTTTTAAAATGCTCTGCCATTTTAAAAGTAAATTTTTGCACACAGTTACTGATTCAAGATGTTCCATTAAAGAACCGTGGTAAATTCCTTCAATTTGGAATTATAATCAGATTTCTAAGATTGAGAGGCAAGAAAACAAGACAGTCTAATGCAACTAGAATTTCAATGTTATTCTCTTTTTAAATATATCCATTTTATATCTTACATTACTACATCTTTGCAATATTTTTTATTATTTGCTTAAAATATAATATATTGTGAACTGTTCCAAAAATAGATAAAAATGTTAATGATATGGTCAGCAAAACCAGTAGGACTGAACATATTGCATATTCATAAAGTTTGATTTATAGTGTTTATTACCAGTTTTGTTCAGTTTTTTTTTAATGTAGGGTTTTATCAAATAAAGTATGACTCTCAAAGGTCAAAAATGAAATAAACACTATTTTATGCATCTGCTAGTTCATCCTACTTTAAAAGGCAAAATGGTTGGCAATTGCTTCGTTGAAAATTTAATTTCGCTTTCAGATATTTCATCCTCTGTGGTTATATAAGTGACTGTGTATTTGCACTCATGCTTTTCCACAGATAAAAGCCCTCTGAGTTCAGTCATTGGTTGAACTTTTAAAATAAATACTGATAAAAGAATTTTCTGTGCCATATTTCCCCCATTTACTTATTCTTATAATGGCCAAATTCTTCATACTATTTTAAACTCAATTTTCTCTATCAAATCCTTTCACATGCTGCTATTTGAAAATTTTCCAACTTCATTGCAGTACTGATTTTTCTTATCATGGTTGAAGAACTATATAGGAAATAAATGTAAAATAAGGTGGGTTTATTTTTAGTGCTAACGCAATTTTTACAAATATTTAATGACTATTAATTATATTTTCTTGATCAAAATTCATTCTGTATGCTATACAGAAATGCAAACAAACATACTTCTGCTATTCTGTGAATTATTCTCACAGAAATAAGATAAAATCTGCTCAAACATATCAATCGAGATATTTGTTTTGTGCTTAAATGACATTTTCTTTTCTTCCCCCCCCCCCCCACAACTTTTTAGTTGAATTAGCCACATAATATTTACATATTCTGTTTAACAATGTTCTTCCTATTGTTAAAATGGAAACATTTTGTCAGGTATTTTTTTTATTATTAATACTCACAATTAATTTAATGTTTTGTTTTATTTGTTTTCATTTAAATGCCATTATAAGTAACAACTGATTTGTCAAAACAAAAGTCTTGGTCTCAATATTCTCCCATAATCGGTACCCTTAATAATCTGGTTTGTCCGTTATCAGACATAGAATTTCAGGGCCATTTAAGTTTAGTTGTTATCCTGTAAGAAAAAACAGAGGGGCTGACCCAGCTTTTTTGTTTTGTTTGTTTGTTTTTTAACTTGTATGAGTATGCAGCATAGAACAATCCATTTTCTGTTTACTAAACAGAAAAATAATTATATGTATATTCAGACACACAGAGATTAATCTATACTTTATGTACAGATCTTTGGTGTGTTTCTGGTTACTTTGGATTCCTCTTTACTAGAGAACTTTCTAAACAAGTGTCTGTCCTCACTCTGTGTGGACAGTGTGGAGATACCTTTTATCATCTGCTTCTTTTTCATGTTTTCATTTAATCCTGACATGGCTCATTTTCAAGTAAGACATTTCTTTTATCAAGGTCCACACGCTAACTGCATAGATTTCTGAAGATCTACCATTTCCCGAACTTTCCACTTCAAAGAAGAGAGCAACATCTCACAAACTTGGCTCAGTAAAACATCTCTCAGTTCAGTTTGGAAGCAGTAAGGCATTTTCTCTTATTTCAGTGTATCTATAATTCACATTACCAAGAAAAAGATGCTAAAATGTCATCAAAGAAACCAGCTTTATTTTGTTTTTCCTGTTTTAGGCCAGGATATCTTTATTTTATTTCTTGAACCATTCGGTATTACCGAAAATAAGAGCTCTGTAAAATACAATTGGAAAATATTGTAGTTTCTTTAGATTTGCTAAAGCCATTCTTCTCAATATGCCCGAGATCCTTGCAGTGCCACCATCCAACGGGCTGAGGTTCTCCTTCTCCACCCGCATTGCACCGTCTGCCTGCCGCAGCTTCCTCAGGACATCGTTCCCTCCCTTCCCCACTGGTGGGGAGTCCTACAACCCATCCTGACTAGACAACGAAATTAAAATTTCAGTCCGAGAAATATTTCAGTCACTCTTTGCTTAATCTGAAGAATGATTTTGCCTACTTTAGTCCATACTTAATTAATCTTATGAATCCTACAACAAGGGATTTGTTTTTTAATGATGTCATGTTAAGCTTTTCTATTTGAAATGACTGCATTGGCTGATGGTATTTATATCACTATACGCACTTATGTCTATATACACCTACACATGTGGGTAATATTCCATGTGAAATATCTACCCAGTATCTGGCAGGGCAGGCAAAGCAGACTCTTACCACCAGGGACTTCAGAGCCTCGTGTGTGCACAGTGACATCTCTAATGCCTCTGTTTTGTGTTTTAGTCACAAACCTCCACACTGCATTTGTAACTAGGAAAGAAGTGGATGCTCACTTAGATATTGAAGGGAGAGTTTAGGAACACATTTTAGCACAGAGCTTAGCCCGGGAGAAATTCAGTCATGGGAGCAAATAGCCAAAAAGGAGTTGATTTCCCCCCCCCCCCTCCCCCCAGCAGCCAGGGTGAGGCTCCAGCTATGTAGAAAAATGTTAGAGCCAACTTCCACATGGTCAGACAGTCAGGAAAAGGACAGAATTATCCGTGTGCAGGGGGCTGAGAAAATCCATGTAACTTGGGGAGGGTGTACAGGATGGAAATGGGAAAGTCTTCCAAATGTGACCTGATATGATGGTTTCACATGATGCTTCTTTTCCAAGCAGCATTACACAATGAAAGATAGCAATATTGCTGAATAGTCACTAATGCACCAGGAGCTAGAGGCAGGAAAGCTGCCAGAGCAGCTGTAACTCTCTTTAGACAATTAGTATGCCAAAATGAGGACAGGTATCTGTTTTTGTATTTTTTTCCCTCTGTGTATGATTAATTGCTACAGAACAAGGTCACCATGGAGTATAGCTTTGAAGTTAATTTCGCCTGTTTTTCTGATAGTGTGTGGCTCATCAAATTAACCAGACATGTGGAAATGCATAAAAGAGGCAGAAGAAAGTGTATTTTCTTTACAGGGCTCTAGTGGAAAAAAAAATTGTTGACAGTAGGGTAAAGGAGAGGTACATATTGTTTCTCTTGTTTATTCTGACTGTGATCCCAGCATCTGCCAGAGGGTAAGAACACCTTGGACCATTTCATTTTTTGACGTTCTAGTATATTAAAAACAAGAAGGAAAAAGAAATTGCTAATACGGACTGCAAAAATAGTTTTAAGTTGTATGTTTGCTTTGGGGAAGCTCATAATTTATCCTCCCAAACCTTCTCCCTAATGCCAGGATTATAACCTTTGTAATGGCAAGAAAATGTGGTGTTTTAAAGGAAGGTTTTAAATAAACTATTTCATTTTCTTCTTACAGGCAATCAGTTTTTGTTAAAGTTACTTAAAGTTTTCTAGGAAGAATTAAGAGAAGTGAAGAGAAGGAAAAGAAGTGTTAGGAGAGGTCCATGAGAACAAAAAAGCACACTGGCAGTTCCAAAAAGTGTAGAGAATGATGCTCACCATATCGGATGCTCCCTGGATTATGCTCTATCCATGCACATCTTCCAGAGAACACGGGAGCTCCTTGGTGACCAGGGGATCTGTGCGGACCTTCCAGAGTGACAGTCCTTTGGAAATTCACCTGCGTTGTCAAACCTTGAGTAGCAGGGATTCCATCACAAAGCACAACAGCACTATGGTGGGAAACTGTGCAAAGGTTAATACAAGCTTCTTAGTTCTAGACCGACCAGAGTGGCCAGGAGGTGGATGTATCAGCAGCTGAAGTCGACGATGGGGTTTGGACTGAATGTCTCTGCAGTTTTCTTGTTCACCTGCATGTTTCCAAGTTATGATGGCTCTTGAGAAAAAAGACTAAGCTCCCTTTTAAGCATTGGATTCTTTGTTTGAACACTTCCCCCAAATATGTCATCACCTTGGTTGATTAAGTAATTCAGGATTTGAGCCAGAATATTAGGAAGGGAGTGCTGTAAGAAATGAAAACCATTGAAAACTCCTACAAAGAGGGTGACCAGTTGTGCCAGTTTCCCTGGAAATTGCTCTGGTTTTTGCACTGCAAATTCAGTATCCCAGAAACACCTCAGGCCCAGGCAAACCAAGGAGGTTGGTCACGCTAGGAAGATGTCCAAAGAATATAACCTCTCTAGTTTCAGAGATAATTTTCCCCCTTGTTTTCTAGGCCTCTTCTAACACGGGTAGTGTTTTCTCAATTTCAAGACACAATTCCAGGTCCATCTGTTTAGACAGGCTTTCCTCCGTTGATGGGGGAGATAAACTACTGCTGTTCCTCCTTTGCATTTATGAGGCTTTTTTCTCCCTCTGCATAAAACGCTTTCTAAATATCTCATTAATCCTCACACCATCCCTGTTGGTAGGGGAGACAGCATTATAACTTCAGGTAGTAAGATTCTTGTCACTCTAATAATGGCGTTTTATTACTTAGCTTAATGTGATGTTATTGCAGGTTCCTGGAAATTTGAAGCAGAGTAGCTTTTGCAAATGGAAATAGTAAATAAAGAGGAAACATCATCTTGCCTATAAATGCTTGAGAAGGAATGTGAAAGTTGACAGTGAGGTTTAAGATAGAAGAGTACATTGCACTTTCTCTTCCATCTTTTAGTTGACATTGAGCTTTTCTACTTTGCTAGTTTAGCCAGCTTAACAGTGTTCTGTGTAAATGTTTAAGAACCTTTACTTTGGTTGAATGGTAAATTATGAAATGTTAGTGTTGCAAGAGATGCTAGAGATTGCCTAGCATTCCATAATAATTCAATTTGCTAAATTCTTTTTGGAAATGAGGTATATATATATATATATATACTGGCAAGATTCTGGGCTGAATTCCCATCCATTTATGGCCTTGTCAGGCTGAGGCAATGTTGGCAAATCCCTCACTCTTTCTGAGATTCTTCATCCTGAAAATGAGGGTGTTGAACTAAGTACCGTATTTTTCAGACCATAAGACGCTCCGGACCATAAGACGCACCAGTTTTTAGAGAAGGGAAATGAAGAAAAAAAGATTCTGAAACAAATAGTGTCCTAAAATATTTTATGTGCATTAAAACCCAACATCACACTCATAAACACATGTAATCAACCCTGTAAAGTAAACAGCAGCATTTAGAACCATTTTAGAGCCGGGCAAGCACACAGACACCACACAGAGCCGGGCAAGTAAAAACACTTTTTTTTTAAAGTATATGTGTAGGCTATATTTGGACCATAAGACGCAGGGACTTTTTCCCCCCACTTCTGGGGGAAAAAAGTGCGTCTTATGGTCTGAAAAATATGGTAAGTGCTGGGGTTCTCTCCAGTTCTGGATTATGGAGAACTCCTGCTTAGGGAGTTTGGGACTAAGCTGGGGCCATAGAGCCAGGACCCACAGCCAAGTCTCTACATTACTGTTCCATCAAGCCTTCACAAGACTAAGTTATGTCTTCTTGTGGCTTTTTAAATTCTTAATTTTTAAAAAAATATGTTTTGACTTATTTTAGAGAAAGAGAAAGGAAGAGGGATAGATAGAAACATCAATGAGAGACATCAATCAACTTCCACCTACATACCTCTTACTGAGGATTGCGCCCACAACCCAGGCATGTGGCCTGACTGGGAATTGAACTGGGGACCTCTGGGTTCATAGGTCGATGCTCAACCACTGAGCTACATTGACCAGGCCTAAGTTCTTTAAGGATCTTACTTTATCACCCATAAAATACAGCTCTATTGACTATTTTCCCTGTGTTTTTTTTTTGCCACTATCTTCTAAGATTAGAAATACAAAGAAAAGAAACTTGCTTAGGAGACCACCTGGATTCATAGACCACCTGCCTAAACAAATTTGCCAAGTACTGATTCTGTTTCCTAGAGGTTGTGCTGCATCTGGTGGCCACCTGCTTTATGGGCCTGTGAGAAGCTCACCAGGTGCCTTAGGTGATGAATCAGGATTTTTTTAGTAGGAACACAATGAAAACACAATGCCCCCCAAATTTGTAGGTTATCAAGCATTTAAAATTACAAATGGTTTTTGTTTAACAAAATTCATCTAGTATAACTTGTAACTTGAGAAATTCACAAATCAAATTTCTATTCACCCTAACAAATAGTAATTCTGATCTTTTGATCATACTACTTTCCCCCTTATACTTACAATACATAGAAATAATATTTTCCTTTTAAGAAGCAAAAATGCTAGAAATTTGATTTTGCTTATCAAGTCCCATAGACTGAAAACATAATCATTTCCACTTTATAACCAAGGTAATTTTGGCCTGGTGAGGAAATGAGGGAGATAGATTAAACATAAATGGTTTCTGGATTTCCAAGCTGGTGTTTTATCCAGTGGGGTTGTTCTCACTTGCCCTGGTGGCAGGTTTTACAGCGAGCCTTCTGTCTTGGGCAGCGGTACCATCCTCATTCTACTACACAATTAAGATAGGCAAGTTGTTACCTACAGTGATTCTAGAAATGGTAATTAAGTTTGCTACCTTCACATGTCAGGCATTTGTATTCTCCCCAGCCACAAACATTAAATAAATAAAACTGAATTGCCTGAGTAGCTATATTTGTCACTTGGAAATTAAAGTTTGCCTCCAAATGACTCTGAAAGCAGCCATTTTTAAAAACTTACTGGTCAAGCTTACTGAATAAAGATGTGTGGGTTAACACATCCTAAATAATAACTTAAAGGCCTTGTAAGAATGTCTTCACCTTTTTTAGACCCTATGTTAAAATTCTTCATGGGGCCACAAATTTCAAGATTATATTGGTAATTTGTGACTTATCTTATTTCATCAACTGTAAGACACACTGTATTTTGTGAGTGACCACAGAAGTAAAAATCTTTCCAACCAAGGTTACAGATATTGCAAATCATGGAAAGGTGCATTTTAGAACTGATGCAATGTGATTGTTTAAAAAATGTTATCTATTGCCTCGACTGATGCCAGGATTGTGTGGGTTAGTAAATTGTACATAAAGCTGTTACCTTTTCACTTTGAAAGCGCCCAATGAAGTATCATTATAACTGTTATTTCAGCTAGGAAAGTGAAATAAACAATGTTAGAGTGATCTTTTCCCTAATATTATGGACTAGAAATAGTGATTATTTTACATAGATAATTTAAATAGCTTTCTAGGGATTTACTTCCTTTTGAATAACTCATTTTAGATCTGAAAATAGCTTATAATATTCCCAGGGAAAGCATCTTTATTGCAAATAGGCCTTGGACAGTGCTTGAAAACAAGTGCAATAAATCTTTTTTTTTTCTTTGTTCATAAAGCTGTGGGTAGGGAATACAAATCTAGGAGCAAAGGATTGCTGTATCGCTGGGTGCTGACATTTGTATGTGAATAACAGCATCATTTAATATTTTTCTCCAACCATCGACCAAATGCTTTCTGACATTCCACTCTGATTTTGCAAGATGCAGAATTAGGTGTCATAGGTGACAAAGGAGGTGAGCTGCAAGAATCAGTTTAATGTCTCATTTTCCAGGGGTTGAGATAGGTAGAAATATTCTAAAAAATTCACCTCATTGTGTATGAATCTTCATAAATGCAAATTCTATTGACTTTAACGTTCAATTTGTTAGCCACCTTGAAAGGTTTGAAATTGCACTTGAAAATGACTTCTTTTTGGCAGTCAACAATAAACGTTTTCCACACAATCAATGACATTAGGATTAAGTCACAGTAAAAACCACAATTCAATGCATGAAAATTAAAGATTTCTATTCACATTTGCCAATGTCATCATCTTGAGGCAAATAAGGACTTTGACATCATTTTTTAAACATAATTTAAAAGATATATTTTTATTGATTTCAGAGAGGAAGGGAGAGGGAGAGAGAAATAGAAACATCAATGATGAGAGAGAATCACAGATCAGCTGCCTCCTGCATGCTCAAACATACTGGGGATTGAGCTCACAACCCAGGCCTGTGCCCTGATCAGAAACAGAACCACGACCTCCAGGGTCTTAGGCTGACATTCACCCACGGAGTCACAAGGGCTGGGCTGACATCATTTCTTTTTTTTTTTTTTTGTGGTGTATCACTAGCAACGAATTCATCTGATATGTAGTATGCACAAATATATGTCTGTTAAACTAAATACACTGTCACTCATTAAATTATTATTTCATTAAAAATATCTTTATTTATTTATTTTTAAAAAAATATATTTTATTGATTTTATATAGAGAGGAAGGGAGAGAGATAGAGAGTTAGAAACATCGATGAGAGAGTCATAGATCAGCTGCCTCTTGCACACCCCCTACCGGGGATATGCCCGCAACCAAGGTACATGCCCTTGACCGGAATCGAACCCGGGACCCTTCAGTCCCCAAGCCGATGCTCTATCCATTGAGCCAAACCGGTCCCGGCATCATTAAAAATATCTTTAAATCAACTTGCTTTTTGCCAAAGAAACATAACTGCTTTCTAGTTTCTAGTCCCATTCCTGTACTTTCCTCTTAATATTTTTTTCTCACTATAAAATGACTCAATTATCTTCAGCTTGGGTGCTCGTACCTCATTTTCAGTTGATTTCCCATTTCCAGGATTGAGTACCTTTTCATTTGTCTAGCTATTATTTTCAAAGATGCCTTCTTCATCTGTCACACTGACCCATCTTTCCCTACCCAAAACCCTTCATCAATTTTCCATTGCATTGAGCATCAAGTCTGTAATATTCTCATTATTCCTAAAGCCGTTCACCAGGAAGATAAAAATACTTTCCTTTTTTTCAGTCTTCTTGTCTGCTTCAAATTTGCCTTCTTGTGTATGTCTCATTTAAATTGTCAACCTTTTTCATCCTTTTGCAAAGCACAGTTTTTCTTGGCCTATCCTTCTATTCTAGCAAAAAAACATTATTTAAGTAATTTAGTCAGCTTCTGAAATGCAATTGTTTCCACTAAAACTTTATAACTATTCAAATTAGTACTACTTTATAATCATCCTGACCAATCAAGATAATGAGATTTCTATCATTCTGACATTATCCTCTTGTAGTAATGGAGAACACTCACCCCAAATTATGTAACACAGAGTACCTTCTATTTAATTCAGTTCTTGGTATAGTTATTTATTTTATTGTCTATGTATCTTAGAAATAGTTTTCCATGTCTGTGCTACCTCTTTGAAACTGTTTAGACACATTCCCCTGAAAATGAAACACAGACAATATATCCAATTAAGTGCTTTATTTTGACTGCTTCTGTTAGTTATTTATTAGTTTTTCTTTATTTTCACTAGCAAATTTAGAATTTCTGATTGCTCTTCTATTGCTTTCAAAAGGAAATGCCAAAATAACAGATTTTAAAACACTATCAGTAATAGTTATTCTTAAAAAAAAAAAAGTATGTTAACTGATCAGAGATGGGCTAAAAAGTGAACATATGTAATACAATCAATAATAGAGATTTTAAAAAAAGAGTACCAGTATATTAACTGAATACTCAAGCTATATATTGAAAAAACTCAGAAATTGTTGTGGCCAAACTATTTTTTTTTTTAAGTTTACTTTTTTCTGGCGGGGTGTGTGTGTGTGTGTGTGTGTGTGTGTGAGAGGGAGCCAATAGTTTAGACATAACCAGTAAAGCTCTGTTTATTCCAATGGGTAGTTTTTATTTTCCTTCTCTAAAGCTGTGCTTCTCATACTTTCATATGCATAATAAAATGCAATAGCACTCTTTATCTACTTATCATATCTGGATCCTAAGAATTTACAATTTTTGATGAAAAATTTTGCTTTTGAATTCGATGTTTGTGTCTCTCCAAAATTCAGATGTTGAAGCCTCCACACCTAATGTGATAGTGTTTATAAGTGAGACTTTTGGTGGGTAGTTAGGTTAGATAAGGCCATGAGGGTGGGGCCTCCATGATTGGATTAGTGTCCTTAATTAAAGAGGAGAAGAAACTTAAGCTCTCTCTCTTTAGGTGCATGCACGCAGGAAAGGCCATGTGAGGACACAGCAAGAAGTGGGTGCTTTACAAGCAAGGAACATAGCTTTCACTGGAAACCAAACCCTACAGTTACCACAATCTTGGGAATTTGTAGATTCCAAAACTGGGAGAAAATAAATGTGTGTTGTGTAAACTATCCAGTCTGTATTATTTTTGTTATGGCAACTTAAGCAGACTAAGACAATTTTTTATTATGCTTTCTTATAATTCGTTTTCTTAAATTATATTATTGCATGTCAGAAAGCTGATTTATCACAGTTGTTTACCAAAAACACTCATGTACACTAGAGTTGTTACACACACACACACACACACACACACACACACACACACACACACTGGAGGCCCAATGAATGAAATTTGTCATGGGTATGGTCCCTAGGCTTGGCCAGTGATCAGGGCTGATCTGTGGGGCAACTGGCAGGGTGATCAGGGTCCTCCACCGGCACCCACCTTGGCTGGCCTGGGGGCTGGGGAGCAGGTCCTGTGTTAAGCGTCTGCCCCTTGGTGGTCAGTGTGCATCATAGCAACCAGTCATTCCATTGGTCATTTTCACTGTTTAGTCGATTTACATATTAGTCTTTTATTATATAGGATTTCTTACTGGATTACTCTATATTGTCACTTGGATAGTGAATTCGCATTTTACCTTTTTATGGGATTTTTTGTCAAAAATAGGTTTTTAAATTTTCTGCTTCAGATATTCTGTGGAAGATATTAGTCTCCTGTAACACAGTGCTTTTTGACCTTTCCACACTTTTGAAAAGAAAAATGGCTGTTAGTCCTAGTGTATCATTTTATAGATTCAAACAGTCTTTTCAAAAGAGTTACTGGGTCCACTTGTGGAGTTGCTAGGAATCAGATGGTCAGAAATAAATAACTCATGATAGTGGACAGGGATGCCAAGCTCTGTGGAAATTAAACACTGTTTCAGTGGAAGATAACACTAGAGGATCATTTAAAATTTTTTGAACATTGTTTATAGAAACTTTTTATTCTCTTCCTCATTTGCCACCTTTTTTATTTTATTTTTAAAATTTCTTTATTAAGGTGTCACATATGTGTACTTATTCTCCCATTACCCCCTTATCCCTCCCATTCATGCCCTCACCCCCTATCACTCTTTTCTTTTGTATGTAACAGAGTTTTCTCACCTGCTCTCTATAAGGTACTATCTCTTCCTTAGCAACAAAATTGTACTTTTCATTTCCATCTCTTTCTATTTCAACTTTTTTAATTTTTTCCATCTCCCGTGACCAGAGACTTGTAGCTTAAACAAATATTTATCAGAATTTAAGAGACTCTAAGACATGTTTTCTACTTAGAATTTTTCTTTATATTGAATATATGAGTGTACACAATTCTATTTCTAGAAAGGAAATTTAATATCTACTAATTGTAAATAACTGTTTTCCATTAAAATACTTAGTGAGTATAGTAGTGACAGTATGGCATATATAGTGTTACCTTTCTTTAAACAACATCTTATCTGTTTTACTGTTATGTAGCACATTCAAAAAGATAATGCCCTTTCAAGTCACATGTGGAATGGAGAGCTGCTTTGTGGGGAAATGAGGTTTAGGAATTCTATCACCAATAGTCATGTGAAGACATTGACCATATATCTCTTTTAAACATTTAAAAGTATTGAGAGTATTGTTTCACATGACTTAAGAAAGGAAAGACATGAATACAGGGGGGGAAAATGAATGGATAGAAATTTATATAGAGAATTTCTTAAAGTTAGCATATGCTAATTATACTTAACACACTATAAATATTTCAGTGGAATTCCAACATAAATTGTTAGTTCCTCATAAATACACACTGGCAAAAATTCACAGCCAATGAATTCTTAGGAATTTACCTTAGTCTGGTTTGATCCCAATATCATCTGTTCATTTGTCTCAATCCTGCTGATCTTATTTCATAGGTACATGCTGTACCAGATGAAAAGATCAAGTCTGGAAGCAAGGCTACGGAGCCTTGGCAGCGTGTGGGCTCAGAGGCTCGCTGACTATGTATTGTATTCCACTTTAACCTCTTCACCCACTCTGAGCTGTAGTTTCTTTGTATGTTTAATGGAACTAAGTTTTCATGGTCTTCTCAGAATGATGTCTCAGCACATAACCTGCCCTTAGTGAAGGGTAGCTTCCGTGTTGATGATCTATAACTTTTCAATTTTCATGTTTGGTTCTCTAAATTAAGTCCTGACTTCAGAAAATAATGTTTTCCATAAATTTCAGGGATAAAACATTCTTCTTCAACTGCTTTAAAGTATTTTTCTTTCTTATAATGTTCTCTGCTAAATGCCTATCATGTATTACCCAGGGTGTTATTTTATTTCCTCTGCTGACTCTGCTGTCATCAACCTTTTGGCTCAGTAGATGGGGAAGGTGTAATATACTGAATGAAAAGAGTTTCTTTCCTTGGTTGGAACTGAGGTGAAAGGCATCCATATATATGCAAACATGGCTTCATGACATTTCCTTTGTAGCTGAATTTAACGCCTCATGGGGTAATGCCTAGCTGCCAGTATTGATGGCAGACACAAAGGTAAGGCTAGCAAAGGCTCTACTTGCTCTGTGGGATAAATCATTAAACCTTAACTCTTTAGTAATGATTAAAAAAATAATATATTTGAAGGGACTGGTTGGACAGGACTTCGGCCTATGAGTGACTTACATTTAAAAGAGTAATTGCATGGACAGGACTTCGGCCTATGAGTGACTTACATTTAAAAGAGTAATTGCATGGACAGGACTTCGGCCTATGAGTGACTTACATTTAAAAGAGTAATTGCATGGACAGGACTTCGGCCTATGAGTGACTTACATTTAAAAGAGTAATTGCATGGACAGGACTTCGGCCTATGAGTGACTTACATTTAAAAGATTAATATACAGTTTTCCTTTATACAGAGTAAGAAGCAACAAAATATTATTCAAGTGAAGTGGGCTAATGTTTTGTCAGTTGGAATATTGGTTTTAAAATAATAACCTCTAATTCAAAGGTTCGTTTCTCCTTAGAAATATCTAATGCTTATTTCCAAAAGTCCAAATGCCTGTTAAAATTCCATCTGCAGTTCACACCAGTTTTCCAAGTGATGAAGGCATTTTCTATGTTTAGCTCTCTTTGGAAATTATAGCCGCTGAAGACTTAGTATCAGCTATGAATTTCATTACTGTAATTTTACTCCCATTCCAAATCATTAATATTGATGCTAAATAAATGACTGTTATCCAAGCTAAATAATATTATTCTAAACTGCTTAGAAAAGAAAATACTCTCACAATTCTTCTCATTGCTTTTGCTGAATGAGGAGGAACTGAAATATGACAGAAAAGCATTAGCCATTGTAATGCTGCCATTCTGTTTTTTTCTCTTCTAACATTTGTGACATTTATAAAAACACGTAAAAGAGTTTACTGAAATATTTTTATTCATAAAGCATCAAGGCATAATATTAATATCTATTGTGTGAGAATAATTAAAAAGAAAGTGTAGTAGACACATTGATTCCAAGCTAACGGATTTTTTTCAATGTATCCATCTTCAAATTAAAGAGTGCATTTAAAATACCTAACCTGCTTCTTTCCCTAACATAATTTACCTTCAACTTATAGGTCAATTAATGTTCACCAACATTTTAAAACAACTAATTGCTCAACTATTTAATCTAAGAAACAGAGAAAATATATAAAGAGATCCAGTTTGATAGGAGAATGACTTGCTGTGACACACATGTGTGCACATACAGTTACAATTTCTTTGCTTTCTACGGTATTTTTTGAATTTGTATTTCTTGGCAAATATTCTGTAGTGACTGGATTCTTTTTTAAAATGCATTTTATTAAGGTCTTAGAGACATACACAAAGCTATAAATATTTAATATATACAACTTAATCTGTTTGGAGATGAGTCTATGCCTGTGAAACCATAATCATTATTAATGTCATAAACTGATTAATAACCTCCAAAACTGACATCTCTACCAGTTTTTCTTAAACTATTGTGATGGAAACACTTATAAGATCTACCTACCCAGCAAAGATTGAGGTACACCATTACAGTGCAGCATTGTTCACTACAGGCACTATGTTGTATAGCGGATCTCCAGAATTATTTATCTTATATAGTTAAACTTTGTTCCCTTTGACCACCACCACCTCATTTTCCCTTGCCCCCAGATGCTGGTAACCATCATTCCACATTCTGCTTCTGTGAATTTCTATTTGAGATTCCATAGGTGAGATCATAAAGTGCCTGTCTTTGTTGTTTGCTTTTTCACTTAGCATAATGTCCTTCTGGTTTATCTATTAATATGTTGTCATAAATGGCTGGATTTCCTTATTTTTTATATTTCCTTACATATTCCATTATATGTATGTAGCATATTTTCTTTATCCATTCATCTGTTGATGAACATTTAGGGTGTTTCCAGTCTTAGCTTTTGTGGATAATACTGCAGTTAACACAGGAGTGCAGATATCTTTTTGAGATCTGAATTTCAGTTCCTTTAGATGCATACCCAGAAGTGGGATTGCTAGAATATACTATGGTAATACTGTTTTCAATTTTTTGAGGAAAGTCCATACTCTTTTCCAAAATGATGGTACTAATCCACATACCCATCAAGTGTGTACAAGGGTTCCCCTTTTCCCCACATCCTTACCAACATTTGTTATATCATTTTTTGTTTGTTTTTAAAAAAATATTTTAATTTTCCACAGAGAGAAAGGGAGAGGGATAGAGAGCTAGAAACATCGATGAGAGAGAAACATCGACCAGCTGCCTCCTGCACACCCCCTACTGAGGATGTGCCCGCAACCATTGTACATGCCCTTGACCGGAATCGAACATGGGACCTTTCAGTCCGCAGACTGACACTCTATCCATTGAGCCAAACTGGTTTTGGCTGTTATATTTTTTTAAATAATGGCCATTTTTAACAGTATGAGGTGATATCTCATCTGGTTTTGATTTGTATTTCCCTGAGCATCTTTTCATGTACATATTGGCTATCTTTATGTCTTTGGAAAAATGTCTATTCAGGTCCTTTGCCAATTTTTAAATCAGATTATTTATTTTTGCTTTTGAGTTGTAAAAGTTTCTTATATTTTTTAGATATAACTCTATATCAGACATATGTTCTGAAAATATTTTCTCCCGTTCTTTGTATTATCTTTTCATTTTGCTCACCTTGTTGGCAGATGCAGCTTTTGCTGAGTCACTGTATAGGAGGGACTGCCTCAGGGTTGTGAGCAGGCTGGGGCTGGGTCTTAGTGCTGCTTCCAGGTCAGATTTGCAGTCAGGTCTCCAGTCAGCTGACTGCTACCAGGAAGCACGTCAGCCTTCTGAGCAGCATTGTCCTTCCTCTTAGGCTCCAGTAGGGTGTTGAATCTTCTACCTAGATCTTGAAGCTTCCACAAAGGCTGTCTCTAGATGGTTGCAAAATCAGTGGTTTTGTAAGGGATGAAGGCAGGATACCTCCTATTTTATCATGTTGCTGACATCACTCTCTGACTGGCTTCTTGTTTTAGTATTCAGATTAATTTCTTTTGAGCAAGATATTTACAGAAAGAATTTGAACTTACAACAATTAAACTTAGATTTTCATTCTGATTCTGCTGTGTTCAAAAAATGAAAAATTGAAAGTCATTTGATCTCTTTGGATTTTATTTGTTTTATATGATAGGAGAGAATAATAATTCTCATGCCATGCAGAATTTTTGACAAATAATAGGTTTGCTACAATGGTAGTTCATCTCCTTGCTTTGCTTACTTTCTTCTCACTAGAATGTAAATCCGCTGTCTTGACTGCATATAGTCACGATATATCCCAATGTCTGAGACACTGTAGTTCATTACTAAATGTTTGCTGAGTAAATAAATAGCATACTGCTCAACACTTTTATGCCCCCAGATTCCAGGAATTTTATTTGACAATTTCCTGTTAACTACTCTGGGTCTCCACTAAACAGACATAGGCCTATCTGGACAAATGCTCTTAGGCATGCTAGAAATGTATAATTCATACTTGCTTTAAAAGGCTTTCAGAGTTTAATGTTGAAATGATGAGGTTCGTAAGGGAAGTTCAATTATGTATATAAGTTTACAGGCATAGGGAGAAGGTGTTAGAATGAAAATCATGGTTGTCCAGTGTCTAAATGTAAAGAAATGGGAGAATATCATGAAAGAAAGAGAGTGGCCAATAGTGTCCAATATTGCAGGGATGCTAATGTGGACTGAAAATTTTTAAATTAATGTGGAGATGATTAATTAATGAGCAGAGTATTGAATATTGTATCTGTAGAAGTAATTATAGTATAAATAAAAATATGCTGCTTTATGGTGGTAAGAAATTATGGAAGTCTTTATGAGAGATACAGAACAGTAATATAGATTAAAAAATTAAGTAAATTTTGCATGATAGAACTATATATAATATTTAACATGAGGAACATACTGTGAAAATGTTTACAAAATAATCCAGTAATTTGATGTTCAATTATTTTTTAATATTAAAAAGAAAGGCTTTTTCTAAAACAACTTGAAAATATTATACAAATGTCTGAGTCCAAATTTAAACTTCAAAATTACTAAACATTACATTATTTCAAATAACCCTTTAAGCAAGATAGACTATGTACTGATCTTTTCTAGTAATAGATTTCTATAACTTATCATGTTTATTTCTCAATTTTCTCCAGAGTGAACTCTGTACTCTAATTAAAATTAATCTGGTTGCTCTTTCCTGACACATCATTCTTGATCTCTCCAATCCCTTAGTCCTTACTCTTTACTACTGTTTGAACATTAGCTTTGTTCTAGACTCTTCTTCTTCAGGATACATTCTTAAGTAACTAAGGGTAACTGGGTAACATCTAATTCTACTTACAAAGCATGCAGACACAAAGAGATGCAAGGGATAGAAATCTAAGGCTATCAACTATATGTTATATTTAAGTAGAGACCCAGATACAATTGGCAACTTGTGAGGCTAGTCCCTGACTGGTCATTTTCATATTGTTTATCACAACTGACAACTTTTCAGTTTTTCAAAAATATGAACTTCTTCATATTGTCTAATTTCTATTGAATCAATATGCTATCACATAAAAATTATACTGGGCAGACCTAGCTGGTTTGGCTCAGTGGATAGAGTGCCAGCCTGCAGACTGAAGGGTCCCAGGTTCTATTCTGATCAAGGGCACATGCCCACATTTCGGGCTGGATCTCCAGTAGGGGGCCTGCAGGAGGCAGGAACCAATCAATGGTTCCCTCTCATCATTGATGTTTCTATCTCTCCCTCTCTGAAATCAATAAAAATATATTAAAAAAATTATACTGGGCAGAGTTAAATAAGCAAGGAAGAATTTATTCTATTGGCACAGGGGAGACTGAACTCAACTCCAAATGCTTCAAAAGTTTCATTTAGCTGGGTTGAGATGATGATAAAGCTCTAGAGCAAGAATGTCAAACTCACAGCTGTGGGCCAACGGTATGTAGGAAATATTTTACTAAAAATTTCGTAACTTAAATTTTACAATATCCTGTTATACATAATTATTAATAATGAACTATAATGTTTGCTAATGACTGATTACTATAATCATGCTTCATTCATTTCCCTTGCATGCCTTAGGCGCAGGCACACCATTTCTCTCCACTACTACTTGCAGCGAGTATTTTAGCAGCCGATGGCCACGTCATTAGTCATTTTGATGTGCACAGCAGGAAATATTTTGCTTTCAGAGAAGAAAAAAAAATAAGTTTATTTGTGTTATACTTATTAATTTGTGTAGTTATCAGTGTCTGGTAAGTTAATGTTCAAGAAAAAATATTATTTTTTATTAAAATGTTCTGTTTTATGTTAATGATTACTCATTTATTTCAGCCCTCTGTATTCAGCACATCTCTATTGAAATAAACCTACATTTCTATAAAAATTGAAGCTTTTGCTTTTTTTTGCTGCCCACATAAACTTAAGTCTTGCTTATTTGGCCCATGGCAGCCTTTGAGTTTGACATGTTTGCTAGAGGATCAGAAGAGAGTCATTGGTCAATGTGATTAGGTTGTATTTGCTAATTGTGTTCATCTAAGTTGTACTCCTATCCTCTCAGAGACTTGGAGATAGGGGCTCTATGTAATTAAATGAGTACATTTCAAAAGATGGTTCTCTGGTCTTTGAAAAAATATTCCTGGGTTGTGAAACTGGCAAGAGGCTGGGAGATGATTTAACTACATTTCAAAGGGGCAGGGAAAGAATGTGTAATTACAAGCTATCTAAAGTAAATGCTGTAAGAAAAGGTGGATAAGAAGCCTATAGTCAGCAAGAAACCTGTCTAAAGTTTAGTGAAGCTGAGGGGAACATTAAGGCGATTACTTCCATGTTGGTCAAGACCATTTTAGTTTCCCGTTATAAAACTCTACTAGCGTAGTGACAATATTGTGTTTCTGGTAATGCCTTGCACAGGCAAAGCTGAATACATGTCCATCACATAGAATCCTCATTTCCCCAAGAATCTTGTATCCTGGGCCATGTTTTTGAAAGTTGGTATTATTCATTGGATAATATAATTTGGAGTATTATTATTTTTCTGAAAGTTTTAAACCTGTTACCCATTAGGCTTATTTTCCCCATGAATACAGTTTGAAGCACAGTGTGCACAGGTCGGAGTTTAACCTCTAATGTAATGAGTGTTCAGTTATGTTTTGTTGTTGCTTATTGTTATCTAGGACGATATGCTTAACTGCTCAGTATCTCACTTCCATAGCTCTTGACAGAGTTATGCCTCAGGCTTTTAGTTAAAGGATGCTGCATCAATGCCATATTACCAAAGGAAGTCTGTAGAATTCGTTGTTTTCAAGTTAGATGGACAGTTATTGGGCAAGGAAAAAGAATTTTCCCTTTTCCATTCTAGGTTTTTGGCTGAGACACCCTCTCCCCATTGTAATAAAAGACAGGTTCACAGGAGAAAAACAAGCAAAAGTTTAATAACATAAATATCTGGGATATACCCAGGAATACTGAGTTACTCTCCAAAATGGCCCAAGCCATCTCCTTAAATACCATCTCAGCTAAAGACAATGAAAGATGCTGGGGGAAAAATGGGGATAGGCCAGTTACGGGAAGTTATCAGGCAAAGCATAGTAAACAAAGGTAATGCTGTTAGGCAGATTTATGTCCTTGCCTTCTCCATTGGTAAGAGTTTCTAGAGACTGAGAATTATCCTGCTCTTCCTGGCACAGAGAGGACACCCTTGCAAATTCCCTTATAAGTGGCTCTACAAAAGGGTAACTTCTCCTCTATTTCATTTCCAGTGCTTCTCCTGTGTCCGCTATTTCTTAAAAAATAATTAGCCTAAAATAATTTTTATGACAAAGAGTGATAAATTCTGCTCCCCTTCAACACAAGTATTTATTTATAGAGTGCTAAAATCCAACATGATTATGCTTACAGTCTCTTAATATCCAAATTTTAAAGTTACTTGGAAAGGTCAACATTTCCAAGACTCCTGCTCAGAAATACCTTTTGATATCCTTCCTAAGTGACATGGAGGATGGGAGAAAAACAACAACAACAACAATAAAATTAAACTTTGTAGCAGCATTGACAGTAAAATCTCAGTGTTTTAGAAAAATACATGTCAAAGCCTTTTTATCTTTAAATATCATTCAGTAGTTGAAAGCTAAACATAGAATCACTGTACAATTGTAGTGGCAACTGAAAAATGTATTATGGTATTTGATTTCTTTTTATGGTAAAAAGTAAAAAGAAAAAAAAATTGCTGCAGGCACAACAAAGCAGTCCCAAGAATGCAATTAAACTCAATTGCTTTCTAATGTGTTCTTCACTCCTCATGACTATTACATTTCTAGGGTAACACATTACTTAAAAAAAAAACAATTATCCCATGATTCAAATTGTTTTCCACAAAATGTTATGATGCTTGGAATAGAACTTATGTAGAAACTAAAAGTGATGGCTATTCAGGTGAAAAGTTCATAAAAATGAACTTAACTTTGGTTTACTTTAGCTACCATTTTAGAAAGTAAACATACCTTTCAGTTTTAGAGTGAGAGAAGATGCCAGTTCTTTTCAAGGATATCATAGTAAGTGAAACAGGAAACACAAATAAGGATTCTGTGGTTTGTGTGGCAGGGCTTCTAGAGAGTATAACTATTACCTCACTAGCAAGAAACTCCCTGTCATTTTGTTGTTATTATTGTTTACAAATGACTGAATGGCCAGGGAAGAGAAACTGGAGCAAAAATTACTTCTAGGTTTCTTCCACTTTAAGAGCAATAATACCTGCTGGTCTTGCTATATATTGAGAGTTTTACAATGCTTAGTGCTCAGCACAACCTTATGAGAAGTACCCATATCCATATCCTGCTTACCCTTGTGGAAACCTAGGCTCTAAGAGATGAGCAACTGCCCCCAGATCATGCAGTTAATTTTGAATCAGAAGTAAAATCCAGGCCTGTGGGGCTCCAAACCCCATGTTGTTAATTTCTGACCTCCACTGCCTCTCTTTAAAGTCCAGAATACAATTTCATACAAATGCAGTCAGAGAGATTAATTTTTTTGGTTCTTTTAGAAGAAATTCACTCTTTCCAAGTTAAATGCATACTTTAAAAGTTACATTTATATAACTTTAATAGTAACAATTAAGTATGGGAAAAATAGCAATATTGCATGTTATTCATCAGAATCATCTGTGGTACTTAAAAAAATACGCATACACACACACACACATAAATACTCCTCCACAAACAGACACATTTAAAAATGTATGTGTATGATTCTGATGACCAAAGTTTGAGAAAACTGAGTTAAGTCTACTTGATGAAGAACATGATATCTTACATAAAATCACCCTCCTGAGAAAGGAGTACTTTATCCTAACATTTACCATAATGCCATTGATACTAAATTTTTTGGTCCCTTAAAGTTTGGTAGGATGCTACATCACCCTTAAGGCTTTTCTCAATGCCCACTCTCAAAAAAAAAAAAAAGTACACTGTATTCTCTTTTTTTCTTTAAATGCTAGTTTATTGTGATCTGTACCTCTCCTGTGAAACATTTTACGGCCTATTTTGTGCTGTTTACTTAGGTGCATTGGTGTTGATATTATATGTTTGATTATCCACAGTGACTAGAAAATTATTTTGAATGTCACATAATCAGCCTTCAGTTTGTTGATAAAAATAATAAATGAGGGAATAGATGACTACAGAGAAGATAATAATGATGGAAAACCAGTGTAATAGGGTTAAATACTGGCTGAACCAGCTATCAGGAGACTTAGGTCTAACCCTGGCTTGTAGTTGGCCTTGATTTTACAGAACCTCTCTTTTTTTACCAATTCATCTTACACAAATACTGGATAAAATTTTTACAGACTATTTCACTGCATGTAGAATTCGAAACAAAATAGTTAACCACTATCTTTGAATTTAAACAGTATCTTTCTTCCTATGTCTCAAACCATATTTTTACTTAAGAGTAACCAAGTGCTGACATTGTAGACAGTTTTCATTAGTAATTATTGCAATTATAGATCAAAGACATTAAAGGACATTAAATGTCCATAATCCCAAGATGTGGCTGAATTTTATTACATGACTGTACCAGTTGTCTGTGCTGTTTAACAAACAACACAGACTTAGGAACTTTAAACAACATACACTTATTATTTCACAGTTTCCAAGGAGAGAAGTCTTAGTAGGGTTAGCTAGTTTCTGCTTTAGGGTTGGCTTGGGCTCCAGTCTCTTGGGAAGCTTGAATGAGGCAGAGCTGCTTCCACGTTCTCTGATATGTCCATATAACTGGAGGAGAAAAGTTAAGTTTTTTGCTATTTCGTAACTAGGATTCCCTTTCTCGTTTTTTGTTTGTTTGTTTGTTTGTTTTTCAATAACAGCTTTCTCCCATCTGAGCCCTACCTGGCAGTTTTGTCAACATCATATTTTTACTAACAGTCTGCTTACGTTGATTCGGGATCTCTTGTGCTCATCAAGATCCTTCCAGCTTCTTCGCACTCTCTCCTTCCAAAGGCACACCCACATTGTAGCCATTTATTACATGCACCACTTGTGCTACCAAAATCTGTATTACTTTTCTATGGCTAAGTAACAATTTAGCCCAAGCTTAGCAGCTTAAACCCACACATATTTAGTTTCTCCAAATTTCTGTGCATCAGGATACCAGATTTTAACCATCCATCTAACTCCTGTTCCTAGACCCGCTGGTATTTGCCCACTGGCTTCCCCTCTTGTCCACATGGCATGGGGCTGGGTCTTGCCTTCTGCTGACCACCCCATGATTCCCCCGATGGCAGTCTCTGCTCATGCCAAGGGGTCCCACAGTGGGCAGGATGTTGGGGATGGCTTAACTGTGGGTCCTCTACTCAGGGTGTCATGAGGCTGCAGTCAGTTGTTCAGTTGGGCTACAGTTTTATCTGGAGTCTCCGCTAGGAAGCAGTCCATTTCTAAGCTGATTCACCTTATTAGCAGGATCCATTTTCTTATACTGTATCTGTGTGACTGAAAGCCCTGGCTTTTTTTGGTTGCTGAGGAGAGCATTAGCTAGCAGAGGGACTGTGGTCAGCCTCCCTGGGCTCAGAGCCCCCAGATGACAGCCAGCAAGAAAGTAGAGAGAGACCTCAGTCCTGTAGTTACAAGGAGATGCGTTCTGCATATAATCTAAGGGATTTCACCTTCTGATGAGAACTTAGTTTTGGCCAATACCTGAATTTCAGTCTGGTTTGACTGCTATAATGATAATATTTCATTTGTACATTATTTCTGACTTACTACATAAGCACATATAAGTCATGTAGTTCTTCATATCTAGTTTCTGCATACATAAAACAAAGTAGCATGATCATTAGAACATGTACCCTGTGATCAGAATCCTTGAGGTCACTTTCTAGCTTTGTTCTGCATCAAGTATTAATTCTGTAAGCCTTGGTTTATTTTCTTGTGTAACACTAACATATAGGTTAGTGAAGGTGAAATAAGATGCTTATGTAAAGTCTTCACCTGGGCATCTGGTGCATGTAAAGTATGTAATATTCTATATTTTTTTAAATGGGGGAGGGAAATGACTATTTAGGTAAGATTAATTAACTGTGTATGAAGTAATTTACAGGAACCAACATTGTAAAAACAGTATTGGACATGACTAAATTTCATAAAAATCTTCCCAATCTGAGGATACAAATATGTTTATTAATATCAAGGAAATAGCGATTTTTCAATGTTTTGGTCAAAAGCGTTATAATAATTTTAGAGACTACATTAAATTAACAAACTATCAGTTCCCCAAATCTCAGGTGTATAACCCTGTCAGAATGGCAGCTGCTTTCATGAGTTTTAATTCACGGTCTGTTTATTCTTTTTACAGTTATAAATACTTAAAAAATTGAAGTCCTCTGGAAATGTAGGAAAGGACAGCCAGCAGGGTTCTGCCACATCTAGGCATCCATTAAATGCATTATTGTTGGTAGCATCTTGCTAGTTCTAGCTTGTTATCTACTTCCTTGTCAATGTGTTTTTTAGTGTAACCACAGTATTATCTACAATTCAAATTATTTCTTTCTCAAAACTTTGTTGTGCCACTGTCTTTTCAAAGCACCTGTCTTAGTCTGTTCAGGCTGCTATAACAAAATAAAGTAGGCTGGGTAGCTTGTAAACAACAGATATTTATTTCTCAGAACGAAATCAGGGTGTAGGCATGGCTGGCTTCTGGCAAAGGTTCTCTTCAGGGCTATAGACTTCTGACATCTCAGTGTGTCCTCACAGTATGGAAAGGGCTAGGGAGCTCTGCAGATCCTTTTTTTCACAAGGGAACTGATCTCAATCATGAGGGTTCCTTCCTCCTGATCTAATCAGCTCCCTCAGGCCCTGCCTCCTAATCACCTTGGGGATTAAGATTTCAAAATGTGTGTGTGTGTGTGTGTGTGTGTGTGTGTGTGTGTGTGTACACACACTCATGCACACAAACATTCACAACACAACACCACCCAATATTTGTCTCAGGACCACCCATTTGGAATGCCAACCAAACAAGTTGCAAATGAGTAAAATCTCTAGTAAGGGCAGGTTTATAAGAGCCAGATTAGTTGGATATGGCAGAATAGGCTTTAATCAGAAAGTTGATGATATGGGTTCCTGCTTTAAGTCAGGCACTAAATTGCAAGTTTAGGAATGTTTAAGACCCTTGGTTCTTGCATCCTGTTTAGGAATTGGAGTAGATATAATGTTCCTTTTAATTGCTAAACATGTTTCTGTGTTTTTGTGAGTATATATAATACTTGGAAAGAATTATCTGAGCTAGAAATAAAGATGGGGAGAGAAAGCCCCACCGAGTGCTACCACATAGCTTTATGCACTGGAAGCACTTAAGTCTTCGTGAGGCAGCTTGGCATAGATGTTTCCAGGCGGCACAGAATATTCCCCTCCTCTCTCACCCTCCAGCCTTGCTCTGGAGAATATCACATCATTCATCTAGGAGAGTGAAATAATGGACAAAAAGTCTTTTCTTAATTAACATAGTTGAAAAGAGGTTTCCAAATTGAACCCTGGCTAAGCTGAATTTTTGGTACATTTTTGAAGAAAAAGTAATCTTTAAATTCTTGTTGTTTTAAATATATAAACCCACATTTCATGCATAGATTCTCATTAGCATTAAATAAAAAAGTAGTAAAGCTATTTTTATTTGCTTATTTTTTATTCAAGGCATATTTTTAAGGCTTCATTGTGTGGTTATTCAAAGTTAATTAATACCTGCTATGAATAGACTTGAGAAATGAAGTGAATCTGATCTTTTATATTTAAAATTGATTTAAAAAATGTTACACAGAAAGCATAGTTTGGTAAGGTGACATAATATGTATATTTCCAACATAAAGCAATCAATTCAGTGGTCCAGATATAGAATGTGATACCACTTTTCATTATTGATGTAAAAGAACTAAAATACAAGAGAAATCATAGGGAGGGATTAAAGGAACATTTATTCAGAAGCTTTTCTACCTCCTGATGAGTCATAGTGCTCTAGGCAGAATTTATTTTCAGAATATATACATACATTCAAGGAGAATTCATAAAACTTCAGAACCAAAAAGCCAGCTGCCAATGAAAGAACCATTTCAGTTAAGAAAAAAAGTATATAATTGGACATTTTCCTCCCCTCTATATTTTTAAGGACTTGTGGAAGAAAAATTAGAGTTAAGAAAATGAAATTGTATTTTTTTGTTTTGTTAGAAAATGGAGGCATTGGAATTTAATAAGTGTTGTAGAAGACCAGAGAAAAACTAAGCAATGGTTAGAGAAATGGAACTATACAGCTTTATTACACCTGCAGACTCAGAGGAGTTGCCTCTCAAAGTCTGAACAAAGCAATCTGGTGGAAGCTTTTCATTTATAACTTTTTGGCTTCTTTGTTCCCCAAGTATGGATGGGACTTCGGGACCTCTTGGGGCTTTGCAAAAAGCCCTATGTGTGGGGATCGGGGTCGTGAGACCATGCCTAAGGGCCTGGTCTGGCGCCAGCATTGACAGCCCTGTAACATGTTATAGCCTCTGTAACATGTGTGCAAACAGGCAACAAATCTTGGTAGCCCAGACTCCAGGAAAAGGGCCTATAGGTTATATTTTCCCATCTGGGTTACATTGTTCCACTTGAGGAAAGTTCCCTTAGAGGGAACCAGATGTTATAGAGAGAATTAGCCTTTGGCCTGAAAACCACCACAAGCCCCTTGCCCAGGCCTCTCCATGCCCCAAGGGAACCCCCACCCTGATCCTGGACACCCTTCAGGGCAAACCAGCCAGCCCTCAACCATGCACAGGGTCTCTATCTATACTAAAAAAAGGGTAATATGTTAATTAGACTGGGAGACCTTCTGGATGTTCTTCTGGATAAAGCCATGGTGGTGGGGTGATGTAGAGGTGGTTAGAGACTAAGAGGGGAGGGCAGTTGTAGGTGATCAGGCCAGGATGGGATTGCAGTTATGGGTGGGGGGCTCATTGGGGGTGATAAGGCTGGTAGGGGGGGCAGTTGTGGGTGAGCAGGCCATCAGTGGGGTTCAGCTGGGGTGATCAGGACAGTGGCGGGGGGCAGGTTGGAGTGAGCAAACCAGCAGGTGGGCAGTTGGGGGCAAGCAGGTCAGTGGGAAGGGAAAGTGGAGGTGAGCAGGCCAGTAGTGGGGCCATTTCGGGGTGAGCAGTCCATCAGTGGGGATCAATTGGGGTTATCAGGATAGTGGGGGGTGGGACAGTTTGGGTTGAGCAAGCCAGCAGGGGGATAGTTGGGTGCAAGCAAGCCAGTGGGGAGGGAAGATGGGGGGGGGGGAAAGCAGGCCAGCAGGGAGGTCAGTTAAGGGTGAGCACACTGGGGGTGCAGTTGGGGAGGAGCAGGCCAGCATGCAGAATGGTTAGGGGCAATCAGGCAGGCAGGCAGGCAGGTGAGCAGTTAGGATCCAGCAGTACCGGATTGCAAGAGGGATGTCCTACTGCTGGTTTAGGCCCAATCCCTATAAATTGGCAGTAGGACATCCTTCAGGGGGTCACAGATTGGAGAGGGTGCAGGCCAGGCTGAGGGACTCCCCCTCGTGCACAAATTTCATGCACCAGCCCACTAGTGTAATATAATTATGAAATTGAATTATGGTGACCCAACCTTAGACTCAGAATTTAAGGGAATTTGTGATGATTCTCTGGTGCTTTCATCCTTTACCCACTGTTTCTGCTATATTTGAAGTGGTGCTTTTATATTGGACTTCTTTATTCTCACATGAATTAAAGGTACTTGCTATTTTTATCTATAATATCTCACATTTTCACTGTGATCATAAGTTGCTCATATTTTTCAATGCTCATTTGCTTATCTGTTCAGGTTTCCATTCCTGCTACTTTTAGTCTTTTTCTGTCAATATGTGAAAGTGTATTGAGAGAAACAACTAGAACAAAAAAATTTAAAAAGCAAGGTTTGGAACTCACAAGAAGAAATGATGGACTGCTTAAATGTCCTCAAATACAATGTTTTACTTTTCCAAGAAACCTAATCTTTAGTAAAGCCATAGCCAAAGACAACAATGGGGAGTATCTCAAGTGAATTTTTGTCTGAACAATTAAGATCTAAAAGTAAAATTTCCCATACATTTATTAATGTCAGTCGTACTATCCCAGGATATTACCTTAGAAACATCCTGAGTTTATCAGTAAGGCTTAACAAAGGAGGTGGTGTCATGGTATGTGTTCCCCCAAAGTGAGACCCTGATACAGCAATTTGGATGTAAATCATTCACTGGGAGGAGCTCTCAGGTAGCATCATGAGGCTACCTGAGATATTCATATATATATAAAATATATATATATATATCTCCTATGAAGCAAATGCTATTGGTACCCTGCTCATAGCTCCTCACCCACCCAACCCCTTTCCTTCCAAGACAACAATGGGGAGTATCTCAAGTGAATTTTTGTCTGAACAATTAAGATCTAAAAGTAAAATTTCCCATACATTTATTAATGTCAGTCGTACTATCCCAGGATATTACCTTAGAAACATCCTGAGTTTATCAGTCAGGCCTTGCTTTTTAAATTTTTTTGTTCTATTGGGTCGGCAAGTAAGTAATTGCGGGTTTCACACATATATGGCTTCAGTTGAATTTTTAGGTTTGCAGACGTAGTAAAAATGTAAAACACATTTTGTTATTTGATAGTTGGCTATTCAGCTGTTAATCAGTAAAAAAAGTTTTTTGATCTGTTTAGTAGTTTTCGTTTGGCGTTCGTTGAAAAATGGAAAATCAAAAGGAACATTTTCGTCATATTTTGATTTTTTATTTCCACAAAGGGAAAAACGCATCACAAGCTCATAAAAAGTTATGTGCTGTTTATGGTGACGAAGCCTTAAAAGAACGGCAGTGTCAAAATTGGTTTGCCAAATTTCGTTCTGGTGATTTTTCACTCAAAGATGAAAAACGCTCTGGTCGTCCAGTTGAAGTTGATGACGCCCTAATCAAAGCAATAATCAATTCGGACTGTCACAGTACAACACGTGAGATTGCAGAGAAGCTTCATGTATCACATACATGCATTGAAAATCACTTAAAACAACTTGGCTATGTTCAAAAACTCGATACATGGGTTCCTCACGAACTGAAAGAATCACAGTTAACGCAACGCATTAGCAGCTGCAATTTGCTAAAGAAACGTAATGAAAATGATCCATTTTTAAAATGACTGATAACTGGCGATGAAAAATGGGTTGTTTACAACAATATCAAGTGGAAAAGATCGTGGAGCAGGCCAGGTGAACCAACTCAAACAACATCAAAAGCTGATATTCATCAAAAGAAGGTTTTGTTATCAGTTTGGTGGGATTACAAAGGAATTGTCTACTTTGAACTCTTACCACCCAACCGAACGATCAATTCTGATGTCTACATTGAACAACTAATGAAATTAAACAATGCAGTTGAAGAAAAGCGGCCCAAATTGACAAATCGAAAAGGTGTTGTATTCCATCAAGGCCACACACATCTTTGGTCACTCGGCAAAAATTAATGGAGCTTGGTTGGGATGTTTTGCCACATCCACCATATAGTCCTGACCTTGCACCATCTGATTACTTTTTGTTTCGATCTTTACAAAACTCCTTGAATGGTAAAAATTTCAATAATGATGATGATGTCAAATCGTACCTGATTCAGTTTTTTGCTAATAAAAACCAGAAGTTTTTTGAACGTGGGATTATGATGCTGCCTGAAAGATGGCAAAAGGTCATTGATCAAAATGGGCAATACATTACAGAATAAAGTTATTTAGTTCCATGAAAAAATTGTCTTTGATTTTCTTTAAAAAATCCGCAATTACTTACTTGCCGACCCAATTTTTTTGTTCTAGTTGTTTCTCTCAATACACTTTCACATATTTACAGAAAAAGGCTACCTGTATTACCCAGCAGAGGTAATACAGAGTGTTAGTGAGTAGGCAGCTGCGGTCAGTCTTCTCTGAAATCTCTGACAGAATATGTGCAAAACACATCAGAATTGTCCCAATGAGGGATGACTAACTTCTAGTCAAGACTATCTCTCTCACCTGTGAGGGTTATTTTGGGGCATAACTTTTTGGTATTTCTGACCTAATTCATGGGGAGAAATGCTACTGAATCCAGAGAACAAGAGGTTGTTTCTGTGTGACATTTTGGAAGGAAAGGGGTTGGATGGGTGAGGAGCTATGAGCAGGGTACCAATAGCATTTGCTTCATAGGAGATATATATATATATATATATATATATATATATATATATATATATATATATATATATATATATATAAAATTATGCATCTAAGCCCTCCATTTTCTCTCACATAAATAAAAATCTCAGAATCTTTTAAAATCGATAGATAAAATAGAACCTTCCCCCCCCCCCCAATAAATATCCATCCTAAAATCAATCTAACTGGCTTATTAAGGTACTTTCCGTCTGTTGCATTATGCACATTCTGTGGCGGTCACAATTTGGGTTGTGATTGCTCTGCGTCGTGATGTTCCAGTATCTTTTTCCAGGGGAAAAGACACCAGGAAGGTTGCTCTTTTGTGTAATGCCTTGATAGATCCTTGTCACAATGTGCATGTGACGATCAGCCCTGACTGGCTAGACATAAAAGGTTTGAGGTTTTATTGAAATGCTGGCAAGAAAAGGGGATCTATGTGTCCCACCATTACTATTTCTAACCCTGGAATCAATGTTTATACAGCATTTGGGAGTACTTTAAACAAATGGCCATTCTGCTTTTCAGATGGGTACAGTAGTATTGTTACTGCTGGTAGATGAGAAGATTTGGTCCTAACTAGGGGAGAAACAATTCCGTAGGAGCAGTATACCTGCCACATGGCTTTCTTGCCACATCGAAACACATCTGAGCCTCTCCTTACGCTTTTAGCTTTTGTTGTTAGGCTCTGGCGGGAAGCCTGGCATCTCCACCCATTTCCTCTGTGCTATGGACAGTAGCCATTTTTTGTAAGAAAAGCATTGGGAATTTGTGAGTCATTGGTCAAATTTTAAATAGCACAGGGTTTTCTGATTTGGCTCCTCACTTCCCTATTTACGAAAATTGAGATGGGTCATGCTTAAGTAGAACAAAACCAGTATTGCTTCTTTTATTTATTTTATTTTTTTTTTTGCCTTATCTTTCAGAGTCATTTCTGGGAAAAGATCCAAACTTCTGCTATCTGTGGTTCCTTAGCAATATGGAAAAGAAAAGGTTAAATAATTGAGCTAGAGTGAGGTATCCGCCAGAGATTTGTATTCAGATAACCTTCCCCAAGACCAATTACCTTCCTCTTATCTCTGATGAAGAAGGAGCCTGAATTGTTCAACTGTTTCAGAATGTGCAGTTGCTCCTCCTCCAGTAATCACAGTGTCTGTAGACTTACAGTGCAGCATAGAATCTTACTACATGGAATCTGACACGAATATAAGCTGTTGTGTTTTTTTTTTTTGGTTTTTTTTTTTTTGGCAAGTGGGTGATGAGATCAAATTAATTTAAAGTTGATCATTTCAGACAAGAAAACAAAAACATACATTAATCTCTACACTCAGATGATTGCATGAATTTGATTTCTAGCCATTAAGAAGGAAAAATTTGTACATGAAACAGTCTTAGGAAGCTGCATATGACCTAACTCAGCTAGCCTTTTAACCTACTGTCTTCAGTGATATAAATAATGTTTTGGCCCTAGCTGGTTTGGCTCAGTGGATAGAGCATTGGCCTGTGGACTGAAGGGTCCTGGGTTTGGTTCTGGTCAAGGGTACATGCCTGGGTTGTGGGCTCGATCCCTAGTGTGAGGCATGTAGGAGGCAGCTGATCAATGATCTCTTTCAGCATTAATGTTTCTATCTCTTTCCCCTTCTCTCTTTCTTTCTAAAATCAATAAAAATATTTTAAAAATTTGAATCATTCTTTTTGAATAATTTATTTAAAACTTGAGATCTTCAAATAATTCTTTAGTCTTTTTTATGCTAATCCCTATTTTACACTAGTTTATAATGTGGTTTGTATTATGATTTTTCTCTCACAAATTTGTATACTTTATTTTCCTAATATACTTTCTATTTCTATAGAGGTTAAAAGAAGGCAGATAAAACTAGTTATTAAAGACAGCTTTGTTATTGTAAATGTTTTGAAATGGGAGATATTATAAAATCTACATATTTATATCAGGTTATATGCAGTGTATAGTATGCCATTCTATTAATTTTACTTATCTTCTTGACCTACAAAAGTGGTTTTTATGCTTCCTGTGTGTAATATAATCTCATAAATAAATTATAAATTCATTTTTGGAAGGAGCTCTCTTATCTTCACATACCGCAAAGCTCTTCTTATCTCTTCCCTTCTCTCCCTGTGTTTCCATTTGCTCAAGGACCTCTATGTTCTTATCTCAGCATCATCTCCAGTCTATTCCTTTCCTTTTCTACCCCAATGACAGGACTTCTTACAGTTTAAATTATTTTAATTGGAAATATACTTTAAATGTTTTATGTAGATTTACATGTTTAGAAATGCCTGTGTTTTACATTATTAAAAACATATTCCCAGCATTTTCTAACTACCTCTAAAATTTGAAGGACCCATTTCCCATTAAACATTTGTTTTAGACATTACAAAATTTGTTGAAGGTCTAAGAGGTTAATAAAACAAACGAGCTTTTATTTATTTCCCCTCTTCCTCAATATGGTTGATATCATCTTAGTTATTCAGTGTGATTATTTGTTGTTTAAAAGAAGTATTTCTGTCTTTTAGATTACATAGAATACCCTGGAGCAGTTACTCATCTGTATGCCTCCAGTATTAAAAAGTGACATTTAATCATTTACTCAATATGTGGTTCAAAATCAGTCTAGTAACAACACATTTATTTCATTGTAACTTTTCCTTAGACAGCAACAGACAAAACTTTTTAAAGACTTTAAAAATGATATCATACCAAATATTTTTTACTGCTTTATAGGGACAATTGGTTCCTATATCCAAACCCATATTATATCAGTTCACTTTGATCTTCTTGCCATTACACATATGTAAAGGATAGGTGACAGAGTAAGTCAGTGCACTAGCTCAGAGGACTATTTACACTTGTGGGAGACCGAGCTTGCTATGCACAAGTTTTTAAATCAATCTCTGTCCTGGGGTCTTACGAGTGTTTATGCCCATAGGCAGAATGTTAATTTAATAATGCTATTTGACTAACTTAAAATAAAAATAGGCCTGGGCCGAGTTTAGTGAGTTACATAGCACTGTAGAGATATTGAAGGAATTGGGAATGACACTCAGTCTCTTGGATTTAAGCTATTTCACTTCCTTTGCACTATGCTAGGCTATCCACTTGTTCTTTTCACAAGAATTTGTTGATTTTCTACAGTGTGAAGGTTCTGAGAATACACTGGTAAACAGGCCATAAATAGTTCATGCCTCATGAGTATTAAATTCTAATTAGACATATATTTCATCTATTTGCCATTTTCTTTACTCTTTCTATATGTATTACATTTTTAATTATTATGCTGGAGGCCTGATGCATGAAGACTGATGCAAGAATGGGCTTTCCTTCCCCTGGCTGCTGGCACCGCCTTCGCTCTGGCCGGAGCTGTTTTTCTGTCTTCACTTGCTGCCAAGAGGCCCAGAGCAGCTGAGGCAGGGCAGAATTCAAGCATCCCACCTAGCCCCTGGCCACTTGGTGCCTGCATATGCAAATGAACCTACCATCTTTGTTGGGTTAATGCTCCTGATTGGCTTGTGGGTGTCGCAAAGGTACAATCAATTTGAATATCACTCTTTTATAGTGTAGATTAGAGGCCTGATGCACAAAAATTCATGCAAGAGTAGGCCTTCCTTCCCCCGGCTTCCTGTACCAAAGCCTCCCTCCTTCAGTTGCCGGCAGGCACCCAGAACCTGGGCTGCTCTCCTCTGGCTGTTCCACAGCCACCTGGGACTCAGGCTGGCTTCCCTCCAGCCCTGGCTTTGTCAGGAAGGATATCCAGAATGGCCTAATTAGCATATTACCTTTTTAATATTATAGATTGATTATATAAAAATAGTGCTTGCTCTTTGTAAGTAATTAAAACTTTTTAGAAAAGTTTAAGCCACTATTTCTGGCTTAGTTATTGTGGAGAACATCCTTCCAGATACTGTGTGTGCCTATGGGTACACTTTTCCATAAATATAATAGTACTATTTTGTCAATGTTTTTCTCCTTATGGAATAACTTCTTAAATATATTGCCTAAGATTTTATATCAAAATTTCATATACTATTATTTTCTAATCCATATCTGGACCCTCCAAAAATTAAAATCTGATGAACTTCAGTTTAAATTGAGAATATTAAAATTAGTATAACTCAGGGTATCTTGTCTTTGACAGGGTGAAGAAGATCGTAAACACTCAGGCAAAGGGGCCAGGCAGTTAACACATTGAGGACCAGTAGTTTTATTGCTAGCTTTACCCAGTGGCCAGATACGTTTCTATTGAATGAGTACAAAAAACATTTTACATAAATGTTAAAGGCACGCTTTAAAATTAAATGCCTATTGCATTTTGAAGTTATTTATTACATGTTCTTACAAGCTAATATCTTTTTAAAGTATGATACTTTGTGAAACATGATCTAATGTGAAGTGAGGATTCTTGTGATCCATCCACAATGTTTTAACAACAGTGAACTCAAGGACGAGAGCTGACGTGAGTGGATTAGGTGGCTCGGGCTGCCAGAACAGCACACCACAGACTGGGTGGCTTAAGCAACCAAGATTTATTTTCTTACAGTGTGGAGGCTCAAAGTTCAAGGTCGAGGTGCCAGTGGAGTTTGGTTCCTGGTGAGGCTTTCCTTTCTGGCTTGCAATGGCTTTCTTCTGGCTGGTCCTTACTTGGCCTCTCCTATGTGTGGTACGTTAGTCATATTATATCAGGGCCCCATCCTATTATCTTAACTTCATCTTAATTGCCTCCTTAAAGGTCTGATCTCCAAATACAGTCAAGCACGGCACAATGACACTTTGGCCAACTAGGGACTGCATCCATGACAGTAGTCCCATAAGATTATAATAAAGCTGAGCAATTCCTGTCACCTAATGACATTGTAGCTGTGCAACTCATTATTAATTTGTTTGAGGTAATGCTGGAATAAATAAAACTGCTGTGCAGCCAATAGGTGCTAAAAGTATAGCATGTGTAATTAAGGACAGTCCATAATCCTTGATGATGATGACAAAATGGCTACGTTACTATAGCATTCACTATATCATACTTTTATTGCTATTTTAGTGTGTACGCTTTCCACTTATAAGAAAAGTCCGCTGTAGAATAGTGTGCCATGCTACACCAGCAGCAGCATCCTGCATGTCTTGTTGACCATGTCTCTTGATTGCCTCATTTTCTCTGGAACCTGATTTAATCACAGTGGCCCCTCAGTGTTTGCACAGCGATGAAATCACCAAACAACACAGTTATCAGAGTGTATCCGCATCATTATGAGACTCATGGCTGTGCAGCCACATTGGAGATTAGGGATTCAACATATGAATGTGGGAGGAGGACACAGTGCAGCCAATCACAATAAGTTAAAAAGCAGTGCAAGCACATCCTTTCCTCAGTGAGAGGGCTGTGAAAGGAGCTCGGGAGTCTGTGGTGCAGCCATGCCCCAACCACAGAGTTAACTACCCAGTCAGTTGTTGATGAGGAGAAATGCCAGCTCTTTGTTTTTAAGTAAAACCTTCCGCTTTTTTAAAGTTTGGCAAGTAATTCTAACTTGATCCAAATCATTATGCTGCCCCAACAAAACAGTCTGTGGACCACATTTGGCCCTTGGCCTGTCAAATTCTGATGAATGGTAAGGTGAGCAGTACATATTTTTAGCACTATGTGGAGCTGGGTTTCAATGCTGGTCCAGGCACTTATTTATGATATGACCTAGTGACTGTTCCTGCCTCCATCCACCTATTTTTAATGGCTATTACTATACTAAAATTACATGAAAATATAAAAATTATTGGGACATGATGTTGCACTTCCCTCATCCCTAACAGGCCTTGGATTCTCTGAATAGAATTTTCTAATTGAACAATTTAGGTGTCAATAAATAAAAAGCAGAGTTGCTTAGTCTTTCCTTTTCTGAAACACTTTAAATTATCTGTCTAAACATATAAAGAGTAGTCATCCTCTCCCATTAAGTCAGTTGTTAACAGGTTTTGCTCTATGGAAGCTAAGTAGGAAATAGCATTTCTTCTCCCTAATTCTGTAACAGCTTTATTGCTTTGTTACTCAAAGATTATAACAAGCCAGTGATGGCAGATGCAAAAGTTTTCATCTTCAAGGCAGTAATAATCCCTTTTCTCATCCTAGACCAAGTTGAAAAGAATAAGCTTGTAAAATCCTTTTTCTCTTAGAACTTAAACTGCTTCCAGTCTTCAAAGCTCAAAGCGAGGAACCAAGCTTGGCAGAAATTCATGGACCTTTGACATTTACTTTTCCATCTTTTTCTAGATCATTTTGGTTTTGGTGGACACTATGAATTGTGCCCTGACCAAGAACAGAACCATGACATCCTGCTTCTTAAGTTGAAGTTCAACCACTGAGCCACACTAGTCTGGCTAAAGATTGTTTTTAAAAGGTTTTTTTTATTATGGTGCTATATTGCTGTTATTCTGGCATTCCGAGGAGTTCATAAAGATAAATCCAACAGGAATGGTGGGGGCAGGAGAAGGGAGAAATGGGGAGTTGTTGCTTAATGGGTATATAGTTTCATTTAAGTGGGAGATCTGTTGCATGACAATGTGATTGTCACACTACTGAACTATACACTTAAAAATATCTAAGATGGTAAATTTCATGCAATGTGGGGTCAATCTGATAAATGTGTTGTTCAGTGATTTCATCGCTGTGCAAACACTGAGGGGCCACTGTGATTAAATCAGGTTCCAGAGAAAATGAGGCAATCAAGAGACATGGTCAACAAGATATGCAGGATTCTGCTGCTGGTGTAGCATGGCATACTATTCTACAATTGGAAAAAATATAAAGATTTGACTCAGTTCACAGGGCAAGAATAGACAAAAATATATTAATTTGATACTTAAGTCTCAGAATTTTAAGTTTAAATATTTTTTTCTGAAATTCTTGCAAACTTACTCTGAAAGAAAGGAGATAGAGATAAATGGGGTGGGGGGCTGGAGATTTAGACTAAGAGTCCTTCCCTCCCTCCCTCCCTCCCTCCCTCCCTCCCTCCCTCCCTCCCTCCCTTCCTTCCTTCTTCCTCCCTTCCTTCCTCTCTTCCTTCCTCCCTCCCTCCCTCCCTCCCTCCCTTCCTTCCTTCCTTCCTTCCTTCCTTCCTTCCTTCCTTCCTTCCTTCCTTCCTTCCTTCTTCCTTCCTTCCTTCCTTCTTTCCTTCCTACCTGTTAAATATCTTTTAAACCAGGTGGTGAGTCAAGGAAAAGATTTTTATTAAATTTTTGAAAATTACTCATTGTATAAATTGGATTATATTTTACAATTTAGTAAAACCAGCTTATAAAAACAGAAAATAAGAACCTTAAGTAACAGATTTGACAAGGAAAAAAAAAAAAAACACACATGAGAAAATGGTTGATACAAAGCAAGTATATATTGACTTTAAAGAATGAGTAATTTGCCGAAACTGTTTTGGCTCAGTGGTAGAACATCGGTCTGCAGACTGAAAGGTCCCAGGTTTGATTCCGGTCAAGGGCATGTACCTTGGTTGCGGGCACATCCCCAATAGGGGGTGTGCAAGAGGCAGCTGGTTGATGTTTCTCTCTCATCGATGTTTCTAGCTCTCTATCTCTCTCCCTTCCTCTCTGTAAAAAATCAATAAAATATTTTTTTTTTAAAAGAGTAATTTAGGGCTTTTTCAGATGTCCTTTTCTCTTTTTGAGCCAGAAAAATATTTTCATGAGTAGTTCAAAGCCATCTCCAGCAGAAGGTTTTAATTAATCCTATTTAATAAAGAGGGAATATGCTAATTGACCACCACACCCTCACAAAGATGGCAGCACTCACAGCCAATAAGGAAGGAATATGCTAATTGACTGCCACACCCTCAAAAGATGGCAGCACTCACAGCCATAAGATGGCAGCATCCAGTTCCCTCAGCTCTGCATGGGGTGGCCCATGGCATGGCCGGGCCCACCCTATGCGGTGTGCCTGGGTTCAGAGTCCCCCAGTCTCCTCAGCACCCCCAGCTGCCAGCCAATGCCTGAGGTGCAGGCAAGCCTCAGATGGTGGCTGCCCAGCTACCCAGGGCTGGCCCGAGGCTCAGGTAACCAGGGCCAGCCAAGGCTTGCTCTGCTGGCAGTTGCAGCAGCAGAGATGTGATGGGGCATCACCTTCCCCTGATCACCAGGTTGCCTCCCACCCCTGAGGGCTCCCAGACTGTGAGAGGTGGCAGGTTTTGGCTGAGGGACCCTCCTCCAGTACATGAATTTTCATGCACCAGACCTCTAGTCATCTATAAAAAGAAATAGCCAGCATAAAAATAGGATGGCTTGGAGTTGGACTATTTAGAGATGTAAAATGTTCAGTAAACTAAAGTGGTTGTATACTAATTTAGACAAGTATTTGTAAACACCACACGAGGCTGAATTTTTTCTTGGCATCCAGTCGGAAATGGCTGCTCTGTAGATGGTATGCACTTTCCAAAATGAGCACTGCTCAGTGTAGGGGCAGAAACCAAAGTGATGATCTAATAATAAATTAATAGTTTATTTTGCTATTATGAATATTGTTAGATTTTTGTTGGTGAGAAGCATCTTGTAAAAACAGTTCTAAACACGTAGAAAACATTATATTACCTTTTTCCATAAATTTTAACAACAAAGTATTTCTCCCTGGAATGGTCAGGGTATTATTCTAACCCGTCTGGATTAGAGCTTCCATGAGTATCCCTGTCATACAGCTGGTATATTTTGTTTCTAGTTCTATGACGCCCTATTTTGAAAATATTAGATATCAGAATATATACTTCCTAGGATGTTAAAACAGTATGAACAATAAAGTAATATTGGTCCAGTAAATTAAGTGGTTCTTTTGTAAGGTGCAGTTCATGCCACTGAGGTGAAGTGACTGATTCTTTGAGTTCATGGTTCTTTGCAGAGCCATCTTTAATAGGAACATAGGAAGCCTAAGAGTTTTCTACATGTAAAAATGTGATGTACCTAAAGTAAATGAGAGATGGGGTCATTGTGGAAAGGGGGGTGGGAAAATCATTAGGAGAAAGCCTCTATATTCCCCTCTTTAAAGTTTGTCTATATCCTCTACCTGAGGTTCCTCACTACTTTTTTTATAAAAATAGGTAATGAAAACTGGGTGGAAAAGCCTTTAGGTATTTGGCAAGTTTGAAAGTAGAAATTAATATAAAATGAAGAATATGAAGCTGTCGTCTTCCTTATCAGTTCTGCACTTTGTGCCCTCATGTGAAAGATCATTAGAGTCCAGGACATAGCTATGAGGGATATCTCCCACAGAAATATTTCCTACAGAAATCAGGCTCAGAATTATGGCCTGGTTGTATAACCATCAGAGAAAAGACATAGAGGTACACAGCAGTAAAAAGAGTTATCTCCTAATAAGACACTGGCATACTGAAGGGGATAATCAGCTTTTTGGAAGGAGAGTTCACATTTCAAAACTTTTTTCTGACTGGGTAATGTTGACTGCTAGAAAATGAACTTTGATATCATTCAAGCCAAAACTAGTGAGTTCTAAATGCTGAATATTAATATTTGCCTTTACCTCATTTTCCACAGGAAATAAAAGATAGAATGTGAAAAAAAAACATATATATATATGTTTGAATTCTAGAGGCTCGCTCCAGGATACGTTACATCTCTACTTTCATATAATTATTTCTGCTTGCTTTTGCTAAGTCATAATTGGTTCCTCATCCTTTTCATATACATTTGAATTGATAGTACAGTGGAACAATCTGCTACATTTATTATTTTACTTTATCACTAGATCCCTTCTTTAATCACACTACATTAAAGAGGCTCGTAGGTGTTCTGATTGTGTCAAATCCCAAAATGCTATCCCAGCCTGGGTCAGGCATCCCAGTCTTCCTTTTTTCTATAAGGACACATTTAAGATTGCAACATAGATGAGATCAGTCCCTGTGGTGGAAGAAATTACTTTAAATGTGAGGTTGAAAAAAAGCAACAGAAAATCCTCTATGTAATTAAGGAGATTAAAATCTAAGTCTTGGGGAACCAGGACTCACAAGCAGTTGTTTTTGATCAAGAAAGGTAAACTATATTATAGTCTAGCAGAGTAGAGAGTTTAAGAGAAGAGAGATAAGTCTGCATAATCTCAAGCAAATAAAATAAAACAGAAGGGCTTAGAATAAGAAAGTTGATGAAATTTGAGGGGAAAACCTCACTGGCTTTCAGAGACATGTTTATATTAATAATTAAAGATTTGTATTTTGCTTTCAACAGAACATTTCATAAAACTTTTATACATTTGCACACGTCTTAGTGTTTTACCTAGACTCTGTCTCATGTTAGCTACTCCCAGGCAAGGAAACAGATCCATAGTTACTGGCAGGAGAAGGGGATCTAATGTCGGGGAAAGGTGGGGATCAGAGAGGCGGCAAGGGCGAATTTCCAGCTAATTGCTGCTGTGGAACTCTCTGGCTGCTGAAGGCCACTGCATGCTCTTGTTGGAGAAGCACTGTGACCATAGAGCACTGCTGAGAGGGCGGGTCCTAGGATGGAGGTGAGTGATGGGTGGGGGAAAACAAGAGAGGAAGTTGAAGTAGAGTTTGGGAGACAGAATACACCATTCTCATTTAGAGCTAGAACTTGGCTTCAGAGTTTTGTTTTGTTTTGATATCTACGTTACAATACAAAGGAAGGAGTGGGGAAGGAGTTTACCAAGAAAATTTAAGGTATCTAACTGAACATTCCAGGTGCACGGCTCAGAAAGGCCATGTCCTGAAAAGAAGAAGTATTCAAACCACGAGGGAGATAAATAGCCATAAATTTATATTCCTGTTTATGTGCTCTTCTTTGGTCATTTTGATTAGCCTGATTTAACACTTGAGAGCTCAGTGGACATGAACATAGATATCAAATTGAAATGTTGGACCATAAAAGCTGAGGGTCAGGCAATGACGATAGCAATCATTCCAAACACAGACCATCATGTGGGTCTTCCTCTGGGTGTGTGCTGGTGGTGAGGTAGGTGTCCTTTATTCTCCGTTTGTTGTATATTTTATGTTCTCTCTAACGGCAGGAACCTATGGGTTGCAAAAATTCAAGGGCAATAATGTTGCTGGACTGCTTGAATCACATCCTACAACTAGAAAAGCAAAGATTAATTATGTATCAATGTACAAATGAATGAGTGTGCACACATATGCTTAATTTAATGCTGTGTTGTAAGTTAATACCGGCAGATTCTCACAGTGTAGATGTTTTGAACGTTTTTCCAATGTGAGCTAATACAATATAACCACATTGTAGCTATTTATGAGCAGCTGCTTCATTACAAAAATGCTGACAAACCCTTGCTGTATTGATGCTGATTAGTGGGCAGGAACTAGCTCACTGCATTCCACAGTATAGGAAGTTAGTTATTCTTCAGAGTATTTTCCACTCCATGGAATGACGGGTTCAGCTACTAATATATCCTCTCCATCAGACTTTGTAATATTTCTCCCCAAGGCTTCAACATGTAATGAAAGAAACTGTGAACCTGTTCTCAAGAATGCTTTTTACATTGGAAAATTCCTGAAAATTTCAAATCCCTTTTTGGAAATGCATACATCAGTTCCTCTAATCCATCTATAAATATACTGCTGGGCATTGTTGTATTTTATGCATTCAGCTCTAGGTTACAGACATAAGGATGAAATATGTAATGTTTTCCCTTAAGGATCCACAATAGGAAAACACGTTTGTTAGCAGATAGCTATAACTATGTGTTAAATATACAGTAATGGAGAGCCAGATACAAGTTGTAGAACTGGTAAAGAACCGAGAGTAATTGTTATTGTTGTGCATTTGGAGAAAGAAGGGAAGACTTTCTAGAGGAGTTGCCATGTGAACAAAGTTTCAGAGAATGACCAGGGGTTTGCCAAATAGACAGGGAAGGAAAAAACATGTTGACCCTTGTGGACTGCCCCTGCAGTCTTACAGAGGCATGACTATGGGCAGCTCAGAGTAACTCAGTAAGGTTGGATCAGGAATGCTGAAAGAAAAAATGTTGGAAGCTAAGGAGAGGTCAGAAGTTACCAGCTTATAAAGGGTGTTTGTTTCCTGCCTTGCTAAGGAAGTTGGACTTCATCCTGTAATTAATGGGAAACCACTAATTGGTATAAAGCAGGATGATGGTATCTTTATATTTATGTTGCGGCAAAATCACTTTAATAGGCAGATCTGGGGCAGGGGAGTAGATGAAGGAGAGAAAGCTTGGAGCCAGGAAGCAATAGCCATGTATGGGATGCTGAGGGTAGTATATATTTAGATAGTAGCAGTTGGGAAGGAGGTAATTTCGAACTAAAAGTTATATCTGAGGTAAAACCATACAGGAAACTATGAGCATGGATTAGATGGCCAAGGTCAAATGTGTAGTGTATGGTGAAATAAAAAAAAAAAGTGCTATAAGCAGAATTGCAAAGAAGATTCACTTTTAGAGGGTGGATATTAAAAAGGAACTGGCTTAAGAGACAGTAAGAGATGCACAATAGTAAGAGAAGTAGGGAAAGACGCTGAGGAGGAGAAGCTGGTGGATCCATGTTCCTTTCTACATTTGCTTGTCGTTTTCCTTTTTCATAGAGCTCACCCTTTTGACCTGGAGTCATTGCTAATTAATCTTGTTTTAGTGCAGTCTTATGTCATGTCATATTTGGGCAACCTATTTTCTGTCACTTGTACATTAGCCTGAACATATACTTACTGCGTTTTTCTTTTATATTCTTTTAAAATTTATTTTGACACATTATGGCATAATATTTAGTAAAGGATATGGGAGACCTCTTAATAAAATATCTAATCTTTTAAGGATTACTATTGTAGTATTGAACTGAATTATTACTAACGTGGATCATTGTACTAATGGTTTTGACTTGAACTCTGTGATTAATTATTAAATATATTTTTGTCTATAATTGGAAAAAGTTAAGAAGTCTGACAAAATCAAGTATTGACTCCCGTCAACCCCGTGGTGAGGATGTAGATCAAAACAGAATTCTTGCCAAAACCGGTTTGGCTCAATAGATAGAGCGTCGGCTTGGGGACTGAAAGGTCCGGGTTCAATTCCGGTCAAGGGCATGTACCTTGGTTGCGGGCATATCCCCAGTAGGGGGTGTGCAAGAGGCAGCTGATCGATGACTCTCTCATCGATGTTTCTAACTCTCTATCTCTCTCCCTTCCTCTCTGTACAAAAATCAATAAAATATATTTAAACAAACAAACAAACAACAACAAAAAAACAGAACTCTTACACAGTGTTGATAGACTGTGATTTGCATAGAAGTTTAAACATTTTGTTTAAAAATTAAAAAATATCTAAAAATAAAATTAAATGAAACAGTTGATAAGACTTAAAGACAGAACTTATAAATTCTCTGTTTGGTCATATTTTTATGTTTCATATTCATTAGGAAAACAATGGTTGCATGGAGAGCCTATTCACTCAGGTGAAATCATAATTACAATAGTTGATGTTCAGAGACAAATTTCCTAATTTCTACATTTCCTATCTTTTGTCCTCAAACTAACAGGTGATTATAATCTTCAAAAATCCAGTTTCTAAGGGTGAAAACTTTTGCTTTTATTCAGCTGAGAGAATTCTCAGGAAATGCTTAATTTTCCTTAATATGTAGGACATTTTCTTACTATAGAGTTCCTAAACACTTTTGTGCCTTTTTCAATATGCTTTTAGAAAGGAAGTCTTGGTAAGTTACTCCACACTTCTGATGTGAAGAGGAATACTATCCACACAACAACAGGGAATTAACTACTTGTAAACTATAGTCACTTCCAGGATTGGCATATTTTAATTATAGATGGTTTTATTCCTGATTTGTCAGGAAATACTTCATAAATATTGGAGATTGCTGTTCCCACTCAATATTCTTTTTCTTGCTTATTTTTCCCTTTGTTTTTAGTTTATGAACAAATTTTATTGCTTCATCACTTTATCCCCATATCTAGACATGATAAATCACAATGAGTAATGTTATAGATTTCACAGATGAACTCTTCTCTTTTGTAAAATTTGATTTGTTTTATTTTTTATACAATTTATTGGAGTGACATTGGTTAATAAAAGTATATAGGCTTCAAATATACAATTTCATAATACATTATCTATTGGGCAAAGGTAGGTTTACAGCTTTGAGTACACAAAAGTATATTTTATATTATTATTTATTAATTATTGTATTTTTCATATAAACAACTATAAACCTACTTTTATCATACCATGTATATTGTATTGTGTGTTCAAACACCAAGTCAAGTCTCCTTCCATCATCATTTATCCCCACATTGTCCTCTTATACTTCTCCCTACCCCCTTTTCCTCTAGTAACCAACCATACTGCTGTCTGTGTCCATGAGATTATTTTTTGCTTAATCCATTCACCTTTTCCACCCATCTCCCAAATCCCCTCCCACCTGAGAGCTGTCAGTATATTCTCTGTATCTATAAGTCTGTTTTTGTTAATTTTGTTCATTATGATTTCACCTATATGTGGAATCTATGGTATTTGTCTTCCTCTAATTAGCATATTTCACTTATAATATTCTCCAGGTCCATTAATGCAATTGCAAAAGATAATATATCCTTCTTTTTTACAACTGAGTAGAATCCCACAACTTTTAAAAAACATTTTAAACTATTTAATGTGTATATAAAAATACTATTTCCAAAGCAATTGTTTTGTCCAACTACAAGGCAATTACTTTGTGGTGAATTAACACAAAAACTTATATAATTGAAATTCAAAGCACTAAACACTATTCAATGGGGAAGTAATTTTTCTACTGAATGGCGTATCCATTTGAAATATCTTAGAAAATGTTAATATATTCAATTGAAAAATTACTTTCTCATTGCATATGTTGTTATATGAGTGTTTAGCATGGATTGGTTAGACTTTTGAGTTTTCTATATGTAAAAATGTGATGTACCTAAAGTAAATGAGAGATATTTGTAAAGCTTACATTGTCAGATTCCTTGCATTGGTCACAGCCCCATGCTTTTCACAGACTGTCCAGACCTCTCCAAGGTGCTGAAACATTCATTACTCTTGCCCATTTGAGAGGAAAGTTTATTCCAACCAGATTTGAAATAAAACCATAAAGGGCCTTTTGTGTTAGCAAGTAAAGTTATCTGAAGAATTTCTGTACTACTGTACATACTACAAAGTAGAGACTTTCCCTTCAGTTATCAGGCACTTCAAAGGAGATTTTGGAGCAGAAATTTTTAAGTATTAACAAAAGAGAGTTCTTTGAGAGATGAAGTTTGCTGATTGTTGTCACTGTTTTTCAAATTGAAAACACACACACGAACAAAACAAAACAAAACAAAACACCACACACATCCAGAATACAAGGTTTCTCAGAGAACAGAGAATTCCAGAAAAGTTTTTTATCTTAATGCAGAAAGCAAGCTCCCATTTATCCAAAACAGCCAACTCACTCCATCCTATCATTACATCTACTTTTTGATTAAAAATAATACAATGAAATAAAGTGGTGATGCAGGGACACTTGACTTGAGGTGTTAAACATGCAGTACAATATACAGACAATGTGTTGTAGAATTGTATACTGGAACCTCTATAATTTAATTAACCGGTGTCACTCACCTGGATAAATTCAATAATAAAAAATAAATAAAGCTCAGAATTCCACAAGGCAATGCACATACTACCTAATAAAAGAGTAATATGCAAATTGACCACACCTTCACTATGCCCAAGTCATGCCCACCAGCCAATCAGGGCAAGTATGCAAACTAACCCAACCAAGAAGGTGGTTAATTTGCTTATCAAGACAGCATAGGAAGAAGCCAAGCACTGTAGTGGGGAGCGAAGCTGTGAGAAGCAAGCAAGTGGGTCAGGGGAGAAGGAAGAAAAACAGGTGGGGCAGGGAGAAGGAAGGGAAACAGGCCAGGCAGGGAGAAGGAAGGGAAGCAGATGGGGTGGGAAGAGTGCAGCAGGAAGCCCTATTGGAGGAATCTTCCTGCAGTGGGCTACTAGTACTATATAAACAGATATGCCACACTCTAGCCCCAGCTTCTATCTGCTGAAGGCTAACACAGAAAAAACCAGGCTCTGGTGGCTTTCACAGGCTATCTCTTTCTGAGGCTGAACCATATAAAAAGCCATATGACACCCAATGATGTCACCTCTCATGCAAGTTACAGTTGCTGCTGTATGAAGATGAAGACTTTTTAGAGAGTGCTTTGGCCTAGTGATTTTCTTGAAAAACTACTTGCATTAGATAGCATGGTCTTCTATCAATATATTTAACTCTGTCAAAATGCTATGAAGAGAAAATTAATTTATTGCTCATATTTGCCGCAGAGTCTCCACATAGCTTAAAATAAGTTTCTAGTAGATATGGTCATTTTCTGATGTTGCCTTTAGGAAGAGAATAACTGAAATAACTCATGGTGAATATAGTAAAGAAGGTTTTTTTGTTGTTGTTTTTTCCCCCCTCACGAAGCTGTTCTAGGAACTAGAGTAGGGGTGTTGAACTCAATCAGAGAAGGGGCCAAAATCTAAAATCCAGCCTAAATCACGGGCCGAATGGTTTACTGAACAGTCATAAACTGTCATTGTGATGGAAATGCAGCGGAGTGCAGTGATGACAGCGCGGTGCGGGCCACATTGCAAGGCCTGGCGGGACGGATTTGGCCCGCGGGCCTTGTGTTTGACACATGTGAACTAGAGGAACTGTAGAGACATAGGATCTACTTCTAAAACATTTGTCAGAAATTTTAGCAAGTTAAAAAAAAACTCTTTAAAAAAAACCAATCCATAAAGATTGCAAAATAAAAATGGAGGCAACTGTCTTCAACTCCTAAAAGTAATTTACTTAATAGAATTTCAAAAATGTTTTATAGACATAAAAAATCTTACTAACAATTTCTCTGAAATTTTTTAGTATACTTTCAAATGTTTGTAAGAAACTGTAACTCATTATTTTTACTTGTTTTCTAGCTCCAAGTAAAAGAACAATTAAAATTTTAACTGTTATAACCAATCTGTACATGTAATGTAATAGCATACATATTATAGATATTATTATAAAGGGTGGTGATGAGAAATTCCCATTTTCATTCTGTGTAATGTATTTTATCTTTCTCAACTATGTATCACACATCATAATTTAGGATTTTCAATCTCTGCTGATGTCCTGCCAGCTAATAGTTAAATCATGTAATTCCCTTTCCTGCTAATTCAATAATCCTGATAGCCAAAGTGAAGAATAACTTTTAATCAATTCAGTGTTTATTGAATGTATATCCTCCTTTAAAAAAGTTATTTACTTATTGGGGTGACATTGGTTAATAAAACTATATAGGTTTCAGGTGTACAATTCTATAATATGTGATCTATATGTTGTATTGTGTTCACCAATCTAAATCATGTCTCCTTCCATCATTATCCCCACTTTATTGTATAACAATATTTATTTTAAATTTCACTAAATAATCAGCTAAATATTTTTTGTTCATTTCTGGATGGAAGTATTTGGTGATCTCTTGTGTCTTGATTCTGCAATTATGCACACACTCAAAGCCTTTCATTCATATACCAGCTTTATTACACCTCCTCTCACATTATATGTACTAAGCTTCCCTTATCTTTCTCAAAATACGGCTTCTGCAAGTGATGGGTGTTAAACAAGCCTGTGGTTTTTAAGTAGTTTTCTGCCTCTGGAATGTGGAGGGTTTCTGGCTGTCCTCCACCATGACCATGTGACATTTGAGAAAAACAGGGCACAGGATGATGGTTAATAAACTTGTCCATGACCACACAACTAGGGAATCACAAAGCCAGAATTTGATTCCAGATATTCTGTTCAGAGCCCATGATCTTAAGCATGAGTCTCTATTTTAATTCTATGATATTTAACCAAGATAAAAATGTGTTCTATGTAATTGAATAAGTAACTTTCCATTTATTGGTGAATTTTTTAAAACAAAAACTCAATTTTATTTTAAGAACACTTTCATATTGCATATTTTCCACAGTTGATCATTGCTTGCATTTACTAAAACACAAAATTTTGAACGTAATGAAATGGCAAACCTCAACATATTAAAATATTATCAAAGACTGGTTTTGATATATTGCACACATGGAGCATATACATTCTATGCACATCAACAACTTTTATTTTTCATACACAAAATAACTCCAACTTCATTTTGCCTCATATACTTCCCTGAGAGTTGAATTCAGTCAGCTAATAGCTTGGGCTTTGAAATTGACAAATCTGAATTGCAATTACTGGAGACAGAAAAACCAAGCAGGCAAAGGAATGTATAACATTGCCATCTCCTGAGAAATCAGTGGCAATTTTCCTTGGAAAAGTCAAGCTCTCTTAGTTTGAGGAAAAGGATTAGAAAAGGTTCTGTAATTATTGTAGAAACTTCACATGCACAAAGCAAGGAAAATCATTTTCCTTCCACCTGATGATGTTCAGAAGGATAAAGGTTCAGGTCGTCAATCCAGCTCTGCTTAAATGTTGATCTAGAGTCAAGACTGTCAACATTTTATGGGTAGCAACTACAAGCTTCTGAGTTTGTGCGCTGGTCCTGTGTGCAGTGAAGAGACTTATGCATAAATCCTAATAGAGAGGGTGGATGGTAGATTGGTTCTTAAGGCAGTCTGTAGCTAACAAATTACCATCCTTGGGTGAAAAATGAGGTCATGAAGATTTAAATGTGGCCAGAACGAAGAAGGTGCTGTCTGCGCAGGAAAGATACTTAGTGTGAACCCATCTGTGGTAATAGATTAATTGCCTTCATTAGCAAAGATGTATATCTTACATCAGCCATCAATAACTGTTTCACATCTACTCAGGAGTGATTGCTCTGTTGATGCAAAAGATAAAACTTATTCCCAAAACTAAAGTAAAAGTAAATATATTTCTAAAAATTTCTGTAATCTGGAACATAGTTTTATAATAAAAATATTAAGTAAAAAAAAATAAGGATGAGAAAAGGATTAAACTTTGTTGCTTTTAATAAATAGTTTTTATAAAGTTCAGTGATAGCCCGAGAGGTATTTCTGATGGGAGGAAACTATCTTTACTGGTCTTGCTTTGCTTTGGCCTCCCAGTGGGAACATTTTTTTTAAAAAAAGATATATATTTTTGGAACCCTCCTTGTATGTAACCTTAGACAGGTTCTTCAACTTCAGTCTTGTCAGTTTTCTCACCTGTAAAATGTAGATAGTCACATACCTGATCCTGCTAATGATTAAGATGATGATATTGTGATTTATAATAAGAATTATGTGTTTTATATGTGTCCCTTTTCTCTCACTTTGCTCCTAAAACCCTTGTAATCTCCTAAGTGATGGGAGCATCTTTTATTATAATATTTGGTCTTTTGTCCTCAGTTTCTCATGATAAAGGTAAAAACTTGTCTCAATCCTCATAATCTCTTTCAACCATAACAACTTTTATGCTAATGAGGTAACTTTTTTGGCAAGCTTCTAGGTAACCACCAGATGAAGGCGGGTTGCTGGGAAAGCCAACGTGTGGTTAGAGGGTTGAAATTTTCAGCCCTACTCCCTGACCTCCTGGGAGGGGCAGGGGCTGGAGGCTGAATGAATCACCAGTGACCAATGAGCTGATGAATCATTCTTGTGTAGGGAAGCTTCCATAAAAATGCAGGTTTGGAAAACTTCTGGGTTGATCAACACCTAGAAATGCTAGGAAGGTGACCTATTTGGAAAGGTCATGAAGCTCCTTGGCCCTTCCCACATACCCTGACCTATGCAGTTATTCTATCTGGCTGTTCCCACTGTGTCCTTTTATAATAAACCAGTCAGACACTTAGTCAACTTTTTTCTTGAATTCTGTGAGTTACTCTAGCAACTTATCAAACCTGAGGAGAAGTCCTGGGAGTGTCTGACTTACATTTGGCCAGTTAGAAGTATAGGTGACAATCTGGACTCGTGGTTGGCATTGAAAGTTGGGGAGGAGAGCAGTCTTATGGAATAGAGCTCTTAATCAGAGCTGGTGTTGGAGAGTTGGTTGATGTGGGACAAACCCTACACGTTTGGCAATCAGAAGTTAAGTATTGAGGACAGAGTTAAAAGGAGTCATAGGAGATTTTTTTTCCTTTTCAAGATTAAGTGAGGTTGCATATTTAAACTGCCTAGTACAGTTTTTTGGCCAATTTTCAGTAAAACATAGAGGAAGTCTTTTTATTTTCATTTCCTGTTAATAGTTAATTCTAGCATATTTTCTTGAAACACAAAATGTAGCTGATTAAATTAGCTAGGATCAGGCCCACAGTAATAACAATATGTTGCATTTTAAAGGCCTATGTTTCAGAATAGGATGAAATAATTTAATACACATACTATAATTCACCGAATTGGCTGAAGGTACTATTAATTAGTAGTGATTTTTATTGAATTTCTTCCAACTTTATTTTTCATTTCAGTTAAGAATATACAATTTGGTATATAATTACTTAGAGAATACATATGGGTCTTTTCCTTATGAGAATTATACCTACTACAAAATTGTCCTCTAAACTTAAAATATTACAAAAACCTTTTGCACTTGAATTTCTGAAGAAATTAAACAAATTCAAGCTCTTTCAGAAGTTTAAATACTATTTTTTCCAAAGAAAATGACAATTCTTCCTTATCATTTGGAGTGCTGAAAGGCATTTTTGAAAACCGCTTTAAATAAGAGGTACTTTGGAAACAAAATCAACTCTTTCAGGTAAATAAGTGGTTTCATCAATCAGTGATGATATTTTATTTGCCTAACAATATTCTAATGATGCACAAAACGTCTAGCATTATTCTGGCCACAGGAAATGAAGTTCAGAGATTGTACTCTAATTTCCATGGAGAATTACATGAGAAAATTTCATAAACAGAAGAAACCCCTATTTTGGAGACCCAGGAAACAAGATAAGATATGTGACATATTACCATAGGGGTTCTAGTTTCTAGAACTGAGTTAGAAGTCAAAGGTTGGCCACAGCCAAAAATAAGACAAAATCCCTAGCTCCTGAACGTTTAATAATTATTTGAAAAAAGGCTCTTAAAAGGGTTTTCCATGTCACCCAGGTATATATGTCTTCAGTTTTGCTTTAGAAAAAGCTGTTCAAGTTACATATAGACTGGAAAATGGAGTTCATTTATTCTGAAGTTCATAAAAATTCCTTAGTGAATTGCCTATATGCTCATTCTCATGGGAATTAGCTCTTCTGTTCTCAAGTTCCCATGTGAAGAAGCTCATAACCTCTGCAGTGCTCAGCATTCTGTCTCAATTGGAGGTATTGAGAAGTAATTTTGTCTATTTTTCCAATTCTTAGACCAAAGCTCTATCCGGTGTCCTTATAGACTGAAGTCCTGTTTCCCATCTTTCTATCCATGTCAGTAGTTACTAATTTCTCCAAATGACTTTTTGTGCAACTCATTCTGGGGGCTTTGCCTGGAAATACAGCCAAAAGCTTTATATTTGTAACACTTATGTATGCATTTCCTATAATACCTCCTTTGTTGACCAAATAACTAGAGTAGCTTATTACTTGCAATTGTACCCTATTGGATAAAGCAGGACCTACAAAATTTAAATGAAGGGTAAAGTACCTAAGGGAAGGAAGGCAAATTGGAAGCTGCAACAACCAACTCCAAAACTGAATTTGGACTCAGAAGTAAGGTTATGTATTATACAACAGTACTGGTAGTAGAGAAATTGTACCTTTGAAGCAGAATGTGCTCATTGGTCATGTAGTATGATTTGTTAAAAGTCTTCAATGAAGAGAAAGCAAGCCTTAGCTAATTAATTGTTCAATTATGTATTTACTAATTGCTTTTCCCTATTTGTCATTAACCAATTCAAGAATGGTTCAGAATAAATAAATTTAGAACTCTGAATATCATCTATGCTACATGATACAGTTTATGGATCCAAATTTCCAATTTTGTTACTTGTAGTAGAGATGATTGCCTAGAGGAAACAAAAAGAAGTAATTAGATTCTTTTTCTTTGTTATTATTCATAACTCACCTAAATGCTTAAGGGATTCAAAATAAAGCTAAAATATGAGGATGCATTTCAAAGAAAGATAATACTCTTCAAAGGAGACAGAGGCTAGAAACAGCCACTGAATATAACATTATACTTTAAGTTTCCTAGAAACTGAGATAAATATAAAATATTTTTCTATTTTCTAAATTTTATTATCTAAGAAAAGATAAAATTTTAGGCTACCAGAATAAACAAAGATTTTCCCGATGTGAACTGTGAGAAAATTTTAGAGAAAGAGTTGCCAAACTTTGTTGAAAATGTAGTAAAATTTAAAATTGTAATGCAATTTAAAAACATAATAAAGTAAGTCAAACACATTTCTTTATTTGAGGAAGATTAATGGTATACAGACAAAATTTCATATTACATGCAACTCTGGTTTTCCAGTCACATCCAATATTAATTATTTAAAATAAACTATAAACACTAAACTCAGTATTTTTATTTTTTAATCACCTGAGGTTTTTATTTACTTTAGAAAGAGAGGGGAGGAGGAGGAGGAGGGGAGCGAGTGAGAGCGAGAGAGAGAGAGAGAGAGAGAGAGAGCGAGAGAGAGAAAACATCCATCAGTTACCTCCTGCACACATCCTGATTAGGGATCAAACCTACAACCTGGATACGTGTCCTAACTGGAAATGGAATCTGTGACCTTTCCTTTTATGGGATGATGGTGGGATGATCATCTAACCAACTGAGCCACACTGGCCAGAGCTAACCTCAGTATTTTTAAAAGAATTATTGTTACAATATGTCCAGAAACTTAATAAAATGTGATTTATCGCATTTTTCAAAAGGCATCTTATCATTTCCCTGACATACAATGATTTATGTAAAAATAAGTATCTGTTCTGGAAATATAAATGCAGAGATAAAGTGAAAAATAAGTATAAACAAAGTCTTTATTTGCTTTTTGATTTTCTTAGCTATTCCTTCAAGAACTCCATACTGAGAACCTGTTTTGTTTGGGGGACTATTGGGGTTTTGGCAATATAAAGGCTTCATAATTTCATGATTCAGATGATCTGATTACTTTTTTTCACATGGTGAGCAGAATAAATTAAACAGTTCTGACACTTCTACTTTCCTATTCTGAGCCATCACTTTTTTCTCAAGCTTCCAGCAGCCACTGAGCAGTGTTTATATTGTGTATCCTGGGTTTCTTACCCAGCTGTTAAAGCTTTATTACAGAAGACTGTTTCCAAAGTGATAAACTCTAATTTCTCAATGTTATGTTTTCCACTCTGAGACTCAGTCTTAGACACATTCTCTCAATTCTTGCCAGCATATGTTGTCTAGGTCTTCTAGATCTTCTAGCTTCTTCAATGTATACTAGTACTTTCTCTCTCTCTGTTTTTCTTTTTCTTTTTTCTTTTTTCTTCTTCTGTGAAACTGAGCAGAATTTAATAGAATTTAACCCTCATTATTTGTTGGATTGTCAGGAAGGGATTATTTTATTAAGTCTCTGATGCGAGGCCTTGGCATTGTCTTCAGGTATAAAGAGTTAATCATCTTCCAACACTGAAGAGTAAGGGGCCACATCAGTATATTCAGTGGATCCAGGAGAATGTAGGATTTCAAGTTTCAGAAATGTACTTAACCAGATTTCCTCATCTTAACATGAGGGTTTCAGTTCTTTCCTATTATGGCCTTGACTGTGGCTTATATGACCTTCTGGTACTGAGACTTGAAACACTTTCTGAAGTTGGTCTATTACAGTTAAATTCTAAACCTGGTTCTCTGCTCTGTCTGCCTTTTAGATAAAAATGATTAGCATTTCCACACATGTTGCTAAGGAGACACTGGGCTTTCACATTGTGCCATGAATTGATTAATCATTCTAACCCTGTCATTACCTAGCTTCTACAAATCAATGGGAGTCAGTGGCACTTAATTCTGTGGCATTTGTGATTAACCACCCTGTCATACTTCTCCAGTAGCAAAGATATTGTACCAGCCAAACACCCTGGCAGTGATATCCCATTCCAGTTAACCTTTGGTGGAATATTAACACCTGCATTGTTATAGTCCACCAGAAGTGATTCCTGCTTCACTTGCTACCGATTGTGGTTTCTCAGGCCAAGTTAGCCAGCAAGTAATCTATTTCAAAATCCCATATTTGAGTGTGCTTCCTAGAACTACCCTTGGTAGTTGCTGTCTTAAACTGGGTTCTCTGGAAATAAACTCTGAGACAGAGAGTCTATTGAAGAGTGGTCTTGGAGAATACACCTGTAAGAAACTAAGGAAGACACAGAGAAACAACCTACCCCACAATGTGGTCTTATGGGGAGCTCTGGAACTGAATGGTCTCCATCAGAATTGTCCTGAATTGAGACAAAGGAGCTGGAACTTGTATTCATGCATCAGCCAATCACTGGCTTTAGACGAAACCTGTACAAGGCACTACCTTTATGTAAGGATGTTCCCTGTGGCCAGTGGTAATTTTGAGTGAAGGGCACACAATATGAGCCATCAGTTGCCAACATTCCTAGCAGCTATGGGATAGGTGAATTTACCCTAGAAAAGGGAAATAGGGAACTAGGCAGAACATTATAATATTCATTGCAACCTGAAAAGAATATTATGCAATTTACTGTCCCTAGAAGGTTATAATTAATTGAAAAGAAAAAACACACTAACATTTCTGAAACAATGAAAATTACATTTATGTATTTAATTATGTTGTGAGGTAACTGCTATAAGTTCTATCAATCTATACATGTGGAACCAATTAATTGTGGGAGATTCTAATAAGCTGATGTTCACTTGATCTTACATGTTTTTTGTTTGTTTATTTGTTTTTGTTTGTTTTTAACAATTGTACCCATAAATTAGGAACTCCCGCCCTTTCTGCCCTCTACTGGAAGTACAGGTGACAAAGTTTCTACCATTGTCTTCACATCTTCTTTTACTTGCTCTCATGGATAAATAATGACTTTTCTGATTGAGAGCTCAGCATCAACTGGGTTCCAGCAGCCTATTGGGTAAGATGGGTTTTGCTCCGCCAGCTTGGACTCGTGTCACTTGTGTTTTCTTTCACAGCTTTCTGCCTCAGACAGACATATTCTACTCACTGCCTTCCTTATTCATCTGCTCCTTGAGAGAGCGTGAGCAAATAACATGACTCACAGAAAACCATTTTTGGGTGTTTCAAGTTCCATTCTGGCTGGGTGATAGCTCTCCATTTCTTTTCATATAGATAATCACGTTTTCTTTTTGTTTCTGTAGTACTTTATGCATATACAATATCTTTTATCTCCCTGCATTGAATTAATTAGTTTTGCTATCTGATATCACTTGTTTTCCTCTTCTGTGCCACATGCATTCTGAAGAATAATGACCACATATGACTCATTTTTCATTCATTCATCAAATGATAATTATACTGAAAACAACTGGGAGATACTCAGATACTCAAGACAAACTACTGCTCTCAGTGATATCATAATCTAAAGAAACCAAACATATAAATTACAATGCTGCATGATAAGATTCTTAAACTTTTATGTCTTTATATGATAAGTACTGGTTCTGGCACATTTTGAACTATTTGGTGATCCCTGAACCCTTGCTTTTGCTCATGCCATTCCTTATGCCTGAATTACTCCTCCATTAATTTCTGTTCTGCCTTCAAGACTCAATTGAGGTGGGTGATCCTACTTTGAGAAGGTCTCCAGAGACTCAATCCAATATATTTAAGTCTGGGCCTGCTGAACTTCCTCTAAATTACATAACAGAAATCAAATTTTAGCATAGCCCTTATTAACTAGTGCCATTTTGAGTAACAGTTCCTACTATTTATTAATACCTGTTATTTTACTATGTATTAGCCATTTACTATGTGCTAGCCACTGTCCTATATACTTTGTTTGTGTTGTTATATTAATTTTCGATAGTATCTTAGAAAGTAAACAATATTTTGATTTTACTGCATGATAATAATCATTATGACTTAAAGGCAGTTTTGTGGAACTTCAGGTCCAAAACCATGAAATCACTGTTGTTTTTTCTTCCTCTTGAGAAAAACTGAAAATCTCTTACACTTTCTTGACAGTGTATCTTACACTGTCTTGACAGACATTTCATGTGGAGGCGAGCAAAATAATAATGCTACTATATCTAAGACACCACCATATCCTCAGCAACAGTGCTATTTTTCCAAATAGTAACCTTATGGCCATGACCACCTAGATTGTCTCACTTTTTAGTGCTGATTTTTTATAGGAACATTATAATTTTCACAAAAGTGTTCATTAAGACATGGAGATGATTGTGTAAGATTTTAGAAACACATAGCGTTATTTAAAGAAAATGTGCAGTAAGCCGTAGTAAATAATTCCCTCTTACTTACAAATCTTTCTAGACTAGTTCCATCTTATCTTTCTGGAAGTATCACACTCAACCCTGTGGTAATTTCAGTTTCTTACAGATGTTCACCTGCCTCATTTAATTTACTGACAAAGAGAGAAAACAAAAGCGGTCCGAGGGTTAAATTTCTTTTGGCAAGATGAAAATATTTTGTCAGAAATTCAGGCTTATTGAACATTATTAAATATGAACCCAAATAGAAGACATACAGTTTAAGTGTATATACATATATTAATATATAATGGAAAATATGTAGCATATATGTAATGGAAATAATATGTATGGACCATATATACAAAGCTTTTATATATGTGTGTATATATGTATGTGTATGTTTATATGTATCAATGTATATATACACATGAAAAAATAACCTGTAAATGTATGGCTGTCAAGGCTTATCTCGATTTTGAAGCAATGTTTTTGAAATATAGGCCCTAAAATATTCTTCCAGTTAAGAAAAAAAATTAGATCTTGAATCTTTACTGCTTTTCCTTTTTTTGATCATTTTTGTAGCTGTTCTCATTTTAAATACTAGTTAGGTGTGTGTGTGTGTGTGTGTGTGTGTGTGTACACAAACACACACACACACACACACACACACACACACACACACACACACATATATATATATATATATATATATATATATATATATATATATATGGTTTTCATCATAGTGACTAATGTAAATAATTTCATGATCACTCTAACAGACCAAATGTATTGCTCTCATTACAGTCTTTTAATAGCACAACGTTCTTTCCCCTGAATTTTCAATAAATGAGGCTATTAGGTGATGGAAATCATTTCATGCCCAATGAAAAGCAAAATACACTTAATGCTCACAGAAGTCAAAAGAACCACTGAAAATAGATCTCAATTTGCCTTTATAGCATCCATTTCTCTTTGTGAGTCAAAGAAGTCACGCTGGGAGGGAAACAGGTGCTGGAAGGCTGCTCTTAAAAGAGACCATTAGCTTCAAGAAATGATAAGTCTGAGAAATATTTTCTTTTCCCAGATTCATATTCAGGTGCAAGTTTCTCTCCATTTAGTTTGTCACATCTTATCTGTCTTTCAGATTTCTTATAATTGAAAGATTGATAATGAAATGCTAGTATGCTGCATGATATAGTTCAATGTTTTTAAGAAAAATAATTCTAGGTTGCTGGGATGCTTTACTTCTGAAGCATTATAATTTTCATTGTGAAAAGCAAATATGTCTTTATAGGTCACTAGATTTAAGTAACATAATGTTTAACATAATGATCACTTCCGTGTAGAATGAATGAGAACAAAAAACTGTTATATCGTTACTTATTTTGAAGAGACATGAATAGAACTTTGTTGAAACTTTTCTTTATAAGAACAAAATCAAAGAATTAAGAAAGTAAAATATAATTTTCTTATCAAATTTTTGTTACACTAATCTTAAACTGGCATTATTACAGAGAAAGTTCAATCTGCCTATAAATATCAAATATTCTGGTGAAACTATAATTATATATGATTTAGGTATATTCAAAACATAAAGAACTCTAGTGAGTAAATCTAAGAAAAAGGTGTCATTAAAAAAATATATATTTTTCTCTTTTACTTACCAGAAATCAAAAAAACTGCTTGAAGCAGTAGTATATATATACACCTTCAGCCTTAAAACAGAGTGAACAAAGGGTCTCAGTTTGTCCAGCAAATATTTTCTTGCTGCTGTCTGAGATTGAAGAAGTTGAATAGCACTGGCCAGTGGGAAAAACAAACAGAAGGTCTGTCAGAGAATTGCAACTCTTTTAGGCTAGTGCCTCAAAACCCACTTCATTTTTTAAACTATTTCCACTTCAGATGGATGATTTTATAACTTCTGGAAAATAATCTTTATTTCTTATTTCTTATATATTATACCAATTTACCAAAAGAAATGAGTCTAAGCATGCCATCTGATATGATTTACTAAGTTATGACTGCTTATAAAACCTATAATTGGACCTAAAGAGTGAGACAGTTATGTGCATGGAACAATTGGATTTAAAGGCCTTGCTCCTGTCTATGTGTGCTGTGCATCAGCGTTACTGCTGTAAATGAAGAACCCATGCCCAACTATTATTTGTAATTACTTATTCTTTAATCCTAATAATTATGTTTACTTTAGAAGAAATATTAATATTTTTTTGTTTGTGTTGTTAATATCCTCACCAGAGGATATTTTTCCATTGATTTTTAGAGAGAAGAAGGGAGACAAAGAGGAAGAAACATTAATGTGTGAGAGAAACATCAATGTGAGAGGGACATATTGATTGGTTGCCCCTGCACATGCCCTGATCAGGGCTAGAGATTGAGCTGGCAACCTGTGATCTGTGGGCTGATGTTCTAACCATTTAGCAACCCAGCTAGGTCTAGAAAGATTAATTTCCCTCCAAGTCACCAGAAATATCAGGGCAACAAGGGTGTTGGATTAGTTGTTATGAAACCTGTCTTTTAGATAGTTTGTCAAAATAACCTGTAACTGTTCATCTCTCTGGGGTTCAGTTTTTCTACCTGTGAAAAAAAACCCCTGTTAATCGCACTTTCAAAGTGCATAGCAAATGCTTAAGGTTTTAATGTTTATATTTTATCTTACTAATGTTAAAGTAAAACTGAATATTTTCTTCTTCTTCTCTTGCCTTTTTCTTCCACAATTTTGTTTCTTTAAAAAGAAATACATTTAGCCGGAACCGGTTTGGCTCAATGGATAGAGCGTCGGCTTGGGGACTGAAGGGTCCCGGGTTCGATTCCGGTCAAGGGCATGTACCTTGGTTGCGGGCACATCCCCAGTAGGGGGTGTGCAAGAGGTAGCTGATCAATGACTCTCTCTCATCGATGTTTCTCTCTCCCTTCCTTTCTGTACAAAATCAATAAAATACATTTTTTAAAAAAGTGGCTAAAATTTTTTTTTAAAAGTACATTTAATTTCAATTAGAAGGCTCTAAGTCCACTTGTTTTCTATGACACACCCCATTCCCCCCAAAAATCTGCTTCTAACTGAGGATCACAAAGCTTAGGAATTGAAGGAAGAAAAATTAAAAGTAATGTAATTATCCAACACAGAAAACTTAACCTATATATCAATAGTTGGATGTTTCTTAAGTAAATATGCCTTTCCCTAAACTACCAGGTTGATTTCTTCATATAATTAAAAACAATTATAATACCAATAATCTTGATTTTTTTTTTTAGCAATAAAAATGAGCTGTATCACAAAGGATGGGGACTTTGTCCTTTTAACTTTCAGAGGTTCTGTATTGTATTTTTTAACTACACTGAAAAACAACAACACCTTTCCTCACTTCCATGGGTGTGAAATTCAGTTGCCTTTCCTCCCAGACTTAGACATAGAGTAAAAAGATGTGACAGAAAATATTAAGCACTAAAAGATTCAGTTGGACTAAAAGAGATGAAATAAATATCATTTCAAGCAAATGAAAAATATTTCAGTTATCTCAGCCGGAGCATACTGAAGAGCTAAATGGAGAACAAGGAATATTTTATGCACAGAGGGTGGACTTTAGTTATTAGACAAATAGGATCCACAAAACCTGAACATTTTCACAGAAGAAAGAATAAATGTGAAGAAAGGGACTGAGTTATGATATTAAACAAACAAACAAAAATAACCAAATGGCAAAAGAAAATTTCTTGGGATAGTTTGATAATTTGACCTACTTTACTAAGTGCCATGCTTCCTAAATTTAGTGCGAGTGTCTGTTGTGGAAGGGCAGTTCCCAGCTGACCTCTGGTTCCTGGGTAACACCGGGCTTCTGGGCCCTTGTGTGTCCCTATCTGCCTGAGTCACAGCACCCGAGTCCCCATGCAGAGATCACCGGCCAGGCCTGGGGACCGCACCCACCCATTCACGAATTTCATGCACAGGGCCTCTAATAAAAATTATAATATGATCTGAATATAAAATATAAAAAGGAAATTCTCAGTGAAGTAGAGATACCCTCCCAATTCTTTTGCTTCCTTCTGAGATTTTTAATTCACCATACTCTCATTATATGCATCACATCCCTAAAATATCAAAGTTTCATTGTTTCTTTATGTACAATTTTTTGACTTATACTCTGATAAATATTGATTTCCTCTGCCCCTAAAACCTTCCTATTGCTTCAAGTCATATTCTTAGTCATCAATAATTAGTTCAAACCTTTGAGACTTTATCCTACCTATAAATGCAGAAGCTCTTGTTGATTTTTCAGTATCTTATGTTGCCGTAAAACTATGTTCATATCCAGTATTGCAATTATTTTATATTTTGGTTTTCTATTTATATTACTGGGTCTCTCGCTTGTGCAGACCAAGGTAGAGATAACATTCTATTAATCTTGTATCTTCTGTGTCTGGCATAATTCTTAGCTTATAATATGCATTCTTCCAATGTGTTGAAAGGATGATCAAATAAGTCACACCTACATGATACTACAGAAAGCAGTCAAGGTTTTATTCACTGAAAACAGAAGTTAGACAGATGGTGTTGATTAAATTTTTGCTTTGCTATTGAATATTTGGACACCTTACAGGCACTGCATTTGAAAGCAAGAGAAATTACCAGGTCCAAAAAATCATTTTATTTTATTTTTTATATTAGATTTATCTTGTACTATGAAGAAAAAAAAAGAAGAATTGGCATAAAATAAGTGAGGAAGTCTTTACAATAATACAATTACCAAATGGTGCTGTGAGCTGAACTTGGGCAAAAATCAGAAAATGCAAAATCTTCTAGAGCCATGGTTGGCAAACTGCGAGCCATATGTGGCTCTTTGGCCCTTTGAGTGTGACTCTTCCACAAAATACCACGGCCTGGGCGAATCTATTTTGAAGAAGTGGCATTAGAAGAAGTTTAAGTTTAAAAAATTTGGCTTTCAGAAAAAATTTCAAATCACTGTACTGTTGATATTTGGCTCTGTTGACTAATGAGTTTGCCCACCACTGTTCTATAGGTAGAAAAGATTTGGTAATAATTATCTATTAATATATTCAAAATAGTGTTATAAAAGGGGCCTCAGTTTCCAGGTTTATTATTTGAGTGGCATTCATAAAAATATGAAATTAAGGAGAATGAATTTTTTTTAATCTATTCTGTTTATGGTTTGGGAGATAGAAGTGAAAAATGTGGTTATCTCAGTTTTAAGTGTATTTTCATTGGATTCCTGAAGATATAAATAATGTCTAGGGATTATGAAAGATTCCTGAACAAAATACAGGCAGTCCTCGGGTTATGTCGCACTTGATTTATGTCGTTTTGGGTTATGTCACCATCTCCCATTTATTTATATAAAAGAAAGTTTTGTCATTTCAACATATGTACATATGTGCTTTATGTTTTTTATTATTTATTTACCACAAGTAAAGGTCAGGATTTGTTATCTTTTTTTAAAATACTTTTTTACAGATTCACTTCATTGCTGCTGTGTGTGTGCTCCATGTGAGTGACATAGGTGCTTATGTAGGTGGATTCTGACTTACAGCGAAAATTGCACTATGTCGCGCTGTAGGAACGGATCTCCGATGTAACCCGAGGACCTACTGTATAAGGATACAGTCTTGGAGATAATAATCAGAATTATGACTATTTAAAGCAACATTTGCCCATGAGATGATTCAGAATTGTCTAAGAAAGGAGCATAGAACATGAAGGATATAGAGGTAGGATACATTTGTACAAAGGGAACTGAGAAGGAAGAAAATCCAAAGGAGGAGAATCTTTGGTATCAAAAATCAAGGAAGACTATGCTTTCAAGTAAGAGTAATGCCCTGGTCAGAGTGGATCGGATGTGGCATTGTCCTTCACACCAAAAGGTGGCATGTGTTATTTCTGATCGGGGCACATACTCAGGTTTTGAGTTTAATTTCTGGTTGCGGTGGGAGGCAGCCTAATGATATTTCTCTCCTTTCTCTCTCTCCCCCTCTCTCCATTCCTTTCTCTAAAATCAATTTTTAAAAAAGAAGAGTAATGGTGAAAAAAGACACCAAATCTATGCAGATTAGAATAAGCTAAAATCAATTTTAGAAATATTAGTCTTTTGTCTTATTAGATATTTTTAGATTATGCTTGGGAAAGACAAATTTTGTGTTGATTTTATATGTATTGAAAAGCTAACTATAAATAGCAAAGGATTCATACAAACAAATGTACATGTAAAAAGAACATTGACCCAAAATATATATAATAATTAAATTGTATTACTTCCCATACCAACTAGAACAATAAGATTCCAGATGAGGCTTAGCCTTTAAAATTAGACCAAACATCAATTTGAAATATCTAAGAGTTAACCTAAGGAAGAACGTGCAGTGTCTATAAGACTGTTAATGGATTGTTTTTCTTGCAGTGGATTTCATTTATTTATCCAATCATTCATCGCATAATCCTCATTGATTTCCCTATTGAGTAGCAAGAATTGGTTAAGAGATGGGGATATAATAATAAACAAAACTCATAATGTCCATAATTCTTTAGAAGTACAGAGGAGGAGTATCTACTACAAATTAGAAAGTCTTGGAGATGAAGGATCATAGATTCTATTCCAGAGAAAGTGATCATTATTTAAGGCCTAAAATATGATTTATTAGAGAAATAGGATAAGTTGAAGGGAAGAAAACTTTAGAAACATCAAAAACAATATGTGAGGATGAAGTACCGTATTTTTCGGACCGTAAGACGCTCCGGACCATAAGACGCACCAGTTTTTAGAGAAGGGAAATGAAGAAAAAAAGATTCTGAAACAAATAGTGTCCTAAAATATTTTATGTGCATTAAAACCCAACATCAAGTCATAAACACATGTAATCAAGTAAACAGCAGCATTTAGAACGATTTTAGAGCCGGGCAAGCACACAGAGACCACACAGAGCCGGGCAAGTAAAAAAACTTTTTTTTTAAAGTATATGTGTAGGCTATATTTGGACCATAAGACGCAGGGACTTTTCCCCCCGACTTCTGGGGGAAAAAAAGTGCGTCTTATGGTCCGAAAAATACGGTAACCGCTTGAGCTAAAGCTGACCCTCTTTTTCCCTGCTAAGGACTTGTATGCATGCATATTAGCATAACCAATGGACACAGACACTGGGGTGGTGTGGGCTTGGTGAGGGTGAATAGAAAAACAATAACAATGTGTGAGGCACTGGCTGAGTAGCTCAGTAGGTTAGAGCCTTGTCCCAATACACCAAGATTGTGGGTTTGATCCCTTGTTAGGGCACATACATGAAGCAACCAATGAATGCATAAGTAAGTAGAACAAATCTCTCTCTCTCTTTCCCTCTCCCTCTCCTTCTTCCTCACTCTTTTTAAAAATTAATAAAAAATTAAGTAAAATTTTACAGATGTAAAAGGTGTATTGGAGGAAATAAAGTTACTTGAGTATAGCTGAATGAGAAAATATTAAGGGTATGTCTGAAGAATTAAGGGCTTGGAATAACTTGCTAAGAAGCTTGGACTACATCTTAAGGCCAATGGGAATCACTGATTGACTAAAGTAAATAAACAATAGAAATTATATTAGTGAAGATGAACAGGTGTGGATGGATTAAAGATAGATTTTGATGTTGAATGACTCAGTAATTTAGTGGATGTGGAGGATAAAGGAAAGGGGGTACTCAGATTAACATCTTTGGGTATGAGAAGTGGTATTCAGACTTTAGAGAATAACATATTTGGGATACATAGCATCTTAATTTGATATATTTAGGGCTTTTGATGTGATATTCATAAAAACACTGTTAAGACCAATCTCACAAAGCTTTTCCCTATTTTTCCCCCCCTAGACATTTTGCAATATCAAATCATATGTTAAAGTTCTAATTCATAGGTAGTTGTTTTTTGTGAATGGTATAAAATAGGTGTCAAATTTTGTTCTCCTGCGTGTAGATAACCAGTTTTCCTAGCACCTTTTGTTAGGAGACTCCCCATCCCTTATTGTGCATTCTTGGCACCCTGTTGAAGATCCGTTGACTGTCCATATGCGGGGTTTGTTTCTGGGCTTCGTATTCTGTTCCATTGCTATATGTGTCTAGTTTTTATGGTTATACCATACATTTTGTATGTATATTTGGAAATTAGGAAGTATGATGTCTCTGGTTGTGCTTTCCTTTGTCAAGATTGATGTAACTATTCATGGTTTTATATGGTTTCATTAAACATCGTAGAATTATTTTTCTATTTCTGTAAAAAATGCCACAGGGATTTTGATAGAGATTGTATTAAATCTTGAGATGGCTTTGAATAGTATGACCATTTAACAATATTAGCACCCCCAATCTGTAAACACAGTATGTCTTTCCATACTGTGTCTTGTTTAATTTTTCATAAATATTTTGTAATTTTCAGTATACAAGTCTTTCACTTCCTTAAATTTCTTAGAACTTTATCCTTTTTTAAAATGGCAATTTGAGTATTAAATTCACTTTATACAACCAAGCTTATATAAATTTAAATTCTATTTTAAGAGTTGTGATTTGGCATAGAAAATACTAGAACATGATGTTGAGTTTACTCTGTTAGGTAAAGAAATAGAATGTAAAAATGATTGACGCAAGGGTCATGATCCATTCACCCATTCTCCAGCAGGGATACAAAACCTTTCATAGTTGCATGAGTGAGATGATCTGGGGGTAGTATAGAATTATTTCTTGGGATTATTAGTTGGCAGTGATCCCACAGGAAAAGAAGAGATTATTTTTATAGGTCCAGATATGAATGCTAGAATGCAGAAAGGGGTTGAAGGGTACATATAACTGAGCTACAGATTAGAAAATATGACTGGAGAATATATTCCATATATTCCATGGTTCTGTTGCTCTTTTTTTTTTATAATATATTTTATTGATTTTTTACAGAGAGGAAGGGAGAGAGATAGAGAGCTAGAAACGTTGATGAGAGAGAAACATCGACCAGCTGCCTCTTGCACACCCCCTACCTGGGATGTGCTCACAACCAACGTACATGCTCTTGACCGGAATCGAACCCAGGACCTTTCAGTTCGCAGACCGACGCTCTACCATTGAGCCAAACCGGTTTCGGCTGTTGCTCTTATTTGAATGTGAAATTGGAATTGTGATTGTATGTGAAAGGGATGCTACCAAGTTTTAATTGGACATGCTGAATGGAAGCCTTTGTATTGCTCAAACACTTTTTGTAGGAAAAATAAACAATACAGAGTTCTGAAAATGTGAGACTATTGTTCTTATTAAGGAAATGACTGAAGTGAGAGCATTAAATCCCACTCACTCAGTGGAATCTGACAAGAGCCATCTGAGGCTATAACAAGGCAAGTCTCCTCATTGCTTACACCACAAACAATCTAGTAAAGGATGTACAGGAAGTGTCAAAGGTGAGTGCTACACCCTAACAGACTTGGCTAACGCCTTCTTTTTCATAACCAGAGCCTAGTATGAGATTATTTTCATTTTTGTGTGAAATAACTTTTAGTATATACTTATAATTTTTCCATAGGGATATTTAAATACATTGACATACAAAATAATGTAATGTAGTGGCATGTGAATGTGATAACGTGGGAATAAGTTGGTTCCCTGCATTGATAATATCATGATAATTGCTTCCTTGAAGAAAGGAATGCAGAAGAATTTAAGTCTTCCTTACTGACAGGTAGCGTCCGGCTGATAAACACGGCTGACCTATATGGTAGTCCCAGTGTGTTAAATTTTGAGGAATTATATTGCCTGGAGAAACTAGAGAAATACCTCAAACTAGGGGAAATAAGTGACTATTTTTACTGACCCTGCTACTAACCAGGAAGCCCAAAGACAGTTGAATCTTTTTGTTTTCTGTGAAATTACATTCTTAAGATTTTTATTAGTCCCAGTTCACAAAGACACCAGAAAGAAACAGAATTTGAATGGAGCCCTGAGCAAAAACAAGCAGTAAAAGATGCCCTTGAGGCTTCTGACCTGATTGCCAGCTGGTATAATAGTGTCTGCAAGTCGGATGTGCTGACTGGAGCCTTTGGCAGAAAGTGAACATTGCACTTGATAGAAACCACTGGAAATTTAGACTCAGAAGCTACAGAGAATCTCAAAAGATGCAGAAGCACTTTTTAGATCTGAACGATAATGGCTGGCTGGTTACTGGGGGCCTGGGTGAAAAGTGACCCTAACAATGAATGACAGCAGATAGTCCTGGGACTAGAAATACATATCATGTCTTAGGTAATGTCAGAGAAGGGCAGAGAAAGAGCAGTTCTGCAAAAGTCACTCCTAAAATGGAAATATTATATTCTACCATATGTGAAAAGAATAAATTCAGAAGATAAAACCACATGAACAGCTTACTTGTCTCATTCCAAGGCCAATGACCAATCTCTCTGCGGATCTTTCTACATCTCCACCTATCTATTACCTGTTGCTTTTTTCATTGATGCCAAGATGTACCGTATTTTTCGGACCATAAGACGCACTTTTTCCCCCCCAGAAGTGGGGGGAAAACGTTCCTGCGTCTTATGGTCCAAATATAGCCTACACATATACTTTAAAAAAAAAGTTTTTTTTACTTGCCCGGCTCTGTGTGGTCTCTGTGTGCTTGCCCGGCTCTAAAATCGTTCTAAATGCTGCTGTTTACTTTACAGGGTTGATTACATGTGTTTATGACTGTGATGTTGGGTTTTAATGCACATAAAATATTTTAGGACACTATTTGTTTCAGAATCTTTTTTTCTTCATTTCCCTTCTCTAAAAACTGGTGCGTCTTATGGTCCGGAGCGTCTTATGGTCCGAAAAATACGGTAGTTTGCTTAGATGGAATTTCCCAAGTCTGGAGTTGAATCACAATTGGGAATTGGCCACAATACAACCTACTTATGGTAAAATTCTGGTGAAAATGAAAAGGTTAAATCTACAAAATAGGTAGAACTGATATATGTTTATTTTGGGCTACAAATGGGTATTGGCTGTAAATAATATTATATTATTCGAGGCTTTGCTTATTCTGAGAAAGAAGCAACTACAGAGAATATCAAGAAACTTTAGAAACAAGCAATTGATCATTTTGATCTACATGAATATATTTCCTCTGAGAAAGGTTTTCACTTCACTGCCACTAATGTTCAAAATGAGGTAGGAAACATAATATAACAAAGGTTTACCACATACCATCTAACAACCCTCAAAGTATTCTTATTGGGAATTAGAATCAGCAAATGCAATATCTGCTACTTAAAATTTAGGATGGAGGTTTTGAAGTTGGTAAATTTCTGGAATGATATAATCTCTCAAATACCACTGAGGAGTTTTAAATTTGTAAAACCATTTTAAAAAACCTACTTCTGATATTTAAGGCTAAAAATCCACATATCCTCTGCATCGGCAATTTTATTCCAATAAAAGTTCATGTGTATGCGCACAACCTGACATATTCAAGAAGGAACATCACGGCATTATTCATAATAGTTCAAACTGAACGCAATGGAGAATGGATAAATAAATTTTGTATAGACATAATTGAATTTAATAAAACATTGAACAATGACAACTACAACTCTGTAGGACAAAATAGATAACTCTCATAATACTGAGTGAGGGAAGCCCAGAACACTAATACATATTGTATGATCCCTTTGTAAATAAAATTTAGAAAGAGACAAAGGAAATTTATATTTTTAAAATTTGGGATAGTCTCTAAGTTTGGATGTACCCAGAGATATAATTGGGAGAGTGCATGGACAGACAACTAGATGCTAATATATTCTATTTCTCAATTAAATTTACATAGCTGGTGAGTGGCAGAGCAGTGATTTGGACTTGAGTCAACTAATTATAGAACTTACATTTTACCCACTACATAACTATATTTCCACATTAAGAATCTTTCTTATATCATTAAATTTGTCAATAGTATGTTTCAAGATTGCCATATATCCACAACATAAGGAATCTAATCTTAAATATTTCTACATTCTAAAATGTAATGGGTTCTAACAAATCTTTGTAAATGTAATGGTATAAAGCAAAAATATACCATCTCACATGATTTTGTGGTTTGACTGCGTTAAGCTAATCTGTATTTTTTTTTGGAAGTCTCTCATGTGTGTTTGATGTTAATTAGATAATTCAACTTGCAAAATGGCTTCTTCCCTCATTGGTCTGGTGACTGAGCTGGGATATCTTCAGGGGAACAAATAGCTTCTTTAATTTATAAAAGACTACAAAACAAATATAATTTACTTGAAATGTTTTTATTTTATTCCATATTTGAAGGATTTTACTATTTTATTCCATACCAACTTGAAGGGTAGCATTTTTTTTGTTTTGTAACAAAGTATAGTTTGAGAATAGAATTTAATCGGCTACCCTTGTGCATTGTAGTTTTAGGTACAAAAGAAAACACATTATGTCACCATTTGAAAAAAGGTCACTTGTCGCATAGCTTGATTTTCTGTTGTTTGGACATTGTCACATCTGACCTTTAACTTAGAGGTAACTTTTTTTGCCATTTGCTTCTATTGTTTCACTAAATACCTTTAAAAGTAAAGTGGAAGCATATTGCAGAAGTCTGTCATTTAGGAAAGTATAAGAATACAAATGCAATGTTAAAAATATAGGAGAAAGAAAAAGACATGCTTATGTACCCCTACAATTTCTAAATAATTCCTGATGGCAGAAAGAATAAAAACAAAGATTGTTTCTTCCTGATCCTTATTTGTGTTCATAATCGTATGGGGTTTTGCTTATTTGTTTGCTTTTTGCATATAAACTACAGTGTTTAAAAACCCTGCTAGGGAAAGAAAGCTGAGGGCACAATCTGCATCTGCATAGATAGGACTGCATGCAGGTAGCAATTCCTGCTTCACAAGTGGCAAGTCCCCTCAAAGGTCTCTAGATAGACATACTTCAAAAATCTAATTTTTTGTAAAAAAGAGAAAGCAGTAACTAACATGTATAAAAAGACAGATGTAAGTCCAAATATTAGAAACAAAACTAAATAGATAAAACAGGCCTTAATGTATAGATTTTTGAACAGCTAACAATCCTTTATGAAAGCTTGAGCTCTGAATAAGCAATTAAAAAGCCAATGGGAGAAAGCAAACATATGGGTTATAAAAGTTTTGGTCTGAAAATAAGAGGAAACACAAAAGTTGTGTCCCCGTTTGTATCTTCAGTTCATTTTATTTTTATATTGTGTGACAAATTGCCCCCAAAGTTAGTATCTTAACACACATCTTTTATCACATACTTTCTGAGTGTCAGAAATTTGAGAATAGCTTAGTGATTCTAGCTCAGGATCTCTATAGAGTCACAGGGAAGATGTTGGCCAGGGCCGGAGTCATCTGAAGAGCTAACTGGAGTGGGAGCATCCACTCTTCAGCTCATTCAGGTGATTCCTGGCAGACCTGCTGGTTCTTCACTACATGCACCATATTGTTGCACCCCGTCCCAAAACTCATACGTTGAAACTTTAATCCCCCATATTAGTGCCCACAGTGTAGCCTGGTACCTGAGGAAAGATGGAGAGAGGAAAGGCAGGGGTGGGGGACGGGGTAAAAGGGAAGTTGCAAGGTCTCTATAAACTAATTTAGAAGTGATAGACCATAATTTTTGCCATTTTATAGTGGTGACACATGCACAGACCCATCATAATACAACATGGGAGAAGGTATGCACGAGAGAAGAGAGGGTCATTGGGAGCCATCTTGAGGTTGACTACCACAATCCCATATGAGATCATTAAAACATTTCAGTCTACGAATAAAGGAAATTTTTGAGTTTATTTCTCATTCATTTATTTGTGAATGTCCTTTTAATTTTTCTGTTCATGGGGCAGTACACAAAACTCTTTTCTGTTTGTGCCAAGGACCCAAGGATTTTCAGAATTTGCTTATCTGCATTAAATTTAAGACAGAAACTGCAGTAGTCAATTTGGAGGAACTCACAGGGGGCAAGGTTTGAAGTGGGGCTGTGTATAAGGAGTGAGGAACCACCTATCAGAAATTTGGGAATCCCTGAGCTGAAATGGGAAGGTACAGAATTTATATTCATATTTTGTCCAATTTTTGTTTTGTTTTGTTTTTTTACCTTTTCACAATTAATACTTAACTAGCTTATAAGATAAGAGTATTTCAAGGAAGTTGAGAAAAAGTATTTTTACATTTCAATGAACAATTGGAAAGTCAGTGTAAAAATTAATGAACTACAACAGTTGTAACTGAATGTAGGTAATTAGGGAATTAACCTATAATATTATTAATGTTATTATCCCAATTTCAATTAGGCATGTAAGTATTACAATGTACTACATACAACAAAAATAGTTGGTGTATCAGGAAAAGACATCTATTTATTTATCTCTGCCTCAAATAGCAATATTGAATATTTCAGTTCATTCATGCTTTCCTTTATTCAGCCATTTTGTAAAGAAAACAGTTATCAAGTATAATTTGGGTCACTTGTTTTATTAGTATGGCCATATATTTAAACCCAAATAATGAAAAGAAGTGTCCCCTTCTGTCCCATGTCGGGCACTCTTGGAAGTGTTTTGTTTGCATTACCTTGTCTAATACCACAAGTCTACAAGATAGTTACTAGTGATACTTCCATTTTTATATGAGGAAACTGAGGCTTAGCGACATTAATAAAGAGCTGAAAACCACATATCGTGGGGAAACAGGATCTCCTGCCTGGTTTATATGAGGGCAAAGCACACACTCTCAACGACTCTAATACTCTGGATATAACAATTCCCTATGACATTTGTGGTGGTTCATACACTTTATAGTAATGTCTGGGTGTTTTCAAGATAATTATGTAGAAATTTTCACTTTATTAGCACAAAACAGAATTTTTTATTATCTTCTATCTATCTATCCATTTCTATACATAACTATACACAAACATATAGGAAAATATACCTTGACAGAATATTTTATTTATTTTTAAACATTGAAGATACTGATTTAGAAAAAATTGAGCTGTTACTTTAAAGAAATTGTAATAAATATGTTGATTAACCAAATGCTCAAATATTCCTATAATTATGTATACATTGATTCCATTAATATTGACAAGAAGTGCAAGTGTGGGGAAATATATTTGGTGATGATTGTGCAAATGAAAGGGACTGTTCCAATCACTAGAACTGAAGGAGTTTCCTGGAGTTCTGGTACCTGCAATATTTACATCTAATCAGAATCATTTTTAGTTCTGATGTCTAAAGCAGGGAAGCTAATGTGATATTGTAGGGAATAAATCCACATAATGAGTGATCAAAGAGCCTACAGGGCTCCTATTATGTGTCTCAGATTTCATTTTGCATCTCATTTATGTGTAGCAATGAGGTGTGAAAATTGTTTTTTGGTTGTCTTAAGTATCAGTAAACTGCTTTACACCACACTTCTTTACAGTTTAATGGAAATGGGTGAGATTCACTTTAGAATTAATTCCTGCATTTAAATTAAAAAGGTAATATCCAAATAGTGTTGTATTTCCTGTTCAAGTGAGGTTTTCCAGTGAATGATTCATTGGCTCTTTCAAGTCTAGTTAACAACTCCTCTTTTGTAAGACCTTTTTTTTTAACATAGATGAGCTTTCTAAGTCATTACTTTTTGCACAAATTATTCTCAATGAAGACAAAATTATCTAATAAAATATATTTTCACTGAGTGATAGGTAGCCAGTCCTATATCAAGTGATAAGATTTAGTGTAGAGGCAATGTAAAATATTCACCCAATAAAGAACTAAATGCAATTTTGATCTTGCTTTTCCTAAATATTTAAAGTTCTTTCCTCTGTCTAAATCTCTAGGATTTACTAGTAGAGGCTATTAAAATTGGGAAATTTATTGACTCTTTCAGTCAAAAATGGATAAATTGAATATATTTTTGCTAAATTATTGAGTGCTTGGCCCTAAGAAAGTAAAGATTTTAACCACCTTACAAGTAGTCAGTGTCATGTCCCCAAAACTCATGTTGCAACCTTAATCCTTCATGTGATGTGTTTGGAGATGGAGCCTATAGTAATTAGGTTAAATTAGTTCACGTGGGTAGAATCACCATGATGGGACCAGTGCCCTAATAAAACCAGGAAGAGTAGTTGCATTCTAGGCCATGTGAGGATACATCTTGAAGTTGATAATCTGCAAGCCAGGAAATGAATTTATATTAGGCACTAGATCTGCTGCCTTCATGTTGGACTTCCCAGTCTTCAGAATTTTGATGAAGAAATGTTCATTTTTTTTAAGCCTCCTAGTCTATTATCCTTTTGTTAACTGCTCAAAGTGACTAAGAGTGTTCGCTTTCTTTTACTTCTAAAGCAATACTGCAGTCCCACCTTTCAGCTCTTTTGGCAAGTATTGAATTAGATCTTGAAAGTTTGAATAATAACCAATCTGTATTATCATTTTTTTAAAAGAAACTCAAAGATGTCAGTACAGGAGTAATTCAGAGTAGTATTATCTCCTTTTCCAAGAGGAACTTGTCTATTCATTCAAACAAAAACTTTTTGAACATGTATTTGAGCTAGGTGATGCTTGCTCTTTATAACTAAGACTAGAGGCCCGGTGCACAAAATTCATGCATGGGGGCAGGAGAGGGGGTGTCCCTCAGCTCAGCTTGCACCCTCTCTAATCTGGGACCCTTGAGGGATGTCCGACTGACCGCCAGGATCAGGCCTAAATGGGCAGTCGGACATCCCTCTCACAATCCAGAACTGCTGGCTCCCAACTGCTTTCCTGCCTGCCTTCCTGATTGCTGCTAACTGCTTCTGCCTGCCAGCCTGATCACCCCCTAAACACTCCCATGCTAGCTTGATTGATATCTAACTGCTCCCCTGTCAACTTCCCTCCTCTGCCAGCCTGGTCACCTCTAACTATCCTCTCCTGCAAGGTTGATTGCCTCCAACTGCCCTACCTTGCAGGCCTGGTCCCTCTCAGCTGCCCTACCTTGCAGGCCTGGTCCCTCTCAACTATCTTCCCTTGCTGGCCATTTTTGGTGGCCATATTGTGTTCACATGGAAGCAGGATCTTTGACCACATGGGAGCAGCTATCTTGATCTTGTGTGTTGGAGTGATGGACAATCTGCATATTACTCTTTTATTAGATAGGATAGAGGTCTAGTGCATGGGAGGGTGCCAGCTGGTTTGCCCTGAAGGGTGTCCCAGATCAGGGTGGGAGTTCCCTTGGAGCATGGGATGGCCTGGGCAAGGGGCCTATGTGGTTTGTAGGCCGGCCATGTCCCCCAGCGACTCAAGCGAAGGCCCTGGTATCTGGAATTTATTTACCTTCTATAATTGAAACTTTGTAGCATTGAGTGGAGGCCCGGGCAGGCCAGGGTGTGTGGAAAGCTTTGCTTCTTCCATTGCCTGGAAAACCCACCTCCCTCCTGCTCTTTGTGGCTGTAGACATCTTGGTTGGGCTTATTTGCATACTCGCTCTGATTGGCTGGTGGGCGTGGTTGGTGGGCATGTCTTGCGGATGTAGCAGAGATACGGTCAATTTGCATATTACTCTTTTATTAGGTAGGATGCCTCGAAAGGTTAATTTTTAACCATAAAATGACAAAAGGTTTATTCCTAATAGCAGCATTATTAATAATTGTAGTCCTATTCTGGCTTCATTCCATTCTATTTTTTCAGAGGATGGCTAAATAAAAAAATGAGTTTATTATTTTTATTATGATCCTAATATTTGGAAAAAAAACAAAACAGTGGTTGGTTGGTTATTTATTGTTACTTTTTAAAAGACTCTTCACATGAAATGCTTAGGAATTTTTTTGCAGAAGAGTGACCCAAGATAGGATCCTACTGCTTACAAGTGATTTTCTAGTTTGACTAGAGTATAAGATCACTCAATGTCAAATATATTTTGAGAATAACAGTAGTCTATGCCATGTTCATTACGTCTGATGTCCTGAAATTCTCTCATTTACTTTTTAAATATAATTTTCTATGCTTACGCTTCTTTAAATGACCTATATATAATCCTGGATCCATATCTATAGTTAAAAAATATAATTTAGATACTGTAACATTTTAAAATAGAGAGTTGATAATCCATTAAAAAAATCTCCAGTCAGATATTTTAGTACTATTTTTTCCTATTGGAGAACTCCCTGGAGGTTAAAAATAAATAAATAAATAAAATATATGTTTTAAAGTATCTGGTGGAATACAAACTTGCTAGAAAATTTACTAATTTTATGTCATTTTTAATATTTCTACAAAAGACTAGAAGGCAAATTGAAATAGAAAAGTTTGTTACAGATCCTTTGAAGTATACCACATGCCTCAAGGAGCCATGTGGGGAGTTTAGGTACAGTGCAGATGGGAGACAGAAACAGTATCTGGGGAACATGCCTTTATTAAAGTCTATGGGTGAAGTGCTTTGAGGTTCCTGAGCTAAAGTCAGGTAGGTCAATTCAATCCAAAAAGACCTGGATTTTGATAAGCTTCTTGGGATCTTATCTATGGAGCACAGAGAGAAGGCTGTCTGAGGCACAAGAGACTTGCTCACATTGGTTGTTGGGAAAGTCAATCCAGGAATGTTGACTTACAGCCATACTGTGCTAGTGCTGGTATACAATGATGAATGAAATCAGTAGACTAGATTTCTACCTGCTAGAGACCCAAGTTTATTTTAAACATTATATTGTTTTCTAAAGCACTACTAAAATAGAAAATGTTCTATTGCATGAATGCAATAAAATGCAACTAGCAAATATGCTCAACCATTATTATGATTTTAAACCATGGGTATTTATAAACAGTACTAGAGGGCTGGTGCACATTCCTAAACAAGGATCAGGCTGAAACCTGGAGGGATGTAGTAGGATGGATGTAACAGTGAGGGAAGCAGAAGGCAGCTGGGGAGGAGCCATTCCCACTCATCCTGGCCCAGCTCATCCTGGTCAGCTGAGTGTCTTCTCTCCCCCTCCCCCCCATCCACCACCACCATCCCTAGCATCTCCTGGTCTTCTGCACTCAGCTATGGAGAAATAGTTCCCTAGGGTGGAGCTCCTGCAGCCTTACTAGGGGTGCAGACTGAGGCTTGAAATGAGGTGAGTGCCCAAGGGGTGCCTGGGGCAGACTGGGCATCTTGGTAGCTGAACAGCAAGGCCTCCCACTTCGCGTACCATCTTGCAAGTCCTGGGGTGGCTCCAGTCTGATAGGTGGAGGCAGGTGTTAGGGGGAGAGTTTGTGTTCTCTTTCTTCCCCCTTCCTTGGTCCTTTGGTCTGGTTGCCCAAGGAGGACGTGGCCAGAGGGGTTAATGGGTGCCTGAGAGCAGTGACTGGGGAGCAGTGGAATTTGGACAGAAGGCCCAGCTTCCCAGTGCACATTGCAGCTCAGCCCCACCTATTTGCGATCTTTCATAGACTCAATCACTTGTTTCTCTTTTTGTTTGTGTAAGTTGACTGCTCCCTGGTGGTCAGTGTGTGTCATAGCAACTGGTTGACTGGTTGAACAGTTTACCAGTAGCTTAGGCTTTTATATATATATATATAAACTAGAGGCCTGGTGCACGAATTCATTGATGGGTAGGGTTCTGCCGGCCCACCTTAACCAGGGCTAATTGGGTCAGGCTGGCGGGAGGGATGGGAGTGGGGCCATGGTAGTTGGCGGGTCAGCCCCAATCCCTGGTCAATCTCCCAGTTGACCTTCTGGTCGAAGGAACAATTTGCATATTAGCCTTTTATTCCATAGGATAGATAGCAATGAATGGTCTTGTAGTTAAGATATAATCACAGTGAAGCATAGACTTAAGAATACATACTGAAGCAGATATGTAAAACATCATTGGTTCAAATACTCATATCCTAAAGGTAGCCCTGCCACGTTTAGTAGATCAAATGAAACATTAAGATAAATTATGTTTGAAGTAGAGATTTAGGAAATAATCCTAAATTATAAAATCTTTTTAATATGTGCTATTATAAACATAGAAAAATAGTACTAGTTTGTGACCAGAAGAACATGGTAGATAGTAAACATGTAAACTGCATATTAGAAGAAATAATATATTTGAGATTACATAATACTCACCTTGCTAATATCAGAAGACTTTTAATTCATTTCTCTCAATGCACAAAAATTTAAGAAGACAACAAGATAAAAATATAAAAGGCATGAATAACAAAGTAACACTAATTTTGTATGTATAATATTAAATTCTATATTCTGAAGGCAGAGAATGACACAGATAAAATATTTCAAAAACACATAACTGATACAAAATTGGTAACCAGAAAATATTTTTAAAATAACTCTCAACTTTAGTAAGAAACAACCTAATTTTAAAAAGATTAAACATTTTTAACAAACTTCATATACACAGAGCTATAGATGGTAAACATATGAAAAGATACACAATATAATTTGTCATTGTGTCATTAGTATAATGAAAATTGAAACCACTTGAGATGCCATTAAACACCTATTAGAAAAGCTTAAAGTAAATTTGACTATCCCAAGTGCTGAGAACAATTAGAAGCAACTGGAACTCTTAATTGCTAGTGGGTATGAAAAATGATAGAGCCACTTAGGAAAACATTTTGGCATTTTCTTTTTAAATTAACCAGGTATTATCATTAAACCAAGCAATCACCCTATTTGGTATTCAGCTAAAGAAAAATAGATATATCTATTCAAATACCTGTATGTAAACATTTATAGATTTATTCTGAATCACTCAAAAGTAAAACAAAACAAAACAAAACAACTAGATGTCCATTAACTGTTTGTAAAATAGATAAAATTGTGGTATATCATACAATAAAAAGGAAAAATCAAATGATACATGCAACAGAACAGATATCTTAGAACCATGCCAAATGAAAGAAATTAAGCTTAAAAGGTTACATATTGTATGGTTCAATTCCTGACATTCTTGAATAGATAAAATTATAGGGACCAAAATCAGATCAGTGGTTTTCAGGGACTGGTGATGGGAGAGTGACTACCACGTGGCACAAAGAAGCTTTCTAGAGTTATAGAAACGTTGTATATCTTGACTGTAGTGGTAATTACAGAAATTATGCATATGTGAAAACTTAGAACAGTATATCACAGAATCCAAAGTGTGGCTTTATAAATTATACCTTAATAAATATGATTTAAAACATTCTTCATCAAATTAAAAAATTAATTTTACTTATCAAATTGGCAGGTATCCTAGTACTAGATAATATCTCCCTTGCTTCCTGCAAGTGCTTAGGAAAAGCAGTGCTCTCAAAGATGCTTAGTTGGTTTAGTGTAAACTGAAATATCTATGTACAAAAACTTGGCTATTAACTATCATATTTTATATGCCACTTGATCCTTCATATCTCCTTCTAGAATTTATACTAGAAATGTAATTTTACATATTCACAAAGAGTTTGCACAATTTAATGCTTATTGCGGTATATTTATACATTTGAAACAACTTAGATGGCCATTGGTAGAAGGCTGGTTAAGTAAATTATGGAACATTCATCCAATTGGATACATACTTCGGAGCTGTTTTTAAAATGGGCCAATTTTACAGCTATATATGATGACCTGGTGCAGTAACTACAAAAAAGACCAGGGCCAGATAATTTCAAGTAATATAGTAAGAGGTCTGATTCAGAGTATATACAGAATAGAATGTCTCCAGAAATATGCCAACAGCATTAGGATATGGTGAGGGTGATCTAGAGCAGCGTTTTTCAACCGCTGTTCCTCGGCACACTAGTGATGTTGCCTGGTGTGCCGTAGGTGCAGACAAGACAAGAATTTTATAATTTTTCACTATTTTGTTTACTTAATATTTCATAATAAAGTAATTATAAAATACTTTCTTTGTGTTTATTTGATTCCTATTCAAGAGAATTACTTTATATATAGTCAATATAGGCACAGAGTTACATTTTTTAACATTTTCTAATGGTGGTGTGCCTCGTGATTTTTTTCATGAAACAAGTGTGCCTTTGCCCAAAAAAGGTTGAAAAACACTGATCTAGAGGATGAGGGAGATGTGAGGAAGCAAACTTTGTTTCATGGATAGTTTTTCATGATCTTTTGTAATTTGATTGTGTTATTTGCATGTACCTAAGATTACAATAGCTATTTAAAAAAAACACCAAGTTAAAACATTTAAGAACAATGCTACTTGAGCACATCTGATCCTCTCTTATCAATTTCCCTGAAGCAGAATAAAAGCCAGAGAAGGCAAACCGCAGATTCTACAGCATGCAGATATAGTTCCTTCCCTCTCTCCTGACCTGGGAATTCCTGCTACTTGATGCTGGGTGGGAGCCAAGATAAAAGAAGCCACCCTGTATGTACCCTGTTTCCCCGAAAATAAGACAGTGTCTTATATTAATTTTTGCTCCCAAAGATGCGCTAGGTCTTATTTTCAGGGGTTGTCTTATTTTTCCATGAAGAAGAATACGGTACACATTTATTGTTAAATGAAAATAAAGGAAATTTATTACCTGTATACAGTACGGTAGTACGGTAGTTGTCAACACAAACCAGACAAACTGTGAACCCTATAGTATCAAGAATTTACTCATTTATTCAATGACAATCATGTCATCATCTTCTGGAACATCATCATAACAATCCAATTCCTGAATTTCCTGGTGAATTTCTTGTGACTCCATTTCTTTTAGAATCAGTGGACCAAATCTCTCAGGTTTAGCCTAGGGGGGCCTTATTTTGGGGGGCATGCCTTACATTTCACTCAGAAGGAAACCTGTAAGTTTTCCTTATTTTCGGAGGATGTCTTATTTTCGGGGAAACACAGTAGTAGGACTAGCTTAGCCTCTCTGCTTGTGGTGAAAATCAATGCTAACCAAACAGAATGCCTACAAACAAACAAACAAATGAAACCAAATCATGAAGTGCCTCATGTTGCTCCGTGCCCGTTCAGACAGAAGTGGACAGGATTACAGTGTGGCTGGAGGAGCACTACCACGCATAGGCTGGGAATCGTGGAGCTCAGAGCTTCCTCCTTGTCCCAAAGCACAGAAATGTGTCTGTTTTTTGTTTTTTGTTTTTTTTAAATATATTTTATTGATTTTTCCCTCCCACACATCCCCTTCCTCCCCAGAGCTTTGTGTCCATTTATTGTACTTATATGCATGTATAAAAGTCCTTCAGTTGATCTATTATCTCTCCCAGATCTTCCTCCCCTCCCCACTGTAATTTGACAGTCTACTTGTTGATATACTGTCTCTATATCTATCTTTTGGTTCACCAGTTTATAATATTCTTTATCATCCACAAATGAGTGTTTTTGTTTTGTTTTGTTGTTACCACCAGTATTCTAGAGCAGAGCCTGCTGCACTTGCATTCTCTCATTTCCCGTTTCTTGAGAAACAGATCTTGTGTGGAAGAAATGAAAAGTCCTAACAATAGAAAGAAAACAAAAACTGACTTCTCAATGCTAAGGCACCAAAGGGAAGAAGAGAGAACAAAAATATTAAAGAGTTGGTTCTTATTGTTTTTAGTTAAAGGAATCCTTTGTGGTAGATTTTAGGTGTCTCAAGGAAAAGCAAATAGAGGTCAAAGTATTTTCTAATTCTAAGTGAAACATTTTTTAGGTTAAAAATTTAGTGGGTATACTGTGAAGGAAGGTGGCCAAAGAAAACCTAGCCAAAAGTATCTATTAAGTTTTAAGTGAAAATAATTAAATGAGTACATTTTTAAAAATCCATTTTATTGATTTTTTACAGAGAGGAAGAGAGAGGGACAGAGAGCTATAAACATCGATGAGAAAGAATCATCAATAAGCTGCCTCCTGCACACCCCCCACTGGGAATGTGCCAGCAACCAAGGCACATGCCCTTGACCAGAATCGAACCTGGGACCCTTCAAGTCCACAGGCCAATGCTCTCCAGTGAGCCAAACCAGTTAGGGCTAAATGAGTACATTTTTAAAAATCCTAAAGAAATTGAATAATAAAAATATCTCCAGCAAAAGTCCCTCAAATTCCGATGGCTTGACAGTGCATTCTACCAAACTATCAATATTCAAAATATAACCCCTATTTAATATATGAAATCTCAGAAAAGAGAAATGGAAGAAAATGCTACAAAGTTAATTTTTGAATCTAAATCAACCATCTTTTAAAACCAGATAAAGGTAGTATAAGTAAAAACAGTTATAGGGCTACTTAACCTACAAAAATATTTTATTTCCTTTAGATATCTTAAATCCAAAGTAGAAAGAACAGTGCAATGAAAAGAATAATACATCATGATCTAGTAGAAGTGAGGATGTTTCAATATCAGATAATCTGTTGGTAGAATCTGCATTAATGGTGGGTTGGAAGAGAAACAAAATCACATGATTATATAATGTAACATAGAAAAGATAATCAGTCATAGATATGATAAAAGGTCCCATAATATTAAAAATAGAAATTCCTTAGTTTGATAAAGTTATGGAACTAAATAGCTAAAATTAACTATCATACTTTAAAGGAAACAAGCTACTAATTCATTTGGAAACAAGAAAATAATATCTGGTAATATTTCTAGTTTATAAGTGAAAAAAACTGAAAGCCCGAATTTACCAAATAATTAAATCAGAACTAAATAGCTGAGATGTGAAAGGGAAGGGACAATACTTTTCAATGCCAGTGGATAAAATTAGCTTCATCATAGAAGAGTCACTGTACCAGAAAGAAAATAGAACTAATAAAACTTTGCAGCAAGTTTGCCAGAATCAAGAACAACATAAAAGTCAATAATGGTCCTAGAAAATAACAAAGATAAGATGTATGCTTATAAGTTTTGTTAGTAACCCAGCAATTCAACCCTTAACTACAGACGCAGAAATATATATATATGTTAAGGAATTATATATATTAATTGACCCATAAATATATGTTAAGGAATATGAACTAGTATACAGCGGGTGAAAATGAAAAAAAAATTAGATATGCCTGCAGCATCATTAATAAGTCTGTAAAAGTACCCTATGGACAAAATAGTAAGAAAGTAACCAAGATCAATGGTACAATGTCAATTCCAAAAATTACAACATACTTACAGATTTCTACTTTAAAATGGAGATATTTATTGATTATAGATAGATGTTCCTGCAAAAATCAAGTAAAAAACAACCCCCCTATGTTAGAAAATATTAGAATGCTGCTTAAGTAAGGGGAATGAAGAGCTTTAACATTTTAGAATATCTAGACCCACAGAGATGTGAGATGATAATCCATAGCCACTTTTTTTTTTTTTTTTTTTTTTGCCACGTGGGGGATACTAGGACATTCCGCATTTTGGATGCCATCAAGAAGCTGAGTCTTGGCTTTTTCCTAGGACAGTGGTCGGCAAACTGCGGCCACTTGAGCGTGGCTCTTCCACAAAATACCACATGGGGCGTGCACGTACAGTGCGTACAGTGCGATTGAAACTGTGGCCCACGTGCAGAAGTTGGTTTTTGGCTCTCAAAAGAAATTTCAATCGCTGTACTGTTGATAACTGGCTCTCTTGACTGATGAGTTTGCCGACCACTGACCTAGGAGATAGGACTCCAACTGTGAAATAAGCATAATTTTGTTTATTTGTTTTTATAGTCTTGCATGTTTGGAGTGAGTGTATTGGACTTGAAAGTCATGAAATATATCACAGGCTTTTTCTGAAGACATTTACCAGTGGTTGAAGCTTCACAGGGAGGGCTATTTAAACTGTAACTCTGCAAGACTTTGTAACGGCAGAAATAGAAAACAAACACAGGATATTTTGTTGATAAATTCTATGAGAACTCTGCATGTTAGTTGCATTTCTTAGAGCTATTGCAATTCATGTACTTCCTATATCATGATACTGATAACCTATCTGAAGAAGTGGTTGCTGTGTTGCTATGTAAAGAAGCTAGAAATCAACATGTTTCCCAGAAATGAGGAGAGTCAAGTTTATGCAGTTTTTATCATAAAAAAGTATATTTCAACTCATTCTTGGTATATCAGTTGACGCTAATCTATGTAGAATATACTCAATTTCCAAGAGCAATGAATGTAAAAGGAGAGGAAAAGGGTTTTGTGAAAAACTGTTTTTTTATTTTTATATCCAGAATTATTGCAAACGTCTATTCTGGGTGCGTACAGTGAGTACTTTATGCATTATTTTATTGTCAGTTGTAAAGCTGCGTGAATAGCAAGTGACCCTTAAAAGGAAGAAACAGTGAAAAGAGGAAATAGGAGAAATTTTAAATTCAGTACTTTTCATTTTGTATCACTAAAAACTTAAAAAGGAAGTTAACAGCCAATCAACACAAATTTAATGCCTATCATTTTGAGACCAGACAGTTATCTTAATGGTTGTCATATCACAATGTCTCTATAACAGGAACACAACTCTCTCAATGTGATGCTTCAAAGAGTGAGAGCCTATATAGATTAAAATTTCTAATGGAATCATTTAAATGGTGGTTCATGGTACGTAATAATGTTTCTTTTTGTATTTAACACATACTAAAAAGCACCATTCTTTAAAGGTCCCTTATTTCTGGCTACTTACATTTTATTGTTCATCAAGCTATCAGTTCATGCCTGTATCTGGATTCTGCACTTAGTACACTAAATGCCCTAGTGGTCTGAAAGAGTTAATGTAGCTCCCTTGGCATCTAATTTAATACATGAGAGTGACCTGAATGCTGATGATGAGCTAGCTCAATATATATCATAGGGAATCAGTCATCTTGTGAAAGCAGCAGTTAAATACACTTTAATTGAGATTTTTGTTACAAGTGGGGAGTTTTAAAAGTGCTGATGAATTAAGAATTCCACTCAGAGTCAGAGTTAATGTTTGGCTATAGGGCTAATGTCTAGGGTATATTTAAGGCACCATGAGCGTGGATGTAGACATGGCAGGAGTAATTCAAGCATCTGATGGATGGTTGAGCTAGATGACTTTAAGGTCCTTTTTAACTCTGAGAGTGCATGATTCTATGCATATTAGAAATATAGCCCTGGAACAAATATGCATGAGCAATCACACTATAAAACAGAGCATAAAGAGAAAACGATAAAAACTACCGGAGTGTGAGGGAAGATGGACAGTTAAAATAAGAGCCCTGTTTTGAAACACTGATTTAAAATGACTTTGAAATGCTTCAGTTTGAGTGTCCTTTGACTAGTGGTTGGCAGGTTTTTAAGGAAAAGCCATGTTTTCAAATAATTCTGTATGCTGTTAATACTCAAGTGTTCAACATAGTTTACATAATCAGCAGACCTGGCTGAGGGTACACATGGGTTTATAGAAGTAATCCTGGGCTTCACAGGGGACTATAGCCACAGTTTTTTTAAACCACTTCTTTAAAGTATTATTTCTTAAGACTTGTTATCAGTTTCTCATTTGAAAGTTAGGTGAGTCTAAAATCCCTAAAGACCTGACACATAATGGGTATCATTGGAAAGAACACAAAACACGCCATCACCAGGAGAAGGCAACTACTGTGCTCTGTGTCTTATAACCTGTTTGCCAGAAACAATATGGTCAGCTGCATATTTTTGTGAGTAACCTCACAAAAATATTATGAATTATTATTATTATTATTATTATTATTATTATTATTTTGCAGGTACCAAAAACTGAAATTCAGAGATGTCAGATAACTTTTTAAAAGGTAAATGGATTTAAACACCAGTCTGTTTGATCCTATATACTGTGTTTCTTTCACTAAATGATACTTATAACATATAGTGAAATATGACTAATATTAGAAAACCAATATTACTGTATTGGGAAATAACTTATTTGCAAATACATGAAGCTTAAATTGGCAACTTTAAGTAATATTTTTAGTACTATGCAGCTTTTGACTTTTCTTTTTTTTCATAGACTCTTGACATAGAATGCCAGATGGTGAAAATATTCTCTCTCTTTCGAGTAATGTTTGTAACACTTTTAAAGTGCCACTGGGAATTTCACTGCACATTCTTAACACATTGAATTATCACAGCGACGACTTAAGTCAGGTGCTAATTTTATCCCCATTTTACACACGAGGATTCAGAGGCATGAAGAGGCTAAATGACATCCCTGTCTTATGGCTAGTAAATCGTAGAAACCAGAATTTAAGCTTAGCCTAATTCAAGATTCTGTTTTCTTAGTTCTTTACTCATTGCTTTACATTATCATGAATGCTTGAGCAATTACCAAAAATGTGCATAAGAGGACACTTGGAAAAAAGTGGAAGGACCTGGCTTGCAAGAAATTTCACTTACTACCATCTGGCTGAGAGATCAAGGGCAACATTAAGATGGTTCATTGGGATAACAAGTGATTTATTCTGTTTTATAACATTTAGTTGCAACTTTTTGAGAGTGCTAGGACAGTTATTGTTTTCTCCATTTTATAAATGACTAGCTACCGTATTTTTCGGACCATAAGATGCACCGGACCATAAGACGCACCAGTTTTTAGAGAAGGGAAATGAAGAAAAAAAGATTCTGAAACAAATAGTGTCCTAAAATATTTTATGTGCATTAAAACCCAACATCACAGTCATAAACACATGTAATCAACCCTGTAAAGTAAACAGCAGCATTTAGAACCATTTTAGAGCCGGGCAAGCACACAGAGACCACACAGAGCCGGGCAAGTAAAAAAACTTTTTTTAAAAAGTATATGTGTAGGCTATATTTGGACCATAAGACGCAGGGACTTCCCCCCCCCCCCCCCCCCCACTTCTGGGGGGAAAAAAGTGCGTCTTATGGTCCGAAAAATACGATATATTTAAAGGTGGCAAAGTCTGACCTTAACAAGTGATAGGCATTTTCTGTGGACAGGTTTAGTTTATTCCTGCTCAAGTCTATAAATTACACAAGTACTACCTTAGTTAATTATACTTTTTGAGTCGCTGAGGCTGGCACTTCTGGATTTGGAGATATTTAAAATAAAAGACTTCTGGCAGAATGGACTTGACTAAACATTTCAAGACACGAAAAGTTCCAAAGTAAAAGAAGAGGTAAAACTAGTGGCTTAAAAGAAACGTGTTAATTCAAGTGTAGCCACCTCATGAGAACTTGGTCTTCAGTCATAAATGTTGTGAAATTAAAGAGCTATATAATGTGCATATATGTACATATATGACAAGAACAAAATCTACATGTTAAAGTATATATTTTCACATTTTTATTTGCCCCATCTTCTGGCCAATTCCACATATACAGCTAACTTCTAAGAAAAATTATTTCTCTACTTCAACTGTGCTTAGTTAATGGTGGAATGAATGGAGATATGGAATTAGGGAAGCCAAGATGGGTAATGTGCCTGGAAAAAGATGTAAACCCCTGAAAGGAAAGGACTTAAATGGGCGGAGGAACCAAGGACAGGCATTGGGATAGGAGGGAATAATAGTTTAGTTGATAGAGATTTCTGACACGGGAAAGAGGAAAGAAAAGGAATTCCAGCCCACTGAATTTTTCAAACTATATTCATCAATGCTGTGAGTTAAATGTGTGTTTGTGTGTGCGCACACATGTGTGAAAGGTTAGTGTTTTGTATGAGTTTGGGTGCTTCTGTAAAAATTTGAGCTCACCTTAAACCTAAACCTAGAAGAGCGTGTTTTATTTGGGTTAAAATGGAATGCTTATGATCATAGAAGGTGTGAAGCTTGTTTTTTTTTTTTTGTTCTGTCATCTGTGTCCCTGGATCTTTGCGCCTTTGCTTCCCCATTGAGTGAAAGGATAGTTGCCCTCTATTTCTTTCCCCAATATACCAAGGAGATGAGCTAATTCCTCTCAAATGATATTCTAGCTTTCCACGTATATTGCTCTGTGATTAGAATGTTGCTCCATGTTCTCATTCAGCTGAACAATGCATCTTTATCTGAAACATTCCTTAACACAAGATGCTACTCTGATTTCATTCTCTCATGAAAGAAAGGCAGGGACAGCACTTTGTCTCCTTTGGATAAAAAAGATGTAATTGCTTGTGTACAGAGAACAAATTGACCTTGTGAATACCATACTTAATCAAATGAAGACCATAATTGAATGCCAGTTTGCACTAAAAAATGGTCTGCCACCCTCCAAGATTCATCTAAGAGCAATTGAGACAATCAGTGTGTAGGTGTTTATGAGCTCAGCGTTCGGTCATTGCAAATGTTCTATTAGCAATTACTGACTTTATTATCCTGCTTATAAAGAGTGTTAAGCTTTCTTCTTGCCGGATGTGCATAATACTTAATATCATAGGAGTTATGCTAAGCATTGATTGAAAAGTTCCTTTGGCTTCACTATGACAACTAAGTGATTGATTTTTAGGAAGGATTATGGAAAAATCTACACATCTTTATTATCTGGGAACTAAGACTTCTGGCATTTGCCATTAGCAATGTTTCCTAATAATGAAAATAGTGGTCATTTATAATATAATTGTTTATTCTAAGGAACATCTGACAGAGATAGCTGTAGTTTGTTCTGTAAGAGGTTTGTCTATTAGCATTGCATAAAAGTAAATTTTCTTTTGTTTAGGAACCTGCTCTATCTCCCTATGGTGTATACATTTATTGTCTGTTTAGAGAAGAGAGATTTTCACTTTATTTAATAGTCATTAAACATTTCCTTGTTCATGGAGATTTTGTCACCAACCACATACAACATCTTACCAGTCATATCATAGTAAATTGTTTCAGATTATAGAGTTAGATGGTCTAAAAACGTGTGGTAAATGTTTAGCTGTGGTTGTTGGTAAGTAAATTCCACACTCAATTCCCATTATAACCCCAAACATGAGCAATGAAGTGCCACTCTGAATTCCACATCCACTCAGAAACATTACCTATCATTATACAGAGGACTGAGAGCCATGTCAATGCATTTAAATATAATTTGTAAATTGTGGGGTTATCCAAAAGATGTTCAAAATCATTTGACCAATTTCTACCACTTAATTTTAAAATTATTTTTATTACCCATTATATGTTAATTAATCAAAATGTCATACAGCTTGGGGGGTTAGATTAAGTTAAGCCATTTTTAGCTTTCAAATAAGTGCTGACATTTAATGGACTAAGATAATTTCTCCAGGGGAGCTCCCTTCCAAGTGATCCTACCATGTGGTTCAGCAGTACAAACATGTAGTTTCTGTCACGGTTGGAGCAAGCTGGAGAGTAGATCTGGAGCTTTTCTTGTCTTACCCGAAAAGTGACACTTGCAACTGGAACTAGTCACGTTACTCTATTTGCAACCAAGCTGGAAATTCTGGTGTGTAGGAGAGCAGCAATGGATGATGATATGAGATGGAAGAGCGTCATTTCTAAGTAAACAGATCTCAGTATAACTGCACATGATCTTGCTTGCTGTTTCCCAAGTCTGTTGTTCTGAACCTCTGAGCCTGTAAAACTAAGTTCTGGAGAATTGGGACACCTTGGCTTTCTCATGAACTTAGATCTACTTAAGGTCTTGTTAATGCCTACTTATTGAAAGGTTAATTCCTACTTATTGAAGGGTTAAACCTCCTATACTGCTTTGCTTTCAATATCACAGGAAATAGCAGATGTGGACTGAATAGTTCAGGCAGAGAATCCACACATTAAATAATTTCAAGTTATTACATATGTAAGGGGAGGGAACAGATGTTTATTATCATCAGCCACTCACACTTAACGAGTAACCTACAGGGTACTTCTTCCATCATCTTCAAGGCTTTTTGGGATTAGAAGGTTTAGAAAAGCCTCCAAGCTAAACACATATTGACTTAGACCAGGAGTTCTTAACTTGGGTATATGAAACCTAAAGGTGTCAGGATGGCCTTGGTGGAGGATGTACAATTTTGTAGATATATGTATGTGTGCCTTTCCCCCCATGTTCTCAAAAGGATTAGTGGTAAAAAAAAAAATGTTTAGAAATGTCTGATTAGGAGAATATGTTTACTTTGCATTTAGGGCCCCAGGAGAAACAGTGCAGGATTTGAAGAATTAAAAATGTAATTGTGTTTTTAACTTTTATAATATAAAGATGGTAATATTTAGATGTGTACCTATAATTTTGTCTTACAATAAAAAAGAAACGAAGCCTTAAGTATTATATTTTTCATCATCTCTTGTTTTCTAATTATTAGACTAGATAGTGTTTCCTCTGGGCACAGGAAAATGGCTTTGGCTCTCAACATAGGTGTCCCGATGACGGGTTTATAGCCCATCTTATAAAAGACACACAGCTAAATTTAAAAAATACATCTGACACTGTATATTGCCACTTAGAACACTTCCATTGATAACCCTTTATATATATATGATGCCATGCATATCAGTGATAACAAGCCATCTTTCATTAGATTATCTGTAAGGTTTTAATGTTATCAGTGCTTGAAATTGCATTATTTTTTGGTAACATCATTTAAGTTTTATTCAAAAGGGCTATTCAATATTACCACCTGTGTAAATTGTATATTCAGACTGAAATTACAGTCTCCTAGGATTTTACCTTTGGTTGTGTCCTGTGATAAATCATCCTTAGATACTGCAGGGAACATCTCTGCTTTTATTTCCTTTCACCACGCTTGTGCTGCAACATAAGGCAGGAGTGACAGCAGCAGTAGAGGTGGGACAGCCACATGAAAAGGAGAAATCATACCTTGTGCTTTGTTCTGTAGGATCTTGAAGCACTGAAACAGCACATCTTGAAGTGAAAGTTTCACTCGTTTCTTCTTTGATGCCCTTACTTTCTTTATGTACTTCTGAATTTCTGACCTGTTCATTTCCTTCTCTCCAAAGAACATCTTTTAACATTTTCTTAACAATTCATGTCTACAGGCAACACATTTTCTCTAATTTTGCTTGTCTGAGAAAATATATATATTTTTTTACTTTTAAAGGGTAATTTTATAAGACACAAAATTATATTTTGGTGTCTCTCCCCCCAACCCCCCAACACTTTAAATATATACCTCTATTCTCTTCTTGCTTGAATGGTTTCTAAGAAGTCAAATGTAATTATTATCCTTATTCTTCTGTAGGTAAGTTGTGTTTCCCTCCCTGCACCCTCCTCCCCTCCTATGGTTTATTTCTGAAGATATTTTTCTTTATCTTTAACTAGAGGCCTGATGCATAAAATCCATGCAAGGGCCTTGGCCCTGGCCCCTGCCTGCCACAGCCCCCAGCCTCTGCAGCAGCAGGTTAGGGCTTCTGCTGCCTCTGCCTTGGGCCCCGCCTGCTGTGGCTTTGTCTGGAAGGAAGGATGTCCAGAAGGATGTCAGTTTAATTAGCTTACTATGCTTTTTTAAATATAGATTTCTATCGTTTGAAAATATATGCATAGATAGGTTTTTGGGTTTTTTTTTTTGTTTTTTTTTTTTTGCATTTACCTTGCTTGCTGTTGTCTGAGCTAGCTCCAACCCCTTTCCCTCAGACAGCTGTCAGTATGAATTGATCACTTAAAATCTACTTAATGTCAACACCATAAAACAACAGATTTCAATAGAAAAAGACACTGGGCAGGGGAATAGTATGAGGACATGGGACAGGGGTTAGGGGAGGCTGGGAGAAGGTCAATGGGGAAAAAAAAAAGGAGATATATGTACTACTATATGTAATACTTTAAACAAAAAAAGAAAAATTTAGATAAAACTTAGTCAATAAGAATAAAATTGTAAGTATGATTTATTGAGTAGACTAAACAATTACAATTATTTAAAATTTTTTGTTGTTGAAGACAACCCAAGAAAATATAAGCTAATGGATTTTAATTTCAGACTCTATAAATTAAGATGTAACTATCATACATAATTATCAAAATTCAGCTCAGTGCTTCTTAATCAAAAAGAGATGCATTATCCTGCCTAAAAGATGTTTGGACATAAGAAAATTCCAATGCTATTTAATTCAAGGTTCATTAATATTTTCAGACTTCTAGATTATTTTAGTATTTCTGATATATTATCTCAATATATCAGTTTCCACCAAATGAGTTCATCACATATTTGCAAGAAGCTAAGTTAGTTCCAGACTTTATATCCACAGGAAATAATGTCTAGGCAAGGCCAAGGCTACTCATTCACATATTTCCTGCTTTAAGAATAAGAAGCCTTTTAATTTTCTCCCTAGCAGGTTTACCCTTGCACCTCATTGAATAGAATATCTGACATGCCTACCAGAAGACCACTAAAAGTAAGGGGATCATTTTGAGTGTTTTAAAACAAACATACTTTTAACACAGAATTTTGTTGTAGGAGAGCAATCAATAGAATAAACTTGGTTCTCTTCTAGTAAAAAGGAAATGAAAGAATGATAACCAACAGTGTTTTCTATATTGTTGTAATCACTCAATTATACAGAAAAAAGAGAACACAATATACAACAAATATTTTATTCATTATGGAGAAAAAAATCACCCACTCAGTAGATATTTAAATAAAAGAGCTTGGAAATATTTTCATTAACCACTCAACATGTGTATATACTTATATATGTCAGTTCAGGCTGCTATAACAAAATACCACAAACCAGGTGGCTTAAAGGAAAGAAATTTATTTTCTCACAGTTCTGCAGGCTGGAAGACCAAGATCAAGGACTAAGAGAGGGAGCTCTCTGGTGTCTCTTTTTATAGGTACACTAATCCTATTGGGTCAGAGCCCTATCCTAATGACCTCATGTAATTTTAATTACTTTCTTGTAAGTCCTGTCTCCAAATAAAGTAACATTGGCATTTAGGATTTCAACATAAGAATTTAGAGATGACATAATTCAATCTAAGAATCTATATTCTTTTTTAAAAGTATATTTTATTGATTTTTTACAGAGAGGAAGAGAGAAGGATAGAGAGTTAGAAACATCAATGAGAGAGAATCATCGATCAGCTGCCTCTTGCACACCCCCTATTGGGAATGTGCCCACAACCCAGGCATATGCCCAGTTTTGGCAAAGAATCTATATTCTTATTAACAGGAACATATAATTTCATAATATAATGATTGACATATATTATGGCATAGAGCAGTGATTGGCAAACTCATTAGTCAACAGAGCCAGATATCAACAGTACAGTGATAGAAATTTCTTTTGAGAGACAATTTTTTTAAACTTAAACTTCTCCTAATGCCACTTCTTCAAAATAGACTTGCTCAGGCCATGGTATTTTGTGCAAGAGCCACACTCAAGGGGCCAAAGAGCCGCATGTGGCTTGCGAGCCACAGTTTGCCGACCACAGGTACAGAGAAAAGCAATGACGGGAAGGAAAAACAAAACACTTCACTCTTGAATTAATGCCTAAGAAGTGACTTTACAAACCTCTCACTAGCAAGTATTACCATAACATCTTTGGTAATGATGATTTGGTGCTTCCAGCAACAGTAAATGATTTTGATAGTGAGTTTGTAATACTTTCAATTTACCCTTTGACTGTTTTTATCACCTAAACACAAACAGGGCATGCTGCCCTGGAGCAGAGTTACTTGCTTTTGATTCTATAGATGTTTAATGCTGTAATTCTTAGACACAAGGTCAGGAAAAGGAGAGGCCCTGTGAGGATTTCTAGATCATTGCCTTTTTCTCCAGCAACAGGGCTTTAATTTCTGATCAATTCAGTTTAGAAAGAATGGCTCCTTTGAGACAAAACTCATGATGCCCTTTGCTTTTGTGTTTGGTTGTGTTCTTTAGAATAGACACCGTTTTGTCAAAGGCTAAACCAATGCCATAAGGAGAACCAATCCCCCAAATAATGTTGCTTTTCCATAGATGTAGGCCTAGCTTCAAAATCTGGAGCATTAGAAAGGGCAGTTAGTAGGTAGTATTATTTTTTTTTTCTTTTAACTATGGTTATTTACATTATAGTTCTTAATGGAGTTGTGAAATGTCACCTTGGAGTTATGTCCCATGAGTTATAATGGGAAAAGCATGAACATTAAAATGTCATAAGTAACTTTAGGAAAAAATGTATTAAAATAGCTGATGCAATTCCCACTGTTGAAAATACTGCTTTTATAATCCTGGCAGAAGCAAAGACTGGTCCTTATGAATCAGAGCTCATAACACAAAAGCTTTTTCATGGCAGCTGCAGGCATAGTGTTAAGAACACAGCCAAGCCAAAGTTTACTAATTTTCACTTTTGGAAATAACAAAGTACTTTATTCCTTGAACTGAAAAAGCTCTGAGTTATTTTATATGTATTTATTTAGTTATTGTTCAATCAGGTGAATAGCTCAATATGAAGGAGGAAAATGACACATGTGCAGCACATGTTATAGATCACACAACTTATATAAAAATCAGCACTAGTCAGGAGTGGGAGATGAATGAAACCTTATTAGATAGAAGCCTAAAGAAAACATTATCAGATAGAAGCCTAAAGTTATTTGGAATTCTGGAAAAATCTTTGTTTTTTTTTAAATATATATATTGATTTCAGAGAGGAAGCAAGAGAGATAGAAACATCAATGATGAGAGAGAATCATTGATTGGCTGCCTCCTGCACACCCCTCTACTGAGGGGATTGAGACTACAACCTGATCATGTTCCCTTGGCCGGAATCAAACCTGGGACCCTTTAGTCCATAGGCTGATGCTTTAGCCCCTTAGCCAAACTGGCTAGGGCAATCTTTGTTTCTTGAGTAATGTTATAATTTCCATAAATATCACTTCAAACACTGATAAAAGTTAAGAAAATTAAATATTATTTGAAAATTCATGAACTGTATTTGGATATCTTCTTTGGAAACTACAACAGGAAATTAGCCCACCTCTTAAAAAACATGTCACTTCATATGTATTTTTTTTTTTTGTAATTGTAGCAAACAGGCATTACTGGAAACAATTGAAATGTTAGCAGATGATATGCTTTATTGAGAGATTTGATTGTCATAGTATGATTTGATTAGTATAAAAACACATTTACTTTTAAAATTTCAAACGTATTAATATAAAATAATTTAAACAATTTATAGCATATAAATGTAATGAACCACTACTTACTTGCTTTAGCCTAAGTAATTTGTATCTAATATCCTCTCTCTGTTCCACTGGCTTATCAGAGATTCCACATAATATTTCCTTTTCATGACTTGTTAGGATCATATTGGCTATTAACGAGTCTCACACTTTTCTTGCTTTTAGGATGCATTTCTACTAGAATTTGCCTGTTTTTCTTATGACTAGGGTATAGTTACAGATTATTGGTAGGAATAATACCTCAAGGCCAAAAGCCATTTTCATCACATCATATCGAGTGTACAGGCTATCAACATGATCTATCACTGTTGCTATTGACCCTGGTCACCTGGCTGAGGTAGTGTTTATCAGGTTTCTCTACTCTGAAGTGACTGACCCCTTTTCATAGCGTATCTTTGGAGGAATTCATAAAGCACACACAGCTCACACTTAAGTAGGGGTGATTAATACTCTTCTTATGGATAGAGTATCTACATAAATTATTCAGAATTCTTTGTAAGATATATTTATTTCTTTCTCCCATTTTCTTTATTTATTCAACCAACTTATTTATGTCATTATGAACTAGTGGATATTTGTTATATACCATAGGATTATACTTTGATACTTTATTTTATTATGCGACTATATCAAACTTTGGCCCTTAGGAGCTCTTTCATTTCTGTGTTCCTTTGATACAATCCAATCAAGATAGTAAGATTCTTTCTTTTTCTCTTTTAATCATGTCTTTGCTACTGAGGATGGTTCTTTGAGTTTCTAATATTATCAGAAACCAAGATCTGGGTGCTGGGTGTGCTCTTTACTACTAGGGTGTTATTATTTCTGGGCCTTCTAATTGGAAGCTTATACTAATGTCTCTAACTTTATTGCATTATCACCATTCTATTAATACACACTTCTTCTTGTCTGTACATTCCCATTCCAATGACCAGAAACCTGATTTATACCATCCATCATCCATTCAATGATTCAATTGAAATAAATTTATATAATAGTATTAGATTTTTACCCATAACACTTTGGGGCACAACTTTATCAGCTACAGTACAGTGTTTATGTGCAGTTCTTTTTGCTTATAGTTCTTTCTGTGCAGTTCTTTTTGCTGAGACTCCACTTCAAAAGTTACTTTTTCCCCAACCCCTTTCTTGAGGTTATTCTCTATATTTGTAATATAATTAGATTTCTGTGTCACAGTTTAATTCCCTAATGGAATCTGTAACCTCCTATATGAGATTTTCCTTAATTTTTTGTACATTAAAGTTCATTTTTTGGGCTGTAAATTTCTGTGTGTTTGAAGAATGCATAAAGTCATTATCCACTGCTAGAATATAATTCAACATAGTTTCACTGTCCTAAAAATCCTCTGTGCCTTCCCTTCTACACCCAAATCCCTGGCTACCACTGATCCCCACTCCCCTTCCCATCTCTACAGTTTTGCTTTTTCTATAATATTATATAATGGAAATAATACAGTATGTAGTCTTTTCAGATTGGCTTCTTTAATTTAAGGTTACTATGTGTTTTTTTATGGCAAGATAGTTTTCTTTTTTTCTGAATTCTATTCCATTGTAAGATGTATCAGTACCACAGTTTATCTTACTAACATTGAAGGATATCTTGATTGATTCCTATTTTGGGAAATAATGAATAAAGATGCTACAGTCTTTTGTGCACATGCTTTTGTGTAGACAAACATTTTCAGGTCAGTTGGATAAATACCTAGGTATGGAATAGGTAGATCTATGGTGAGACTGTGTTTAGCTTTGTTAGAAACTACTAAACTTTCTTTCAAAGTAGTTGTACCATTTTGCTTTCCAACCAGTAAGAGCTATACAATTGTGATACTAATTTGCATACCCCCATTGTGGTTGGTGTGGACAGATTTAGAACATAAGAGATTGCTATATAGCTATGAAACAAAAACTACAGGCAACGTTCAAATTATAAAAGCCCAAGTGTCACACCAGCTATGGAATGGGAGAGCATCACTAAAAAGATTTGATTAGTTAAGGGACATAGGTATAGTCATATATTAAAATTATCACTTTTGTAGCACTATTAAGACTTTTAATTGAGAAGTTGAAATAAAAAAAAACTATTACAGTGTCAAAGATGTGTGTCAAATGATTGATAGAAACAGTGATAAAAGATGAAAAAATGGATGGAAAGGTAAGCACACATTCTAAATTTATTATGGCAATGTAATGATGGTGACTGGATGTGTGATGAAAGTGAAAATAACTTCTTCAGGGATTCAGTTTTCTCATTTAGGTGACTGGCACCATTAACTAGGATACTGATCAGTAAGTCTGGCATAACACATACAATGAGAGCAGCCTGCAGGATATCCAGGTAGAGATATTGTAAAGACAATCCATATAAAATTTAGCAATTGGAAGACAAATCTGGCCTGGAGGGACAGATTGGAGAAGCATTTCTCCATAAGTGGTGGCTGGAGTCCTGGATCATATAGATAAAGGATCCCAAAGATGAGTTTAAAGTAGTTTTAGCTTTATAATCAACATGTAAAAGGGGAGCACATGAAGACAAACCCATGCAGACTGTAACAAACACAAATGAAGATGACCATACTTGAGGACAAGAATTAGAACCACAGCCCAGCACTTGTAGGAAAAGGACCCCACCAGTCAGTTGGGTTCTACTGCAGATTTACCAAATTAAAATCAATCTCTAGGGCTTTGAAAAATTGCATTTAAAATTTTCAGTAAATATAGTCTGTACTGCGATGAGCTATTAAGAGTATATATTATTTTGTAATGAACTTAGGGTGTATGGAAGTGAGGAAATAGGGAATTGAGTAAAATTTACAAATTCATTTTATAATTTGGCCATGGAAGAAAAAGAAATGGCATTAGATGAGTATAGAATAAACATGTATTAAACAGAAAGAAAGAAAACCACTAAGAAGATAAAGAAAATGTAGAGGATTCCTAATAGAAAAAAAAATTATATATATATATATATATATATATATATATATATATATATGTGTGTGTGTGTGTGTGTGTGTGTGTGTGTACTTTTCGAATTATAATGAGGCTATACCCCAGTAAATTTATCATACATTGAAAATATCTAGTCAGAACTGCATTTAATACACCTGATCATCATAGCTCAGCCTAGCTGGTTGCTTCTAAATGTGAATTGTTTTTGCAACATCATAAAGTAAAAAAAATTGTAGGTCGAAACATCATATATTGGGCACCACTTGTATTCATATTTTACATATATATGGGAATATATATATATATATATATATATATATATATATATATATGCTAATGTTTAAGAATGTGGGCAAAAGTATCTTAGTTCTGGGAACCACCAATGGTGACATCTTAAACAAGTCACTTTATCTATGTTTCACGGAGTTTATTTGTATAAGAGTTAATAATACCTGCTTTTTGGAGGAATTAGGGACAATTAAGTAAAATAGTCTAGAGAAGACTTGGAACAATGTTTGCCACATGAGTGAGCATCAAATATATATTAGGTATTTTGTTAGTGGTATGTCTTCAGTTTTCAAAAAGGTTGTGGTCTAGGATAGGATAAGAAATTCAAAAGTCAACACATATCTTTTGTGTATTTCAAACATACACTACACTAGAAAGAAAATACATTTACAAATAAGTAAATATATACCTTTATTTTTTTTCAGTAGAAATCTTTTCTCAGTCATATGCACTATAAAGCTCCTGAGAACAACAAATCCAACATTTCTCAGCTAGGATTCCCAGAAGAACATCCTTAGCAATAGCAATAACTCTTAAATTTAGAAGACAAGTTTTTCCTAATGTTTGGGGGGAAAAACATGCTCTTTCTATGTTCTTCAAATATTCCTTGTTGGTAGAATAGTTCCACGTTTCAGTAGTTAACATTTCAGACATTGGTTGATTTCTAGAATTGTAAATGTTTAAACACCTGGATTTGCATTGTTCTACTTTGTTAGTCACACTTGTAAACAACACCCTGAGGGGAAACTCACTGTGAAAGTTCCTCAGTTACAATGAAGAGAAAGCATGTGAGAGTAGCTCCCTCTATGAGTTTACCGGGGTAGACAGGTAAACCCTGAGTGAGTCAGGGGTAAGATTATGCTTCTAAATAATAATTTTTCCAAGCCCTTTTTATTTTTCTCCCCTGCTACTCTCTCTCTCTGGTTTATGCCTTCCTAGCAGGGACATATTTATAAATGCACAGTATATGCATAACACCCAGGAGTGGAAACAAATCTCTGATTCTTACCACTGAGCATTCCACATAAGCACACACTCTAATTTATACTTGGGCTTGTTTACTCTGTCATAAATAATATTTAATGGCATTCTATGTAAATAAAATATGTTAGTTCTTACCAAACACCTCAGCTACATGGGATTCACTTAATAAAAAACTCTTGGATGGCTTTAAAGTAATATTTGACTGTATTTGCATGATTGCATGTGTATTAAACTATGATATAACAGCTAGCTCTGTAAACTATTAGAGCACAATTATAAAACAACTAGAGGCCCAGTGGGTCCCTCAGCCTGGCCTGCACCTCTCACAATCTGGGACCCCTTGGGGGATGTAGTAGTGCTCCAATAGGCGGGCAGCTGGGGAGGATCCCGAGCCATGGCCAGGAGCCTTGCAGCTCCTGCTCATCCCAATGTCATTATGCCAGCTGCTACGACGGCTGGGTAGCACTGCCACAGAGGTGGGAGAGGCTCATTCTGCCACAGCTGTGCTTCCTAGCCATGAGCTAGGCATCTGGCTTATATCAGTCAGCTGAGCAGCGCTCCCACTGTGGGAGCGCACTCATCACCAGGGGGCAACTCCTGCATTGAGCATCTGCCCCCTGGTGGTCAGTGTGCATTATAGCAACTAGTCAAACAGTTGACCGGTTGAAGGGCTGACCCCATTGCTTAAGGTTTATATATATATATATATATATATATATATATATATATATATATATATATATATATGTATATATATATATATGTATATATATATATATGTATATATATATATATATATATATATATTATTTGCTATTGAAATTTAAAAAAAAAACCAGAAACAACAAAGAAGCCTAAACCTTTTGCTACAGAAGACTATTATAATTATTTGTTGAGCATGTAAATGATTTTAAATATTTTGTGATTCCTAACATTTAGGAAAATATTAATTTTAAACAAAGTAGTATGCCAATGAACTTTTATAAATTGAACAACCACTTTACAATTTAAGACTAAAATGTACAAACCTTCCCACAAAATGTGTTTTTAATGACAAATCACTGATGAGAGACTGGATTTGATTTTGTTCATAGTATTTATGTGGGTATTACTTATTTTTTCACATAGGGTGTCATATATTTGTCATTTTAAACAATAAATAGGAATGCCATCATTCCTCAGACCCAAATAGGCTCGCATTAGGTAACTATCGATAGTAAGAGTTTTAAGAGATGAGACGATTTTAATATTATAGAAATATCAGCAAGAAGCTAGCTTGGTGTGTGTGCATATGTGTGTTAAAACGTGAATAACATTTGGATCATTTTTAAGTGTAAAGTTTAGCAACATTAAAAGCACATTCACATTATTGTGCTTGACTGAGTTTTAACATCAAGACTTATGCTACTATTAAAAATTACTTTTTTGCTTTTCAGAGCACATATGTTATTGAGAAAGGATGATCTGACTGGTTTAGAGAGATATTTTAATACTTAAAATAACTGAAATTGAGATGCTGCTTGCTAAGCAGGGGAATTTCTTTCCATTGCTTCAATAAAACTAGAGATTTTGTGCGTAATGCCATACATACCCATTATTAGGAATAATCTTTTTGTTGTCTATCAATAATTTTGTCTTATTTCTAAATTGTTTTTAAATTTGGGAAAAGCAGGTATTGCTATTGATTACTCTTTCAGAATAACATACCCTTATTAAACCTTTTAAGATGGATAAAGAGCCAATTGGTGTATTATCAAATTGAAAGCATGCATGGTAACACTGACCTCCATTACTGCTTACATGACAGCTTGGTCTTCCCTGATGAACTGGTTCAGAAAAAAATAAGATAGCTAGAATGGGCTCAAGGCTAAGGATGAAATTACCAATAAATAAATAAATAATAAATTAATTAGTGTTTAGAATATTTGTATAAAAGAAGTTTAAAAATATGCATTATTAATTTAGAAATCCAACCTATGTACCCACTATGGATTGATATAAAATGTTACTGCTGATTTTTGAACAGATAAACATTCAATAAAGGGACATAAACAGTATGTTTAAGGATACTGTGTCTATAATCATACTTTTCCTAAAAATATATATATATCAGACATATATTGTAATGGCAATTCTTTTATCCTGGCAGAATAGCAATCTCATGTCTATTCACCCACTATCAAGGAAATCACGTCAAATACACACACACACACACACACACACACACACACACACACACACGCTCATGTGTATGTATATAAACCAACTTTATGGGTACTTGTTTTACTGTTTCACTGAAGAAGTCCTAGAATTCTTTTGTATACTGCTCATGGCAGGCTGAATAAAATGCCCATATTCTCACTGGTCCCTTTGAGATTTGAGGACATACATTTTTAAGTCTACTAACATTTTTTATTTCCCACAGTATGATAATCTTCAGAAAAAATGACCATATCTTTAGGTAAAACATATTAAATTGGGCAACCATTTTAAATACATTATTAACTGCAGAACGAATTTCTACTATTACTGCTGAACACATGCCCACAAGATATTTTCTTAGATCTTGTTGAAAGATTGTCTGAATCTGATCCATATTTACTCTGACATTCCATTATTCCTATTGGGAAAATGTCAGCAATTATAGTTCAGTCACTGAGTGGCAGGCACTGTTGATGTTTATAGATTTTCTTTCTTAGCGTCTTTTCTTGACTCATCATTTCAAGTTTTTGTTTTTTTTTTTTAAAAACAGCATCTAAATCTCAAATAAAAAAACAATCCAATTGTAATTCCTAAGGACAATAGGAAGTAGCATGGTCTTAAAGGGATGGCATTTTTATTTTTTATAACAGAGGAACAGTATTATTATTACTAGTTAGTAGTAACCCCGAGAGACATAAAAATAGCTGATTTTTCTCTAGTCCATCTCTTCTCTTTATCATCGTTGTCTTTGTGCATTCTCATACTCCAGCATCTCATTTCTTGAGATGCAGGGATACTGGGTTGCAATGGCCATCTCACCTTCCTCAGATTTATTTTTCATTCATTGTTTTCACTATTCCTTTGAAAAAGAATAATAGTTATATACTTCCATTGTGCTCTGGATATTCAGCTAATGTGAATTATTTAAAGTGAATGTACTAATTTGAAGTAATAAGCTTTACCTCAGTGTGGTGATCTTATCATGTTTCTCCCCTCTGGCAAAGAGGATTTTCCTCCACACCTTATCAGAAGTAAGTCCAAGGCATTTATCTTTCATGTCATATTTTCAGTTCCTTTCTAATTTTGGTGTTGGGTGCCTTAGTTCAGATCTGTAACTCCTGCTTGATTTTAGCAGTATTGTAACTTGTCTTGTTTCTGATATCTACATTTTTCAGTATTTCGATCAGTTTGGACATTCTACATGCTGCCTGAAATTTGCCATCTACTTTTGCAGCATTGGGTGGCAATTTTAAAGGCAACATGTCTGACTACATAGTCAACAAAATCACTTCCAGTATAGCTACTAAAACTACTAAGTAATTTTAAATCAACTTTATTGAGCTATAACTTACACAATACAAAATGAACTCAATTTAAATGTATAGGTTAATGAGTTTTGAATATGTATACTTATTATGTTTATATTAATATATATTACTTGACTTCACAATTACTATATTGAGTGTTTTCATCAAAATCATTGGCTCTCAGTAACCACTGGTGAATGAAGTATTTTAAAAAAAATATATTTTATTGATTTTTCACAGAAAGGAAGAGAGAGGGAGAGTTAGAAACATCGATGAGAGAGAAACATTGATCAGCTGCCTCTTGCACACCCCCTACTGGGGACGTGCCCGCAACCAATGTACATGCCCTTGACCGGAATCAAACCCGGGACCTTTCAGTCCGCAGGCCGACACTCTATGCACTGAGCCAAACCGGTTTTGGCTAAATGAAGTATTTTTAAGATTTATTTTTAATGTATAATTGAACTGGGCAGATAAGTATGGAAAATTGTCATAGTCCATAACAATCAGATAGTGTAAAACCAGAAAGGTAGCTATGCATCGGAACCGTTTACCCTGGTGTGTGCAAGATCCTTGGAGGCCCACAGCCTCAGTTTATTGGAACATTTGCAATGTCATAAAGCAAAACTCAACAAATCCCAAGTAACAAAACTTGATATAGACCATCTTCTTTGCATATAAAGGTAAGTTAGAAATAAATATTTAGCATTTAATTATTAATTTCTTAAACTAAATGAAGGGGACATAGCTAAAAAAAAAAAAATACTAAGGAGGAGGACTACTGGTATAGTTCTATAATACTCATGTTTAAAAGGAAAAAAAGTCCGACCATGTAACTTGAGTTTTTGAAATTAACAAATTATAAAAAATTAATACATTGGGCCTAGTTTGCCCCAGAACATGGTGTGACCTTGAGTCCATTAGGATTTACATTCTTGAAGGAAGATGTGGGCAGTGCATCATGGTGTACCCTGTCTGTCTCATCTAAGCTTGGGAAAATCCTCTCAACAGCTTACCAATAAAGAGCCAGCTCAGCTTTGAGAGTTTCTATATGACCTGAGTGGAAGGAAGAAGGTCAAAAAGAAGAGGGAAAGTAGGGAGCAATAAAGGTGTGCAGGAGAACATGGGGAATGATAGGCTCAAGTTGTAATTTAGAGTGAACCAAACTCTAAGTGTAAATGTTCCATATTACTTATCTGTGATGATAATGAATCCTTAAGTTTTGGATTCTGAGTTCTTTTTTGAAATCTTCTCCACATAAATCAGAAATGCAGACCATTGAATGTTTGGAAATTTGACTTGTTTCTTTTTCTAAGAATACTTTTAATTTTTCCTATCAGGATAGTCCCTAGATGAAACAGCATCCAAATTTGATACTATGGCCCAGATAGATGTTCTGGAGAAAACTGATACTCCTTAACTCCCTTTCTATTTATCTGGTAAAGTATGTTCTTATGTCTATAACTAATATCATAAACAGATAATAGTATTATTCCAGTATAAGGAAACCAGAAATGTCAAAGTAATATACTGTATAAGCTATTTAGGCATATAGACAGTATCTTCAAACAATATATATCCTCACTGAGATATAATCCACATGCCACAGAATTTACCCATTTAAAATGAATGATTCAGTGCTTTTTTAGTATACTACTCAGAGTTGTGAAATTATCACCAAAATATAATTTTAGAACATTTTGTCACTCCAAAAAGAAACCCTGACCTATTAGCAGACATCACCCATTCCGTCCTCCTTTCCCAGCTATAGGAAACTGCTCATTTGTTTTCTGACTCTACAGATTTGTCTATTCTGGACATTTAATAGAAATGGGATCATACAATATGTGGCTTTTTATGTCTGTCCACCCAGAGTAGGGTTTTGGGTGGGGTAGGAACAAGCCACTCACAGGGTCACACTTTTTACTGAGATGTAGATTTTCTTCAGCAAAGTGGTTCTTTTTGCAATATAACCGTAGGAAAATTTCCGGAGGCTTAATCTATTTTTATTTATTTTTTAATTTTTCAGCAGTTAAATGGTTGTGTCCCAGGGGGATATTCCATTGAGCTCCTCAAATTGCTGTTCCCAATTCCCTTCTTTATAAGAAGCTTCCTAAATGAACTTCTTCATATACTGAAAGTTTCCCAAAGTAACTATTTTCTTGTAAATTATTCTTTACTACATTTTGCTATTTAGAAATAAAAGTACAAAATAGGTGCTATAATAAGAGTCATATAAGAGGCAAAATTCTGGTCCAAAAGACGTGTGTTCAGAGATTGATATAAACTCATAAAATATTTTTGATCAAATATGTTGCTTGACTACCATGTACCTCAGGATCCTTATCTAATAGTTGGTCATTTCCAATTGGAAAACTGACAAAATGCAGCTTCTGGTAATAGGAGGGGTGTTGAGCAAATCTTTCCCAGACCCAGGCTCCCAAGGATAAAACAAGATGATACTGAGGAAAGCATTCCAACTGTTTGAGAGATGATTTAAAGGAAAGAATGATCTATAAGACATCAGTCTATTGCATCCTGTCACTTGTTATTCCTTGTAGCTGTCTTAAAGACAAACCTAGCAGACCTATGTAAGTCCTTTGTTCTGTGAACTTCCTTTTATAAACAAACAAAGACATAAAGGCAGATGGACACACAGTGACATTAGTAAGAATACAGATTTTTACAAAGAATGCACATTTTAAAAATTGATCAGTTTATCATTTACTCAAAACAGGGCTAAACTTCCTAAATACATAATAAACTCAATTTCTAGCGTTCAATTAATAGGAGTCTGTACTCAATAAATGTAGCTCACAATTGCTGAAGGGGGTCGCTCAAGAGACTCCCTTCCTCTCCCTCCCCCTCCCAAGGCGACCAGGGAGAACTCTGGTTCTGAGATAATAATCTTTGAGCCATGGTGACATGGTTGTTTCTTTGGGATATCCATAGTGGTTGAACCTTCCACTCCACCACAAAACCTGTTTTATCAAGCAAAATTAAATTAAACTTAATGCAATAACAGAAAACATGAGTTTGGAAGAGCCTTATTTGTGTCTCAGAAGAATAAAGGTAGGGAATGTTTAAAGAGATTCAAGACCTGAAAAATTTGGGTGGATTCTGAGAGGTAAAGAACTGACTGGAATTAAGCAGAATTTATTATATAATAGATTTGTTTTGGTGGACACAATAAGGCAATGGTCATAAAATGAGTCTTGATGATCCTGCTCTTAGTTTTGAAATGGAAGCTGATTTTGTTGGGTTACAGACTTATTTTTTGAAGAAAATATTTCCTAGGCAACTGCTAAGTTATTTTTGTTTGATCTCAAAGTTGTTTAACTAGGACCTAAAAATCTGCCTGGCTTCATTTTTCACACAAGGACTGGTAATTATATTGGCTTCATTTCTCACCATCTACATCCTATTTTACAGAAGAAATGTGAAAAATAAATAATATCAAAAAAGAATCAGTTAGGTATTACACATTTAGAACCTTATTTCCTTTGGTTTTTTGAACTTTCTATGTGTAATAAATATATCCTATTGAGCTTTGAAATATTCCCTCAGAATATTTTCTTCTAGCAGCTAGTTTGATGCTACTAATCTGATTCATATTGCTTTGTGGTTTTGTTTCCTCTGTGTAGGAATCTTAGAATCTTTGCTTTACCCGTAGTGTTCTGACATTTCACTACAATATGTTAACATGCGTTTCTTCTTCAGAGTGAAGGGTAATTTTTAACAAACGTGTCTTTCTTGTCTTTCTTAAAATCCAGAAAATTGATGTAAATGTTTTAGTAATCAACCTGCCTACATTTTAAACTGTTGGAAATTCTGATTTTTTAGCTATTCATATATTTTACTCTATACTTTGGGTCATTTTCTTCATTTTGGTTTGTAACATTTTTCTTGCTTTTTTATTTTTGCACTTATATTTTCAATTTCCAAGAGATCTTTTCTAATTTCCGATAACTCCTATTTCATAGTGTCTCTTGTTTTTAATCATTATAATAATTATTATAATAGATTCTGTAATTTATCTGAAACTGCTAAATTAAAGTTGAGCTTTAAATGTGTTTCACCCACCCCCTGGATTATCTCTACTTAGCCTAAAATCAGATTGTGTATTTTATTATCTTAGATTTTTCTCTTTCCTGCTGCAATTTTCTTAAACCTTGTATTTCCTCTGATATTTAATAAAGAGACAGAAATACTCAGAAACTCTATGTATGGGGGTTAGGCATGTCCCACGGATAAGCTCTACTTAAAGAGTAGTCAAAAATCAGTTAGTACTTTCTCCACTTTGAATTAAGATATTTAGAGCTTAATTTAGGAAAAGAGAATCTTAAATAGGCTCTACCCTAGATTATTCTCAACAAATTCTATAACAAGCTGCATATTCACTCTCTTAAAAACAAAAACAAAACAAAACAACAACAAAAAACATGTATTTACCTGTGATTGTCAAACTTAACGGTTTTTGCAGAAAGGACAGGGAAGGTATGTGGGTAAGTTTCACTTTAATTAATGCCTACCTCACTTATTCCTTGAATCCATGTCTTTCAGTTTATTAACTAAGCCAAGTTACTTAGCCCAATCCTCTGGCCCTTCTTTGGTATGGCACATCAGTCAACACTAGCCCTCAATTGTCCATCTTTTTAGAAATTTGTTGAAATCTCTTGACTGCTGAGTCCTTTCCATTCTCCTTGTGCTTTGGGCTTATACTCTATGAGTTTTTCTTTTATATCAGACTGTTGGGTTTTACTAGCACAGAAAATAAACTCAGATATAGGACTCTCTTTCACAGCCCGCGTAGAAAGAGTTCCAATTCAGGGTTCAGCTTCTGGAGAAGGGCCGCATACAAATGAAAAGAGACTTGAAGAAATTCAATTTGGTTATATGGGGGGCGAGGCGGTAGTCCAACTCTAGTGGGAGAACTACTTCCTGCTCTGGCTCGGCCATCCCCTTTTATTGAGGCTTTGGGGAAAACATCTTAGGCAACATAAACAGAAATTTACATGTAGCCCTTAGGCAGGAAATAACAGAAACTTTCACGGGACAAACAAGGCAGATTCTGCTTCAGCTAACAATATCTCAACTAAAGGTTGGAGCAATTAAGGTTGTTGACCAGCCTTCCTGGCTTCCTGTCAACATCTCTTTTTTAGTGAAACTGATTTGTTTTCCAGCACTCAAAGGCTCACCTTTGCATGCTTAAGCTTATGTTTTAATAATAGTACACACTATCCCTCTATTTCATCATATTCAAAACCACTTTTCACCTATTATATAAGCAAAGATTAGAATGTGAAAATTGTATTACTGCTGTTGTGAGGAAGGTGAGATGGTAGTCCATAGACTACTTGGAGCAATCTACATTGGAGTGACATTACTGGAAAGAAATTTGCCTATGTGAATTGAGATTCTTAAAGGTGTAATATCTGATAATTGAAACAATTTGTCCTGAGGAAATATCTTGAGACCTATTTGAAAAACTCTGAACAGGCTGTTCATAGCAGTTTAAATTAACAGGAAAGTTGAAATAACTGAAATACTAAAAGATTAATAATCAGGGAAATAAAAATAAGATTATGTATAAATGATGACAGTATATTAAATGAGAAAGCAGAATAGGATAGTATGTATTCAAAATAATACAGATTTGAACACAAATCATACAGGATTACCATTTTTATCAGTATAAACAGTCCTATTTTAGCAATTTTAAATGAAAATGTATGCCTATTAAATAACTATAATTGTAAACATTATATAATTATATAAGTTTAAATTAATTATCTAAAGCACATGTGTCAAACACAAGGCCCGCGGGCCAAATCCGTCCCGCCAGGCCTTGCAATGTGGCCCACACCGCGCTGTCATCACTGCACTCCGCTGCGTTTCCATCACAATGACAGTTTATGACTGTTCAGTAAACCATTCGGCCCGCGATTTAGGCTGGATTTTAGATTTTGGCCCCTTCTCTGATTGAGTTCGACACCCCTAATCTAAAGTATAAGTAAAAATAACTAAAGAAATCACATTGTGAACAAACTTTAAGCTATAAAATATATTACTCATTCCAATGAGTATTTAATAATTTATGTACGAAAAAATATCCTAGCTCTTCATTATAGTGTTCCTTTAATTTGCATGAACTTTATCATTAAGCATTCAGGATATTTACACTATTATATCAGTGTATATAGAACAAGTGTATTTCTCTAAGGCAGAATTTAATATTACAGATTCACAAATAGCTGTTGAGACAATTTGACTTAATTGTTATTTGGCTTATTTTTTGCTGCTGTAGGCATTTTTTATCTTCTGCATAGCACCTTTTTTCTCTGTTAAAGTTCAGCACCATTCACAAAGATAGTGGCTTACAGGGCAGTTTGGGAAAGCAAGATAAGAGCCTTTTAAATTAATACATTAACAGACAAGTCTGAAACTAAACCATCTTCTAATATGTTTGCTGAGGAAAAACCTCAATTGATTTCTATTATTTCCTTCTGTAAGAAGCTGCTCTGGTCTTCAACTGGTCTAAATTGTGATGGTTCTATTTCTGCTTGTGTACTTTGAGAACATGCAAAGTATTTTAGCATTCTCAGAAAACTTACCTTTGTAATGAGCTTCTGTTAAACTTTCAGGCCCCATCAAGAATACCTGTGTTACGACATGTGTGCTGTGGATTTAAAGCACACATTAGTCAGTAAGTTGCAGAAAATAATTTTAGGCAGTAACATAATAAGATAGATTATGAAGTTTTTATAAAAATTATAATTTCTTATTAATTAGACTACTATTTTGATCTTTAAAATTAATTGCTATTTAGTACAGCTGGGGAAGTTTACTCATATGCAAATATCTGTTAATTCTGAATTTAAATTTCTCAGTGGAGCCTGGACACTGTGGTAACTTTTCCAAGTTAGCAATAACTTCTTCAAAAATCCCTCTTTAAAAATGTCAGATGTCTCTGAATTTAAGCTGACAGGATTCAAGTAAATATAATGAAGGCATCTCTGTTTGAATAGAATCAGAGGATTACCTCATTTGCAGTATATGTGATCAAAATCAAATGGCTGAAAGCAAGGTTTCTTTCTTATTTTTTATTTATTTATTAGGCGTTTTTCTCCCCTATGAAGGTCTCGATTTGCTATTAGATATGTTTGGAAACTTAGGGGAACAACTTTAGTCAAAGTTAAAGTTAGGAAAAGGATAAAAATAGGAAAAGGATGGGGAGTGTCTCATATGTCATGAGCAATGTTACCACCTTCACTATCTAGCAGCTATTGCCTGTAAGATATGCTGGGTAAGATATTACTTGTCAAGTGTGTCTGGGCGAACTATTTCTTTAGAGAATATTCTTAATTTGCAGCATTAAATATCCACCTTTCAGAAACCTTTCTAGTATCTCGTTAATATCAAAGAAGATACTGTGTGAAGTAGTTAGTATGTATAAATAGGAAATTAGAAAGCAAAACTGTTCATACCCAGTCAGCATGGCTCACTGGTTGAGCATCAACCTATGAAACCAGGAGGTCATGGTTCAATTCTGGGTCAGAGTATATGCCTGGGTTGTGGGCTGGATCCCCAGTGTGGGGCATGCAACAGGCAGCCGATCAATGATTTTTCTGTCATCATTGATATTTCTCTTTCTCTCTCCCTCTCTGAAATCAATAAAAAAAATTTTTTAAAAAAATGTTCAAGTAAGGATCATTATAGGTAACTTTAAACTTAAATAATTATTGTGAAATAGTTTTAAGACCTGATAAAAATAAATAGTCTAGCTGCTAATGTTTGTCAAACACAAATTGACAGAGGGCTTTAATATACTGTGGACATTTCTATTACAGAAATTTCTATCCTGGAAAAAAAATTATAGTAACAAGATACATTAACTATGTGTAGTATTGGGTACTAGTTAAAAATAGCTTTCCCGTGGGGAAAAATTTGAATACCTGTGCAGCATGACTAAAGAAAGCATCCTTTCCTCTACCAGCCACAGCAGGTGTTCCTTTTTATGCTTCTTCATTTTCTTAAATTCTAGCCTAGCTATAATTTACATTTGGAGTTGTCTTATGTTTTACTGTATATGGACCATTACTTACTGAAAGGAATTTTAGAGACAAAATAGGTAGATGTAGGGAGTCTTAGAAATAAAGAGGGTCCATGGGAGAGGAATGCAGAGATGGGGCTTAGAGATGCCAAAGTGCTGATCTTACTTGTATGGAAGGCCAAAAGTAGCTTTATATGAATTCTATTGAGGTGTCAGATCAATTATGGACTAATTCTGGATCTTTAGAAAGTTTTGATTTTAAGAATTTTGGATAGGAATTGTGTACCTACGATTGTTTAAATATGCCAAAAGATTAAACTTTTCCAAGTTAAACAAAAGTCACCCATTGGTAATGAAAACTTGTCAAGTGAAAGCAAATTTCTAATTTTTATTGCTATTTGATCATTGTTATTTTCAAGGTATATTTTATAACAAGGGTTCCAAATACCAATGCTTACTTTCTAAGGCCACTCCAGTACCATAAGCAGGTGAGATGGTCAGATACGATGCAATAGGGAGTGGCAGGAAATGTGACCTGGAGATGGGATATGTCCTTTAAAGGCATACACAGTCTCTTAATCTCTCACATGCCAGATGCTAATTCTGATCAGAAATATATACACTGAGTGGCCTGATTATTATGATCTCTGAATGCATAATAATCCGGCCATTCAGTGTATATCCTATATAACAAAAGGCTAATATGCAAATCGTCCCCTCCACCAGGAATTAGACCAGCAGGCAGGTGGGCCAACCGGCCAGACCCCACCCATGCATGAATTCATGCTTTCACATGGGGAAAAATTTGAATATCTGTGTAGCATAACTAAAAAAAGCAATATATATATATATGTATGTATGTATATATATATATATATATATATATATATATATATATATACACACACACACACACACACACACACATATATATACACACACACACACACACACTGAGAGGCCAGATTATTATGCGTTCAGAGATCATAATAATCTGGCCACTCAATATATATAGTATAAAGAAAGATTGTGAAAGGATTTCTGACAACTTGAGTAGTCTTTCACAATTAGCTTATTTGTTGTTGCCACTTTTTCTTCTCTAAAAAAATACTTAGCCTATTATTTAAATGTTGACTTATTCAGTCTTTCAACAAATAGTTATTAAATTTATACTCTATTAAAATGAATTAAAAAATGAAGGAAATAGAAATGAATAAGGCAGTTCAAGCCTTAACGATGAGCTAAATAATATATACCAGGCATTCTATTAGATGTGCACCCATCTCAGTCTATTATGGGAGCATTTCCAGGAGTGGCAAAACGGGGGCTTGAAGGAAGAGTAAAAGCTAGTTAAGCAATGAATGGGACAAGGCCTTTCCAAGTGGAGGGAAGACTGAAGGGATAGGAGTAATTGAGGAAGTAAGGATTCCTTATAACAAAAGGCTAAGATAAAAATTTATTTCTTGTTTTAAATAAGCAGGGCAAAATATAGCTACCTCCATTATTATGGATGTTCATGTTTTTGTCAATTTCACATTTGATTTCCATCCCTTTTATCAGCTATAAACAAGTAATTTGAATGTAAATACTGTTTAGGTGTTTGGACTAGCTATTTTCCTTTAAAAAAAAAATTCTTCTCCATATTTCGTACACTCTGAAAAGACCACAACAAAACAAAACAAAAAAAGAAAAAAGAAAAAAAGAAAAACAATTAAAAAATAAGACTCATTATATTTGATACATATATGTCAAAGAGAAGTAAAATAAAATAATATGAAGAGAAAAAGAAAGCAAAAAAGCATGAGACTATTTCTTCTCTAGACATAATTTCCTGTACTAATTCTGCCTCCTGTTTCAAAGAGAACATGCAATTTATATTACCATCGGGACTCAGTATTATTTTATCATGTCAATATATTTAAATTTTTAATACAAACCTCATTACATAGCTTGAGCACCTTAAGAAAAATATATGATTAACTCCAAAGCAAAGCATTCTATTACTATTTTAAACTTTTGGGCAAGAGCTAAATGGAAGAAATTGAATTAAAATTACCTATTACCCTTTTTTATTAAACACTCCTACTCATAGGTCAAACATATCTGCATTCCAAGTGCATCCAATCCTATGAAAACTAACAGAGCAACAATGGCTTGCAAAATCCATCAGGGGAAAAATTCACACTGACCTGGGTAAGACTACTAATTTAATTTTATCCTATCAAGTGAAAGTGACTTGAAACCAAGGGAGACTAATCTGAACAGTAAGCCTAATTGCAAATGCCTCAGTACATTATGCAGATAATAACTGCTCCCATGTGGATAATAGAAGTTAGGAGAGTACTGAAAATTACACTTTCTTTCACCATAGAGAAAATGAACTAATATTGCATCTTACTTTCTGATCCACATACTAAAACGGAAATTGCTTTCCAGGTTTTACTAATATTACTGACAGGATATTATGTCAGGCTCTTTTTTTTTTATCTTATGCATTTATTCCGATTAAATATAAAAATGCACTCAGTAGCAATACTTGAAAATGACAAAAAAATCAGAAAAGAGAAATTCTAGACTTGCACATGTCTATGATTTCATATGGTTTTATCATCAGCATTCATTTCAATATCTAAAATAAGTTGAGAAGATTTCTATTTCAAAGGAGTCTATATTAAGCAAAACGTATTCTGCTGCCTGTGTGTCTGTGAAACTGAATGTATGTGAAATTAACATGAATTGCTGAACCATACATACAAACCTTACCTATTTAATTAAACACCAGAAATATCAAGATGAATAAGCATTGATATGTTTATCATTTGCATAGCAATTTAAGTCATTTTAGAACATGATAGCACAAATAAAAATAACTTTCAGACCTCCAATAGAGAGATTAGGAACAGTCAGGCACTGGGAGGATTATACGTGTTGTGCATCCTGAGAGCAATTCTGTAGCACAGGTCTCCTGATGACAGTGTGGGAGAGTCTCCGGATCACGCTAGGAACCCTGTGACTCACAGAGCCAACATTAAACACGTGTCTCACTAATGCTACACTTGGCTTTGTTAAGATGTGCCATGCTCTCAATGGCATAAACTCTTTGGCACACATATGCACTTAGAGGTGCTGATATTTAAAAAAAATTTTTTTAAACAGCAAATTTATTATTACCAAGTTACAGTTATAATTCAAGTCATGTGTATTATAGTTAAGCATTTTGTTCTACTGTGCAATACTATTGACTTGGGTAGGGTTTTTTGTGAGCAGGATACAAGGGTGATTTCTTTCCCGAGTTTTGTCCAGATGGATTTAAAGAATGAAGCCATGGACAAAAGGTGATAGATGACAAGGGTGAAAATTTATTGGAAGCAAATACAGACTCCTACATGGCAAAGGGGGTGACCCACTAAGCACCTTTTTTCCTAAGGTTTCCAAAGGCTGCAGTTCTTTGATATTCTGTTCTGATTGGTCACTATATCAGCTTCAAAGCTCAAACCCCATGTTTTAGTCCCCTTTATTTCTCCCCTTCAGAGGTAGAATTCTCTATGTCCTGTGAAAATCTCTTTTCCTCTTTTTCTAATTTGTCAGCACTTCTCTATCCCCTGTGAAAATTTGTTTCTTCTTTCTCCCCATACCCTGTGGCTTTTCCCTATCTTCACTTATCCTGTGGAACCTTATTTTATTTTATTTTTTACTAGAGGACCAATGCACGGAGATTCGTGCAAGAATGGGCCTTCCTTCCCCTGGCTGCTGGCACTGCCTTTGTTCCAGCCTGAGCCACCTTTTCATTCCATGTCATTGCCATGGCAATGACGCAAGCATCCCACCCCACTCCCTGGCCCCTCAGCCCTGCATATGCAAATTATTCTGCCAACTTTGTTGGGTTAATTTGCATACTCACTCTTAACTGGCTGCCGGGCATCACAAAGGTATGATCAATTTGCATCCTATTCTTTTATTAGTGTAGATTTTTCTCTCTGTGAATATATGCTGTTTGGCAGCTCCAAGCCCTTACCTTTGCAGTCCTCCCTCATGGATCCTCTAATTCCTAAAATTTCTTAAACTTGCCTATTTAGCCCTAAAACTCCTTTCATTATATGATTTTTCATTTGATTTTTTTTTTTTTTTGCACCAAGCTTTTAAAAAATTTTTTACTTTAGGTAAGTTAACTTAGCATACACTATTTTAAGTTAGGTAATACAACATAATACTCTTGTCTGCTTTAAAATATAGTTGATCCTCAAAATGGTGTTTCTTGAATTAATAAAGTTTCTAGAGTCTGAGAAATTCTGGTCAATTCTAAAGAGTCTATTAAATTAATTAATCTATTGAACTTTATTCTGGGAATCCATTCATTGCCCCATATCTAATAATAGGCACTAAAGATTAAAAAGGAACTTAATAAAGTAGTAAAATAAAAGGCTTAGCAGAGACCTGAGAATAAAACCTTTTTCACCAACATATTTGGGTTTTATACAAGGTATCTACTAAATTAATATACTTTATTTCAGTAGAGGTATGGTGAACTCAGATTGTTACATTTATGAACTAACATTCTAGATAATTTGGTTAATTATCTAAAAGTCATGTTAAAGCCACAAAATACTTAAAGCATTTTTATATTACCTACCCATTTATGTTATACTAGAGCCCAGTGCATGAAATTCATGCACAGAGTGGGGGGGGGGGGGCCTCAGCCAGGCCTGTGGCCTTTCTCAGTCTGGGAGCCCTTGGGGGAATGTCCGACTCAGTTTAGTCTTTTGAACTTCTAAGCCATCAATTGGACATCCTTAGTGCTGCTGTGGAGGTGGGAGAGGGTCTCCACCACTGCTGCTGCACTCAGCAGCCATGTGCCTGGCTTCTGGTTGAGCTATGCTCCCCCTGTGGAAGTGCACTGAACACCAGGAGGCAGTTCCTGCATTGAGTGTCTGCCCCCTGGTGGTCAGTGCATGTCATGTCATAGTGACCAGTCATTCCACTGTTCAGGAGATTTGCATATTAGCCTTTTATTATATAGGATGAGTAAATGGGGTGAGATGTTTTACCATAACTATAATATACCTTATATGTAACGTAAAAAATATCTTTGACTAAAGCACAGTTAGATATCCCACCCAAAATGCTTTACTTTATTAATACTTTCATACATATTATATGAAAAATATGGTTTTAAGTACTGGGAATGCTTATCCCCACCTTTATGCAGTCCAGCAAAGAGGTAGGTAATTATATATTCTGCAAAGAAATGTAAATGTATAGCTTGCTAACTACTGTGAGAATGACATGGTGCGACAAGACCATATTGGCTTTGACACAGACTGAGAGATGAAAGATGACTCCTCGGATGAATTGCTAATGAAGTGTAATCATGAAAATGGTTAGATAAATCTGTGTCTGTAGTTGTAACGGGAAAACTGTTCTTGCTGTAACTATAATTTTCAATTGCCATTTTTCACAGCATTGTGACCAGTAAAAACTTCATCTATGGAGTACTTTTGCCTCAATCACTTTTTGACTGCACTAAATAATTTAATATTTAATAGAACATTATGTTCATAATGAAAATTGATTTTACATTGCTAATATAAGCAAACACTAAGATCCTGCTTTCCTATGAGATTCAACACGCCCTTTCCTTGCAAATAAATATTCAGAGAGTTTCTTTAGTATAACTATTATATATGTCCACATGTTGCAAAAATCTTAATTTTAAAAAAGGATTTTATTTTTGGTTGATTTACTGAAGATATATTTTCATATGTTTTATCTTTTATAAAAAAAGTATAATTTGAAAAAAAGAACCTCAAACTATTTTGAATAAAAATTGCAACTAGAAAATTGTAGTAGAAAACTATAAATTCAAACACAACTCAGATTTAACTTTTGACATGACTTTGGGGTAATCTAAATGCCTTGCTTTCTTCATTAATAAAAACAGGAATGAATGTAGTTACCTAGCTACAGGAGTCTTGAAAGAATTACAGAATTAATGTATTTACATTTTTTGAGTCTGAGATGAACTTTCTAGATGACTGTAAAATACTATTCAGGACAAATGCTATCGTTAATTTCACATTCAGGTCCATACTAGTAAATGCCACTTTGGATCAAAGGTTTATTGTGTGAATTTCTACAGCAATATAAAAGAAATTATTTATCTTCAGTATTCTGCTGACAAGAATTTTTTAAATGTCATGAACTGTTACTGGGGACTGAAAAAAACAGTCTTTGATATTTCCTGACATTATATTATATTTGTGGCACTATCTACAATAGCTCTATTGTGTAAATGACTATTACAATTAAAAACGGTACTTCTGGATCAGAACTAAAAAATACCTGTTAAGACAAACAGTTTGAGCAATGAGAACTTAACATTAGGTAATATGGATTAAAAAGAGCAGAAAAAGTGTTATCATTGAAAATATTATGACAAGCTTTTAAATCACTGAATATCTATTAAAGTTTATTTTAAATACCTAACCATACAAAAACTAATTAAGATGAATAAAAGTGCCAATGAGAATCACTCATTTTAAACAAAGATTGATTTCTCTTTTAAAATGTTGTATCTAACACTAGTTCATACTATATGGCTCATAATTTCGCAGCTAAAAAGTCATATAATGTTTGATTATAGGACACATGATCTTACATGTTTACATCAAAGAGAAAACATGGTAACATTATACAAACAGATATAGTGGAGCTCTAAATGCTGTATATGAGTAAGATTAACAGACATAGTCCAAGGTGTTCTCAGAGTGAGAAATTATAGGCTTAAAGACTTTAAAATAGTGTATCTATTTCATTAATATTTATTTTTTTGTTGGCTTTTGGAAGTAATGGAACTCAGTGGTCAGATATAAAAATAAGAGAATCCCACCACTCCAGTGTGTTCCCACATCAACCTGATAGATGTAGTTAAGCAATGTACTTCCCATGTGTCTGTAATTTTGCCACTAGTCAACAATAAGTTTTTAGCTTATTCTACACCTACATTAGAATCATGAACCTATTATAAAATTTATTAAAGTATAAAATTATATTATAAATGAGATTTTTCTATTAGTAATATTTTTTCTTCCTTTTAGACCTCAAAGGAATCATAAGCAAAAAAAAAATAATAAAAAAAAATAATAATAATAGTTTTTGAGTCTTCAAAAATGGTTCTAGGAAATATTACTTTGAATTTATTTACAAAACAGTGATCAGGAGAAATTCTGAAATAAGCACAATATGCATCATTTAAATACTAGAATTTTAAAAAAATTTAGTGACAAAACTAAATATTTTCCAAGGCTGACTATTTTTGTGTGACAGGGTACAGTGCTTGTTGAGGGAAGGTCTAGGAACCATAGCTAGCCAATTGCTCAATTTCTGACATGTTAAAGCAGTGTATGGAGAACTTCATTACCTATAGAATCAAAGATATGGACAGGATTTTAATGATGATCTATTCTAGTTATTTAAAAATGTTTCTAAGAAAGAGCCCCAACTGATACAAAGGATGACACATGAGAGGCTAAGCATGGCCCCTCTTACTATCACTGAGACAAGTCAGTTCTGGGTTTACTATATTATATATATATACACACACACACACACACACACATTTTTTTATGGAATCGAAATTTTATATATATATATATATATATATATATATATATATATATATATATATATATATATATATATAAAATTTCGATTCCATAAAATATTTCACAGGAAGAAACATCTCAGCTGCTTAAAACAGTCAAGCACACTGCTTTATACTACTCTTTCAATTTAGAGGTGAGAGATTGAGAACCAGAGAGTCTAAGTGGTATTTATGCCATGAAGTTAATGCTTTAAACTTTGAAATCATTCAATCACGTTTCCTCCAGACTTCAATGACATCTGTCCTAGGAAACTCTGCCTTGCTCACTCTGCTACAACTGCAGTCACCTCCTGCTTTGCTTTTAACGATCCAAGCATGCTACGAACTTTGAGGCTTTGCCCTGATGTTCTCTATGGCTGGAATGATCTATCCAAAAGATAACTTCATAGGTCTTTCCTGCTTTATATTTTAACTTAAATGTCAGCTTTTTAAATGAGGCTTTCTGGTTTTATTCTAGCATGATAGACGGATTGCAAAAATGGCCATGCTTTTTTTCCTCTGACACTGTTCTTGCAAACTTGCAAAAAAACGATTTTGTAGTTGCCTTTATGATGACTTTTTCTCCTTTTTGATTAGAACTTTTTCTCCTTTTGATTCTGGGGTGACCTATGACTTTGGGAGCCAGCCTGCTGTGGAAGGGAGAGGTACCAATCCTAATCAAAGGTCTTAAGAAAGCTTGTACATTTATGCTTACAGTATGAGAGCTCAACCACCACGGAGAGCACAAGCCTAGGCAAGGAGGATAAAAGACCATGGCAGAGGAGCAAAATCCTTCCAGCTGAAGTTAGCCTCCAGCCTACCAACCCCAGATATGAGTGAGCCTGGCTGAGATCAGCCAAGGTTATCACAGATGAATAGAACTACCTTAGCATCCCATCGATTAATAAAATAACAAATGGTTATTGTTTTAATCCACTAAAATTTTTGGGAAACCAGTTATACTACAAAAGAAATTAACTAATATCTCTGCGTTTCCTAGCAAACAGAACTTGAGACAAAGCTTTGGTAATAAGATTATGTACAAGCAGGGAACAAATTAGTACTTTTAACTGATAAGCTGATCCTATGGAGTTGATGATGGCCTCACAAGAAATATTACTGTTTCTTGGGTCACTGAAGCCATTTCCACTGCTTCTTGGAACCAACCATCAGGGAAAGGAAGAGCAAGCAATGTATCTAGTCTGTTGGCAATCTTGTATTTCTCACTATCGAGGTTTACCTCGTGGGATATAAATTCAAACACACTTATAGTCTATGATGCACAGTTTTTCCAGGCAGTCAGTGGTGAATACAGAACCTCCATTGGTCAGTTGAATCTGTCCCAGAGCTCTAGGACTGCTGATACTCTGTCTATGTTGGACATGCTGAAGACTTCCCTCGTTCCTGAGAAAGACCAAGGACAATCAGTGGTGGTAAGAGATGAGGCAACAGAAGGGATGTCTGCATATGTATTTTGCAGGATTTTTGTGATTTGGGCAAACTATCATTGTGGCTACTGAAGCTAGGAAGAGAGGCAAAGAGCCAAGGATCAGGGTACCATAGGACCTTAGCGTGGGATGTGGATACAGGAGTTCCAGTGTATATCCCAGGATGCCTAGCCAGATTCCAGACCCCTTTCAGACTGAGCTAATATACTTTTTTATGCTCCGTTTTTCCCATTAGTAAGTTTATGTTAATCATATTGTATATTATTTGTTTTCCTTCATTATAATTTAAACTCCAAAGAGGAAAGAAAATCCTTTATTTTTTCAATAATGTTATATTTTTCAAGCTATCTGACAAGGGCCAACATTCAGCCAGAACCCAGGACAGCTTGGAACAGTAGATTCTCAATAAAACTTAGATTATTGGAGGAAAAGAAGAAATTTTAAATAAATACTTGAATAGATAAATGTTCAAATGCTATTCACCTATTTGCATGACTTTAATAATTAAACAATTCTTTTAAAAATTATTATTTTCTGGTTAATTATGCAGCAATAGCCTTATTTGCATTACTACATCCTACTGACAAGAGTTAGCTTTAAAGAAAAACCTATCCCCTTTTTCATTAATATATGTGGATCTAATTGGAGAGAAAACTTGAGTGATTATTTTTAGATACAAAAATTTGGGCATCACCATCAAACAAATTACTTTTTTGATTATTTTGTAATCAGTTATTCACTTAACTCACAAATTTAGGCAAAAAAATCTTGATTAAAATTACCACTGTTATTTTAAAATAATGTAATTCTGCTTCCTAACCTGAACCAGAAACACATTCTGCTGTACACAGCTAGAGGAATTTCTTGATTAAAACACTGAGTTATCTAATCACTTATGTGCCCTATAAATGTATAGTATCTGATAAAAATATAGAAGCATGTGGCTTTTAAAAATAGATTTTCTACCTTTTCTTCTTCAAAATTTTAACTGGCGTTACTTGTCTTTATTCAAGCATTAAAGATGCCCAATAAAATGTTTGTGTTCCCTGAATTATGCTCATTTCAATTTTTTGAAATAATGTTAACCTTTCCTGCATATGCTTATGACATAAATGACAAAGACAAGTTTATAACCTCCATAGGATAACTGATTATCTCAACTGTGCCTTGTTCCCTTATTAAAAAAATATTTTTCAATTATATGAAAGTTTTATATAGTCAAGAGAAATTATAATTTATCAGAGTGCATAAAAATATTACTCATCAAATAATGTTACATACCTATATGAAACTTAATTGTTTAGCTTATTTGTTTAGCTTATTTGTACTCCTCTACAGAATTTCTCAAAATTGTGTTTTTCTATTTTCTGGAATATAAAATTTATATTTCCTAAAATATCCCTATTAATTTTAACTGAATATATATATCTACACACACACACACACGTGTGTGTGTGGGTAGGAAGGAAAAGAGGAGAGAGGGGGATAAACATACAGAGAGAAAAAAAGAGATTTCAGTTGAAGAGTAAACTTTGTGATTTAGAAATGATATTCAGAGGTGTATATAGTTAAAGGAGTGGTGACTCAAGAGTTTTATTTCATTGTGTAACCAAATAAACTTTTGAGAAGCATTAATTCTAAGGGAAGAGGATATCAGAACCAATTGACTATAATATATTAATTTCACATTCAGCCAGATTATTTTTTATTTTTATTTTTTAAAATTTGTCATTGGTTGATTTAGAGAGAGAGACAGAGGGTTGGGTTGGGGGAGAGAGAAGCATTGATTTCTTGTTCCATTTATTCATGCATTCATTGGTTGCTTCTTGTATGTGCCCTGATCAGATGTAGATTCAACAACCTTGCTGTATCGGGACAAAACACTAACCAACCAAGCTATCTGACACGGGCCAACATTCAGCCAAATTGTGAAGGTCAATTATTTTTAAAAAATTGTAGATTGTTTTGGATTTTCTATGTGAATGGTCATATAATCTGACTAACAAACAAAAAATGTTGTATTTCCTCCTTCCTAATGTTTATGCTTCTAAATTCATCTTTTGGTCTTATACTAGAGAGAAAATAACATTGGTATATGTTGTGACTTTTAAAAAATAACCTTTGTTAGATAGAGCCCTGGAATGTCAAATTAAAATAGAAAAGTTTAGTACACATCCTGGAGAAGCAGAGGGCATGCACAGAAGGTTCACAGGAGGAAGTCAACATCGCGTGCAGGCAAAGAGCACTGGCAGGACCTGGGCCACATGCATGCATTAGGGCCTCAGCTGAAGTGCTTCGGGGTTCCTAAATTAAGACCAGATTGTTCTATCAAACCAAAAGAGCAGGTTTTTGGTAAGCTTCAGGGGTTCATATCTAAGGAGTACATAAGGTCAAAGTCCAGGGGGTGAAGACTGCTTACCAGAGCCTTTTAGGGAATCATACCAGGAATTTACATTTACTTGTGATCCTGTGTGGGATGTTATCCAGGATGTGATAGGGAGGGGCTTATGTTAATGAGAGGACCCTCCAGGTCACTTGGCCACACGATATGGATGCCATGGCAGTGATATGAAGCAGTTTAGTAAATTATCAACAGTGTAGTTGGCAATTCTTATTTCTGATGGTAAATGGAAAGTTTCTATATTTAGGGGACAGTTAGCTCAGGTTTGGCTAGTTTGTTTAATTATATAGGTATTTGTTTATAAGGCTAAGAAATGTCCCTTCTTAACTTATTAAGGGCCTTTATATGGAATGATGACTTCGTAGTGAGCTTTTCCAAATACTTTGAGATTACTATATAATTTAAATTTTAATTTTTAAGGTGGTGAATCATATTTATGTGGTTTATTTTCCCCCCTAACTATCTTGAGTATCTTAGATAAATTCAAATTGGTTGTGTGCTGTAATTTCTATATACTATTCCCTTAGTATTTACTAAGTTAACATATAAAAAATTAAATTTGATATCTACTTATACTATATACAATAACTAACAATAGATTAAGTATGTAAATACAAAAAAATCCCATACTTCTAAAATATATAAAAATAGAGGTAAAAGAATATCTTTCATTTCTTGGATTAAAAAAATCAGGATATAAAAATTATTATAAAAGAAAAGAAGTATATACTGTATTTTAAATAAAAATAAGAACTGTTGATTATCAACATATTTAAAGTGATTGAAAAAGTTACACCTTTGAGGATTATGCTGTTAATACAACAAAATACATAAAAGTGAAAAATAATTAGAAATATGATTATTTAAAGCACTTCCATAAACTAACAAAAAAGCACAAACAACTCAGTTGAAAGTGAGAAAAAAGCAATAATCATATAAGAAGAAACACATAGCAAACTCACAGGCATTGAAAATTATTAGTGATCAATAATTAGAAGAACAAATTAAAATCACTATGAAATACATTTTATGTTCAATTGAAGTAAAAACAAAATTAAAAATCTATTTGTTTACATCAAGTGATGAAGAACATATAGATCCACTGGATCTTTAACTGCTTATGGGTGTGTTGTTGAAATTAGGGAATAAAATATTGGCATTATCTCCTAAATGTGAACATTTATACACAGAATGACTTAGCAATTCACTCCTAAATTATTGTCCAACTTATACATAAACTTATACATGCTTATTACCTGACATGTACAAGAATATTTATTACAATACTTTTCATAGAAATAAAAACAAATGAAAAAGTGTAGTATATCCATGTAAAGAAATACTGTATAGTAGTAGTTACATCTGATCTATAGTGACTTAATAGATAACTATAGATGAATGTCATCAATATAATACTAGTTATAAAAGTATGTTTCAAAGACAAGGCATTATATGACTTACATAAAACTAAAAAATCCTAAAATCTAAAAATGCTCTTTTTAAAAAGTACACACATATGTATAGTTCTAGGGTTATATGAAAAGGACACTGGGATTAAAGTTTAAGGAATAGGTAACTCAGACTGGGAAAGATCACTGGTAGAAGGTTCAATGTAGGGTGTTTTGTCAATATCCTAACTTTGCTTTTAGATGATTGGTTTATAGATACTTACTTGATTATTTAAATAACTAACAATCACTAAAAGTGGGTCATACATAGAGCAATGCTTGTGTTATGAAACAAGGATTATGATGAATCCAGTTCTGTACATGAATAATCTATAGATAAACCAAAAGTGACTTCAAGACCCAATTTACTTTCTCTCTAAAGCTCTCTCTTGGCTTAATGTTATTAAAATGTGATTAGGTACTGTCGCAATGGAGTTCATAGGGAATGTGGTTTCTGGGAAGGTAGAATGTGGAGTCCTGATAGAAATGTAGAAGTAGAGTGATTTGGATTTATTTCAAATTCATTCCTTGGAGAACTCTCACTGCATACAACAATAGTGTGAGCAGAGGATGTGATGAATGACATTGACTTTCCGGCTCCCTGCCCAATTTCCTTCTTTTAACCTGTCGTTCTCAAAGACAGTCTTTAGCCAGAAGCATCAATATCATATTTCCTGAGGAATTGAAAATGAAAATTCTTTGGCCCCATTCCAGAACTTCCGGATTGGAAATCCTGGGAGTGGACCCAGCAATTTGTGTTTTACTAAGCCTTTCAAGTGATTCTGACACATGTTAATGTTTGAAAAGCACTGTTCTTGATTTTGATTCCTGTGCCTGAATTACAGGTTAACATTTAATTTTAGCTAAATAACTTATGGCAGTGATTGTCTATTAGGTTTCTGTGGGTTCACATTTGTCCGTCTTCTAATCTTTTCTCATTTGGAGCCAGAGCCACTTTCTAAAATGCAAAACTATTGTGGTCAAATGTTTCAATGTCTAACAACTGCCCTTAACATATAACATCTAACACTATCAAAGCGTACACATTATTCCACATTTGGCAATGTTTTTCTTTTGAGATTCATCTTTCTTTTATACTATTAAGTTCATTTTCAAACATATTAAACTCCTTTCAGTTACATACGCTCTTCCATATCTAGTGCTTGGCACATGCTGAAACCTTTTCCACATCTTTCTCAACCTCATCACTTTAAACCACTAGTCTTGATTTATTTTTTACTATAAAATTCTTTATCTTTGGACCTCTTCTTGATACTCTGTAAGGTTAACACATTCCCCTTGCTATCCAGCCACCCCCCCATTATTAACATCTATTAACACATCATTATCATTGATTTTTAAATTGTTGTTCTCATAAATCACATGTCAGATTTTGTCGATTTGAATCTCTGAAATCAGTATTTTAGTTTTCCCGTAATTAAAATTAAGATATAATTGTATTCCTAAGATAGATAATAAAATAAAATCACAGACTTAGCACAGTGCAATTACTAGTATCTATGATGTGTTTAATGAATAAAATTTAACTCTACCCCCTGTAAATTATACATTTTTATACTTAACACCATGTTAGCCATAATAGTAATCATGCATAACCATATTGCTTACAATTAAATGTTTGTAAACTAGGAAGACAACAATCTAAAGATGTTTCAGTGAATGGTATGTTTTTAATATATATTAGGGATTTTTACTTTATCCCTGTACATATAGGAAAGGGTATTGATAATACGGACTTTACAGAAAGTCCACTGGGTACTGTTTGAAAAGAAAAATGTTTGCTGGCAGACTGACAAAGAAAAAGTATGATGCAGTGAAAACCAGTCAAAATAAAGCTTCATTTGACATTGCAAATCAATTCTTGGATAATGAGTCTAGCTACTTTTCTTGATGATGTTATGGTCTTGAAAGCTTTGAAATTTTACTCAGAAAAACTTAGAACTTGAATCTCTCTTAATTAGCAGGTGTTAAGTGACTGGAATTGAATCTTTGGAAAATCAAGGTGAACTTGATAAACATTGGAATGTGCTATACTCAACGCATTGGTCTTAAACTAAGCTAATCAATTTTTTGAATCTGCAAAAAATGAATTATATATAATATATTACATATATACACTATTTATATACATACATAAAATCAAGGAGATACTCTTAAATAATGTTTCTTGTCAAAATAATGCAAATGTCTAGCAATATGCTAGTGAACACTGAATAACCAAAATAGTGTTTCTTTTTCTCATAAGAGCTTTTAAATAGTGCAGTGCTTTTTACTCTGTCTATCCTGGAACTTCATCATTTAAAATGTGTCATGTTATGATAAATCGTTTGGCGTTGAATCAATTGGATTTTGTTGTGCTTTTCCACTAAGCCATTATGAAGTGGCTGATGAAATCTAGCATGACAAATTACAAAAGATGAGTCACCTGGGGTTGACCAAAATCAGTATTCACTTGCTGACTTTAGAAGACAGACTGTGTTAAAAATGAACAATATGCAGCATTAGCTGTAAAGTACTGTATAATAAGGGAGGGGTATCAGGAAGTAAAAATAAAGGATACAGTACAATCGCTAGTGAAAGGATTTGGCTAAACAAAGATATCACATGTAACTTAGAGCATTTGCAATTTGTTAAATATATATTCTTTACAAACAACTCAAAAGATTTATGTGCAAATCTATGTGTAAACCCCCTCCTACAGCAGCAGTTGGAATAAGGTTACACTCTCTACTTCATGTTGAAAATGCAAATACTCAAAAGTTGAGAAGATTTTCTTCTGGATACCAGAATTAGTTGAGAAATGAGATGCAAATTCTTATGTTTAATTCTTATAGTTCTAGGAGGGGACTCTTAAAAGCACAAGCTTTTGCTTTTTCATTAAACTGTTATGTCTTCAAGCAAAAAGTTGTTTGAAGAAAAACCCCTGAGTCCTCGTGATTTTGCCTTTTATTCTGGAAGGTAGGTTAGCTCTCCCTGAAGGCTCTCATGCTGCCTCTTATCCTGTGTCTTAGAATTCTTCTTTTTCTTGCCTTTGGATATTTTCGAACTGAACCTGTCAACCTGTACAAGAGTGAAGAGACCCCTAAAATTAACCTTGGAAAGTTCTGGTCATATGTTTTTTTATGTTCTAACTTTATCCTCAGTCTTTCTGTTTTTTGGTCAGGGAAAATGTTGGCTCACTATGCTGCAGAGGAGCCGTCACAGTTGGTTATATATTTCTTTGCAGAAGGTTAGTGTTTGTGCTCTACTTCTTCCTTCCAAGCAATTAATATCTCAAATTGCCTCTTTTAACTAACTCCAGAGGACTGATAAAGCACCTTTGTGATACTGAAAAAAAAATTGCTATTTCTCTGATTTTGAAATACATACAGAATTCAACTATTTATAATTGTTTTAAGACCCCATGCTAGTCGATGGCCCATAATTTATTTCCTAAATTATTATAGTGGAATCATAACTACCTCTCTGCTTCTGCCCTGACCACTCTGTCTGTTTTTTAAAAATAAGCCAGGGTGTTATTATTAAAAAACCAGAGGCCCTTTGCACAAAGAGATTTGTGCAATAGGCCTTCCTTCCCTTGGCTCCCAGCACCAGTTTTCCTCTGGCACCCAGGACCTAGGCCTTCACTCTGGCCAGAGACTGCCATCTTCATATTTGTTAATTCTCTATAGACTCTGGCTGTAGTCTGCCATCTTTGTCTTCGCTGCAGCACTCTGCTCTTATAGATCCCTTTGCTGCCTCCCTTCCCCACCCTTCTTCTTATATCAGGTGTCCTGACCCGCATGGTCACTCTGTGCCTTGGGCAGCTGCCATCTTTGGCCTTCTAATTTGCATACTCACTCTGATTGACTGTGAGCATAGTGGCGGAATGCTCAATTTACATGTTTGTTTATTATTAGGTAAGATGAGTCATGTCACTCTTTTGCTTAAACCTTGCCATAACTTGTAATTTCTGTCAGGGTAAAAAGAAGTCATAAGTAAGATATTTGAGAGTCTGCATGACCTAGCTGCCCTGATACCTCTTCCACTTTTCTTTTCATTAACTCAACTGCATTGGCTTTCTCTTTATTCCTCTAAACATAACAGGAGTGCTCTCAACACAGACCCTTTACCTCTGCCAGTCCTTCTGCAGTGAATGCTCCTCTATAGATATACATATGGCCCACACCCTCATTTCCATTAGGTCTTTATTACAAAATTGGGTTTTAAGAGAAATCTTTCCTAATAATCCTACTTAAAATCTTAACCACCTTCTTGACACTGTTACATTTCCCAACCTTTGTTAATATCTTTTTCTAAAGTTTTCTAACCTATTTATTGCCTGTTTCTTCCAGTACAACGTACTAGTAAGTACTGTCATGGAAAATATTAATTTTCTATTATCGTCCTAGCAGATATGATTAAAAAGATATGAGTAATCTAATATATGCCATTTCCTGAGAAACTGTTTCACTATAAAGAATATATATATATATATATATATATATATATATGATTTATTTTACAATCCTTTATCCCTTTACCCTTATATAGAGTTTAAGCTTTGCATGACTATCATACAAATAAATTTTAGTTACCATAGGTTAGTTAAATAATAGTATTTCCCCAACAACATAGTTCAAATTTCAGTTACCAGGCTATGTTAACTGTAGTCGCATAAAGCACAAACTGCTATTACCTCCATATATAAGTCACTATGTAAATATCATATCTGCATCATGTTCAGTACCATGCACATTGCTTCTTTCAGAGTCTTTTGAAAACTGGTCACTACACTCACATGATTCAGTTCACGCAGAGATACTAAACATGTAGTGACTCCTTGCCCTACTGATAAACCCATGTGAGATTTTACAAAAAATGGGTCATCAAAAGAGAAAATTGGCCAACAAAGTTGAAAGTGTAGCCAAGAAATGAAAAATGATAATAATATAAGTGAAATTGAAATCAATGGAAATGTAATTACAAAATGAGCTGCCCATAGCAATGTTGACATGGTGACTATTGGAAAGAGTTGAGATACCACCAATGGAAATGAGAGTAAACAGACTTGGAGATATAAAGGAGGAAAGTGCTTGTGAAGAGAAGGATAGAAAAGTCCCAGAGGAAGTGACAATGACAGAAAAACATTCACATGAAAGGAACACTTGGTGACATTTCATATCATTGAAAGGGCAAAGGATAGAATGTTATCATGGATCAAATTTAGAAAGGAGTATGACAATTTGCCAAGATATATGAAAGATGCTCTTCTTTCTGTATATCATATAAGATGAGAAAGTAAGCACTGTCTAAAATACTGTTGATAAGTTATTTACACAGAAATACAACATGCTTTAACATGTAGTATATTAAGTAGATATTAGTTGTATTTTTAAATTTTTCTTACACACTTATAAAGGACAGACAGTAAGATAATTTTTAAAGTTTTGATAAAAAATTTTAAAGGTCACAGAACAATTATTATGATAGACATTTACATGGTAAGTATTATGGTTCTACACTACCAGAGAAAGGGCTAAATTCAGTTGAGTATTTTATAATTTACAGAGATTTAGTATTTATTAATATACCATGTGAATCAAATTGGTAGAAAAAATTGGAAGGACATTCTAATACAAGGTAGGGCACAGTTATAAGGCTGAGAATAGTTTCTATTGATGCTTGTCCTGAAATCAAATATTTTATACAGCTTTATCTTTTTAATGTGTATTTTTCATCTGTAGAACTGTAACATTAGACCTCTAAATTGTGAAGCTTTAAACCAGTTCGCAGACACCCAAGTCAACCCAATTTCTAGTATTTTGATTAATATACTGCTTCCTAAACTGATCATTTACCTCTATCATTTGCCTGCAAATGTAGGACGCTGGGTGCTCCGTATATAGATATTAAAGAAAATAGCACTTATATAAGATTTTTACTACTCATAGTACTTTATAAACATTATGTAATTTGATTCTGCAAAGTAGCTATAATCATTTCAATTTTAGAAATGAAGTAACTGAAATTGGGGAGGTTTAGTGCTGTCTCATCAGCTAAGTAGTGGCAAAGGCATTGAAATAGATTTTCTAGGTGTAATTCTCACATGCTTTCTAATATGTAATGCTAACTGAACTATCATAAATAAGAAGCTTTTTGCCAGTCTCGGACATTGTAAATACTAAGGTAATTTCAGGCTTTTAAAATGTATATTTATGTACTTTATGTACTTTGTCAGAGATTCATTTTTTTTAAACATTTCATATGACTCCAGATATGCACTCAGTCGCTTTGCTTCTTGTAATTATTTCTTACCAGAGTGACTCTATGACTATATGTGGAGAAGAGGTTTATTAGGGCATCACTCGGCCCTTTACATAGTTTCTTCACCATTACAGTCTATCCACACAATCTAAACCAACCCCATCCAGTTTCACACCGAAGTAATTGGCATTAAACAATCAATGATTACGTCAGGCATTAAACAGCAAATGTATTTCCAGCACAAGGAAGTCTGGATTAAATTTCCAAAGTCACTGGTGATTTCTATTGTTTGTTGTTGTTTCTAAAATAAAGTTTTAATTTTAGACTTGATTTAGGTTTATAGAAAAGTTGTACAATAATAGATAGGTTCTGTTAACCTTGTACCTAGTCTTCCTTATTATTAACATCTTGTATTAGTATGGTATATTTGTCAGTTTACAGACTGATATTGATAAATTATTATTAACTAAAGTCCATGCTTTATTCAGATTATACTAGATTTTCTTTTTAACCTAATCTACTTTTTTTTTGTTTCAATATACCCATCAAGATACCACATTATTCTTAATTGTCATATCAAATTAGATACTTCTGGCTGTGACAGTTCCTCAGACTTTCCTGGGCTTTGAAGACCATGGCAGACTTGAAGATTATCAGGCAGTTTTTAGAATGTCCCACAAGTGGGATTTATCTGAAATTTTCTTATGATTATATTGCAATAAGAAATTGAAAAATTCCGGAGTCTTTTTAGACTTCTTTCACTTAGAAATCGGCACTTATGATTTATTCATAGTTTTGCATAATTTGATAGCTATTACATTATTATGGCTGAATAATATTCCATTGTGTGGGTGTGCCACAGTCTGTCTACCTGAAAGTACATTTTTGCTTTTAGTCTTTAGAGATAATGAATAATGTCTGTATAAACATTGGTATGCAAGTTTGTGGATGAACATAAATTTTTAAAAAATTTAGGAGTAGGGTTGCTGGATCATATGGCAAAGTATGTTTAGTTTTTTAATAATCTGCCAAGAAAGCTATCTAGTTGCTCTACATCATTTCTTGCAAATTATATTGTTAATTATTAATTTTATTTTATCTATTCTAATAGATATGTAGTAATGTCACATTGTTTTAATTTGCATTTTTCTTAATGATCAGAATCATCTTATTTTACACCAGAGGCCTGGTGCATGAATTCATGCACAGATGGAATCCCTCAGACTGGCTAGTGCTTTGGGGAGTGGGCTGGTTAGCTGGGGGGAGGGACCGTAAAAGGTTGGCCAGCCATAGGAGGCTGGCTGTGGGAGTGCACTGACCACTAGGGAGCAGCTCCTGCATTGAGCATTTGCCCTCTGCTGGTCAATGCATGCACACAATTCCAACAGGTCAACCAGTCATTTGGTCACTTACGCTTTCATATATTTAGATTTGTATATCTTCTTGGGTGAAGTATCTATATACATCTTTTCCACATTTTATAATTGTATTATTTGTTTTATTATTGAGTTTTAAGATTTCTTTATTTTGCAAGTAAATTTTTTAATTTGAAACCTATTTTTATCTCTCCCCTCCCCGTCTCTCTAATGCTTTCAAATGTATCCGCTTGGAAATAAGATTTAATTGTAGGAACTGGAAGGGCAAAGATGAATAATTCATGTCATTCCCTTTTGTTTACATGGTGATGTAAATATTCTTATTTTTATTGCTATTGTATTAAGTATACTTGCATCTATTGGAATTTTATTTAGGATAATGTTCAATAACATATATGATTAAATTTTTATAATCTTTGCATATATTTATTATCAAGTTTGGATAGAACTAGCAAGCCATTTCTGGGAAATGCTAAACTAGGAGTTAAAATTTCTAATTAAAGTCTCTGATCTTTCTATCTAATAAAAGATTAATATGTAAATTGACCATCGCTCCAACAAACAAGATGACTGCCATAGATGGCCAACAAGGGAGGCCAGTTGGAGGCGACCAGGCCTACAGAGGATCAGTTAGGCATCAATCCAGTTGGCAGGGGAGTGGTTAGGGGGTGATCAGGCTGGCAGGCAAGCAAGCAAGCAGTTGAGAGCCAGCAGTCCTGGATTTGAGAAGGATGTCTGACTGACCGTTTAGGCCAGATCCTACAAGATTCTACAGAATCATGCCTAAAGGGGCAGTCAGTCATCCCTTGAGGGATCCTGATTGGAGAGGGTACAGGCTGAGCTGAGGGACACTCCCGTCCCACGCATGAAATTCGTGCTCTGGGCTTCTAGTTTATTAAGAATCTATGATATCTCAGATCAATTACTTTACCTTTCTTAATCTCAGTTTCCTCAGATTCAACTGTACTAGGTTATCTCAAAATGACAGTCCTGTTCCAAGGTATTCTATTCCTTTTCCAGAAATTAAAACTTGCAATACTTGCTATGCTTCTGTCCTGGTTTCTGATATGAAAGAGACTGATATAGAGGGAAGATATATAAGAGGTAAACTTGGGATATTAAATATTATAGAACTTTTTCCTAATATTATATAGATTTGACTTACTAAAATTAAATATAACTCCAGGTGTTTTTGTTTTATTTGAGATTACCAAGTAATATTATTTTAAGAATGTTTTTCTTACATAGGTAGTTTTAGCTCCTATTAACCTTACTTTTTTATAATGTGTGTAAAGATAAATTGATTTATCTGCATAGTTGCAGAGCTATATACTCCTAGTACCAATGAAACCATTTACTTCTTTATTATCCTATATCTTAGTAAGAAATATAAGTAATAAACATTTATTGAAGTTTTATTATATTATTTCTAGAAACATGTTTTCATTTAATCATCACAATACCCTTTGAGTCTGATATTATCACACTTTTAAGACAAGGAAAGAGAAAATTATAGAGCAATGGTAAATTAGTCAAAATTAGCTTTATGCTTTCTGTTTTATTAATCTTTCCATTAATCTATGCGTGATGATATTAATATAGAAGTTATAAGCATCAGTGCCAACTGGGGCAGGCAGATATATAAGTGATGCTGATTAGGAGGGAAAAAGACAACAAAGCATCATGATAAACAAAGCATCATGATAAACAACAACTAATAAATGGACTTTGGCTCTTGTTGCCCATTTCCAAATAAAATGTTTTCAAATTTACCAGAAAGCCTTCTCTTTATTCTCTCCTTGTCATTCTTCTTATAAAAACCCCAAATCCAGATATGCATTTGAAATACTAAATGTATTCAATATTGTAAACAGAATTTTTTTTTTGACATATTGGTGGTCACAACAAATCTGATGTGTTGTCTGGGAGCAGCTTCTGCAGTAGTAGTTTCTGAAGTGTGCTTTGAAGAGATAACAGGAAGAGTTACGTGATTGCTTTGGGTGAACTAGCATATATATCATAGGTACCTTTCCGAGCACTAACCATACCATTCTGTGGCTATGCCTCCATGGTACTCATATTTTGTCACTTACTTTACAGTATCTGTATTTTATTCCATCAGCACTCATAAGATTCTTTACCAATATGTATCAGAGAGTTCCCAACTCCTATCTACTAGAAAGAAAAAAAATATATTGCAAATGTCACCTTGATGACTAAAAGACATTTAGAAATTGAATCATTTATTTTGAAAGCCTTTTCTCAACTTGCCATAGAAGATAATTAAACAGGCAATAGAGGGACAATCTTCCTGATTCGTGTTTCTTGTCAACAATGTTATTAAAAATAAAAACTCAGATACCAAACACATCATACAGTTTTATAGTTAGGCAAGATCTTGTCCAGAGTTCTTGGCCCACTGGATCAATTTTAATATGTTAGTCCACAGATACCTTTCAGATAAGACACATAATATCTCATTTTATTGATAAGGGATTTGTAGCCAAAGAAGTAATATAAATTCCGAAAGCCACACAGAGATTTGTTTGCATATACTGAGTGATTAGGGTTATTATAGAATAAGAATTCTAAATTTAACCATTTAAATGAGAAAAATATTTAAAAATTGCCTCTTTTCAAAAACCAGATCATGGAGAATCTACAATGACATAATGATTTTAAATGTTCTCAAGCTAACTCTCCATTTTAATTACAAAAAGAGGAAAATCAGAGTATTTGAAAAGATAAGTGTATAAGAAGACAGCAAATGGGATTCCTTTGAAACCCTGTGCGCATGTGTTTTTGATGTCATATGGGTCACAATTAGGTTTCCCATTGGACAGTGTAATGCTCTCTGGTTGAGAAGCTCATTTAGATGTCCTTATTTCTTTTCTCATTATCTACCTGATTTTTTACTTCTTATTTTAAATGGCTTCTGGAATTTTGCTAGGCTGTCCATTCTGAATTCAATTGAAAAAGTAATTCCTATTGAATGACTTATTTCTTTTTCATTTATCAACCTAACAGGTTTTTGATTTTTGAATTATTGTAGTATGAACTACTTTTCCATCCAATTTCATACCAAGCTGTGGAAAGATTGAAGACTCATTAAATTACATTTTTCAAAATAAAATCCTTTTGGTCATTTCTTTCCCCGTGGATGCAGTTTTTCTTGTAGTTAAGCCATTCATATCTCCAGCTACTGCATATATCCATCAGGAGATACATTTGTGAATACAACCTAGTGAATTTTAAATAATCTGAACTGGACGTATTATGAGTTGGGAAATGAGCATATACATATTTATTTGTGACTGGGAAAACTATAGCAACTTTTAAAAGACATTTCATTCATTTAAATAATGTAAAACTTTAATCTTAAAGCATATTGACATATTTTTAATAGTTGGAAACTGGCTTGGGAGTTGATTAATAAAGGAACTCCTGAAATGATAAATGCTATGTAATAATTTATTGCACTAAATATTCTACACAATGGCAAGACACTTTGATTAGCAACCAAGGGTTTTTCTATTTGGTGAATATCGTAGGGAGAAAAAAAAAAGCTACCTTTAATCTCTATGAAACATTTGCTAAATTAAATAAACCCCCGCTTTCCAAAGACACTTCAGTGCCATCTGTCAGCATATTATAACAGTATATTGGATTTGTAAGAATAAAATTATTTATTACTATCTGCTGGAAAACTATTATCTATGAGGTTCAATATGCAAAGTTTGTTCCCAGGTGTATGCAATCTATACATACTTTTTTTTTTTTAATAGACATTTTTCCAGAGTACAGTAGCAATAAGGTCAGGGGCATAGAAAGATGCCTTATGCTAGTGGCTTGTAGACATCAATAAGTGTCCAGTGTGGAAAACATGAATCTGTTTGTCTTGTGCTTGGGTCTGACCCTTGTTAAATTCCAGAAACAAGCAAGGGAGATTTTAAAAGGGAATCACAAAAGAAGTTTACCATTAAAATTAAGTTTTTAGATTACTCTGATTATAATTTTTTTCTAGGTAGATTAGATCTTTCTCTTTCACAGGAGGATTTAAATCAACTCTCATGGTTTGCTCCATTCACAAGTATTTTATCATGAGATTATTGTAAGAAAGTAAATGAGACTGTTTCTTACTTATGATCTAAGTCAAGCCCTTGTATGTTTGTTTCCAATCATTCAACTCCTTCAAGTGACTCATATCATGTCATTTTAAGTATCACATTAATTACTTACACATAGATAATAACTAGACAACTGTAGGCATTTAAAAAATTGGAAATTTTCATAAAATTTTTCACTTTATTTCCATGGATTGAGCCATTTCCTTGCTCCCTCTCCCCCTCTGGACATTTAAACCTCTTTTATTCAGATAATTGTACATTTAAGAAACATCATGTTTTTCACATAACTTTTGTAGGCAGGGATGCATATGTGGCTGGGGGAAATTGTAGAGAATATACGGTGGTCAAACTGCCTGAGAAATGCAGTCCTTTCTTTCCAGGGTCTGCCCAAAATAAATTTTTTAAACTTGTAATTTAAAAAGGAAGAAATTCACATGCCTTCATTTGCCTTGGCCTTTCTCAGCAGAGTATTTTGCTACTGGAATTACTTGGCAACCACTAAGTGCACTTGTGAGAAGCTACCATGGCAATCCTCAGAACTCCACCAATTTTCTTAAAAAATTCATTAAGGCTGCATTATCATAGTGAGTTCATCTTGTTTCAAACATTGTCATTATTTCCTTATTGCCTACATAGTATGAAAACCCAAGTACTTTGCCATCCAAAGAACACAATAGTTTCCCCATACTCAATTCATTAATTGGGAACATATTTTGATATTTCTAGCCCTTACAAATTGGAGAAGCTCGGGATCGTTGGCTCTCTCTTTAGTACTAGTTGTCTCGCAGACTGCAAAGCTGTCAGAAATTCTAGAAATTCTGTGGACCATTATGTCCTCCATGGTGACTCGCCTCACAGGGCTCACACGTTGCAGATGCCCTGTTGTCTGGGAGCCGCCATAGAGACCACATCTTTTGAAACCAGGATGAGGCTCTGTGGGGATTCTGTGTGTCATCTGCAGTGTTCCTGTCCTGTTGATTATTGCCTTATACAGTGCAATTTGAGTTGTTTCTAGGAAGCTAGTCATTTACAGTTTCATTTTGAAACTCCCAGAATTCAGCACATAAGCCTTGCTTGTCACATACTTTATTTTTGTAAACAGAATGACCTAACTTTTTCAATTACTTTAAGACCTGGTTTCCTCTGTGTCTTTTCTACTAACCTTAAGTTTGTTCTTCTTATGGCATTTAGTAATATATTATTAAATTTTACCAGAGCAAGATAAAGTTTAATAATATAATTCTTACATTTTTCTCCTACCCATCATAGTTCAAGGCACAGGTGACAACTCAGTGCAAATTGAAATTCTCTGTTTCTTTCCATCTTTATAACATAATTTAATATGATTTCACTAAGGGCATAGATTTAAAAAAATGACTCTGCTGAACTAATCACATAAAATCAATGAATCTTAGCAAGATATGAAAGACCACTGGAATCACTTAAAAGAAGGAAGGAATGGGGACGATGATGCATATGTACTGATAGTCACTCTGATATGCTTTACCAAATGTTCAAAGAACTATTATTTACCTACATGATTTTCAAAGTATAGTCCTAGATTCAGAGTATCAGCATCACCTGAGAGCTTGTTTGAAATGAGAATTTTGGAGTCCCATTCCAGACCAGCTGAATTAGAAACTCTGGCAAGGGACCAACATTCCAGCTTCTAACAAGCTCTCTTGGTGATTTCCAGGCATGCTAATGTTTGAAAAATCACTGCAGTCCAGATTCCTATATTTATCCACAGAACACAGAGGACAGAAAAAATATGTGGTGGTTCAAGCTAAGACAGCACATTAACCTATATGTGCTTATTTACATTGCAGGCTCTCTTTTACCATACCAACGGAGAACTAGGTCCAAGTTTACTAGTGATTTTACATGTCAATAATTGCTCTTCCCTGAATTCAACATACCCAATATATTTATTATAATTTCACTTACAGCAGTCATTAAGCATGTATAATGAACTTGTACACAATACTTAGGAATTTGAATTGGCTGAATGATTTCTGAGTATTCAGCTCTCAATCTTCTATTATGCTCCATTTGACAAGTTGATTTTTAAAATCTAAAATCTTCTTACATTTATAGTTAATGTAAAATTAAAGCAAAGCTACTCAAAATGTTTTCTTTTGTTAAAAATCTTTATTCTTTTTTGATAGCACACTATATTGTCACAAATCCTATCCCTCTACTCTCACACGACAGCACTATAAACAATTATACTCTCTTTGTGCAAATCTTTCTATGATATGGACTTTTCTAATTTTGATTATAGAGGTCTACCTACTGGTTATGTTTATATTTACTTGAACTACTTAGGAGAGTACCTACATGAATATTCTAGAAGTGAACATGAGAAAATAAAGCCCTTGATGATTCTTTCCTTGGAAATACTTTATTGAAGCTGAAAATTGCACTATAATCTACCTGCTGTGGATAACTATATGAGCATCTTTCCCTTCTTCTATTTTTTTAATACCCATAAGGAGAAAAGAAAAGCATTTGGTTTATGTATAAGGTTTCCAACAGAAGAGGTGGCTAAAATCTACCTGAAGATACTTTATAATTGGGAAGTGACTATTTTCTTATAGCTTATCTTGAAAATTCCTTGGGAACATTTCACAAGTGTCAACATTACCACCTAGGTATAGGTCATGAAGCACTCTGTGTAATGGTATAGTTTGAGAAGTGTGCTAGGCAGAATAATGCCCCATTCCCCAAAATATCCAGTTCTTTCCATCTTTATAACATAATTTAATATGATTTGAGCAAAGCTACTCAATGTTTTCTTTTATTAAAAATCTTTATTCTTTTTTGATAGCACACTATATTGTCACAAATCCTATCCCTCTACTCTCACATGACAGCACTATAAACAATTATACTCTCTTTGTGCACATCTTTCTATAATATGAACTTTTCTATTTTTGATTATAGAGGTCTACCTACTGGTTATGTTTATATTTACTTGAACTACTTAGTAGGAGAGTACCTACATGAATATTCTAGAAATGAACATGAGAAAAATAAAGCCCTTATGATTCTTTCCTTGGAAATACTTTATTGAAGCTGAAAATTGCACTATAATCTACCTGCTGTGGATAACTATATGAGCATCTTTCCCTTCTTCTATTTTTTATACTCATAAGGAGAAAAGAAAAGCATTTGAACTGGATATTTTGGGGCGTGGGGTATTATTCTCAGGAACCTACAAATATGTTGCAAATGGAATTAAGGTTGCTAATTAACCTGCATTAAAATTGGGCAATTACCCTGGACTGTCCTCCTGGTGAGTCCAATGAAATCACAAGGGTTCTTAAAAGCAAAAGAGAAAGAATAGTGGAGTGAGAGGGAGATGTCACTACTTAGGAAAATTCAGAAATGCAGTTTTGCTGGCTTTGAAGATAAAGGAAAGGGGCCAAGAGCCAATAAATGTAGGCAGCCTCTATAAGCTAAAAAAGCAAGGTAAACTGGTGCTCTCCTAGAACAGCCAGTGATTTTAGACAGTGGGACTCATGTAAGATTTCTAAGTTATAGAACTGTAACACACTTCTGTGTTGTTTTAATCCACTAAATTTATGGCAGTTTGATTTTCAGCTTTACCTCTTACTAGGTGTGTCCTTGAGTGACTTTCTTAAACTCTGAGTTTTAATTCATTTATCAACAAAATGATTATAGAATAAGTGCCTTTTAATAACATTGCTTTAGGAATTTAGGAAAATGTCATTGGCTCTAGAATATATACTATCAGTTATGTATAAAAATAGCCTTTCTTTGATATGTGATTAAGAGACAAATGCTTTTGGGGGGGAGGGGGGGAATCCTCTTATTGAATCATGAATATATATCAAGATAAAGCCTTTTAACAAATAAAGTTATCTGTAAAATGGTTATATCAATGGATTATGGAAAATTGTTTAGCATGAAAATATACCATTAAATTAATTTTATGAAAAACCAGTACCTTTTTGAGAAAGGAACTTTACAATTTAAATGGTCCAGTTAATTAATGTCATCTTAGTTTGAGTAATTCTGGTTGCAATCACAAACAAAACATCACTTTTCATTAACTTATAATTTAATCAAATTCTTCAGGCAATAGACCAATGCAGATGTCTGAGATTCATCAGTGGCTTTATTCCAGTTGATGACACCAGGACACAGAATCTTTGCCTTTGGATCCCCCTGAATCCAGCTGGCCTTCAGGGGAAAAGAGGAGTCTTAACTATTTTTTCCCCTGGGAGTTACACATCTCATTTGGAATTACAGTTTCTTTAGAGAATTATTCAAAAAGACCCATCCAGATATAAGAGGGGCTTCAGAATATGGTCCCCAGCTGGTGAGTACTGCCTAGTGACAACTCTCAACTGAAGCATCCCATTTAGTGAGCAGTTAAGCCATACAGACCTCCTTACTGGGGAGAAACAAAGACCTAAAAGAGGGCCCAGAACACATCTACTGAGGAACTGGATCTGTGTTTATTGGTTAGATTTGCTCCTGATCTAAAAGGATAGGCAATGGATTTTTATATTACTACATATCTTACTATGCCATAGATCAATATATATAGTAATCTTCCTCAATTTTGCTACTTTATAAGAATGCAGCGCATATTAACAGAATTTAAATGTCCATTTGGTGCCACTAAAATAGAGATTATCTAACTTGTACTTGGGAGAGATATTTAGAGCCAATAAGAGTTTTCTTTTCAACCACTGTCAAATAAATGACTAAGAAATATATGTTTTGTTCAATATTAATATCACAGCTTATGGGATTTACCTAAAGCACAATTATTGCTGGTAAACAGAAAATGCAAGCTTTATGTTTTTGAGAAAAATTTCCATTGCTTTATAAATGTAATGCAATCTGTTGTTTACTCGTCATTCAACATATGTTGTTTTGGTTAATTCACAGTGACAATGAAGACCCAATCTAAAATACTTTTAATTTATTTGCCAAATTTTAAATATACTTTCCTCTCTTAGCATGACATATATCTGTACATGCCCTTTTAGAATATGAATAAATGCATCAAGCAACTTTTTATATTTATATTTCCTTATTTATTTTAATAATTTTTTTTTGCTTAAGGCAAGAAGTGACATATTAAATCAGAAAGTAATATCCATTGAAGGAGGTTTATCATGATATTTTTCATCGAGATTTCTCATTTTCATGGGGTTATTCTAAGATGAAGTCCTGTGTTTTTTTTAATTAAATTTACAAAACTAATTCAACTGTAATAAATTAAGATAACTATACCTCCCAACTCTGTTACCCTTTGTCAAGCTCTCCTTCCTAACCTTAGATATATAAATAAGTTTGCTTTGAGTCTCTTTTCCATTTTTTTAAGATCTTAAAAAAGTTCTAAGATTCTTAAAAATGACTGCATCATTTCAGGAAAGACTGAAGTCTTTATGGATTAAATCAGAGGAAATTCCCAGGGACTGCAATTTTGCCTCCAGCTTTTAACAGGGACACTTGTTATTATATGCTTTTAGATAAACAATAGGTTTTTAGTCTCTGAAGATCTCTATTGCACTGTACTTGCTCTTTTAATAATGTATACATTTCCTGTTAAACTTTTAGATAACTTTCTAGATGGACACACTGATAGAGATTTTTCTGTTTAGCAGAGGCTTTTAAGTATTGTGGGGTTGTACAGATAAGCAGTGATATAAATTGAGTTTGACTGAGATTCTCATTGAATGGAATGTTTTCCACACTTTCTTCCCAGAACTTAGTGTCTATGAAAGAAGAAATTATATTGAAACAAGATTAAGTAGCATTTTAAAATTTATTATGTCTACTCTTTTATAAATATACTAGAGGCCCAGTGCACAAAATTTGTGCACCTAGGCCTGCACCCTCTCACAGTCTGAGAGCCCTTGGGGGATGTCCAGTTGATGGCTTAGTCCCACTCCCCCCTGCTAAGCCATCAGTTGGACATACTTAGCACTGCAGGAGAGGCTCCAGCCACCACTGCACTCACCAGCCATGAGCCCAGCTTCTGGATGAGCAGCGCTTCTCTTGTGGGAGTGCACTGATCACCAGGGGGCAGCTCCTGCATTGAGCGTATGCCCCCTGATGGTCAGTGTGCATCATAGCAACTGGTAATTCTGTCGTCTGGCTGAAACTAGCTCTGACATCCCCTGAGAGGTCCTGTCTTGTGAAAAGGACCTCATCAGTGCACTATTGGGGCCAAGGAAGATCCAACCTATTTCACTCAGTCACAATCAGCCGGATCCCAGGAGCAAGTTACCTACAGGTTAGAGCATCTGCCCCTGGTGGTCAGTGCACATCATAACAAGCAGTTGAGCAGCCTTAGTGTATCATTAGCATATTATGCTTTGATTGGTTGAATGGCCAACTGAATAACTGGATACTTAGCATGTTAGGCTTTTATTATATAGGATGGTGGGTTTCTATGAACTTTGTTCTGAGCATTAGATAAGCTTAATGCTGTGCCTTATGCAGGAGTGGAGGTGGATTAGAGGAGATATTTACTTTCTATGATAGAAAATTATCTTCATATATCCAAATTCATCCAAAAGAAATTCTTGATGGGAGATTTTCTGGCAACCATTGACTCACTAGATTGCATACACTATAGACTCCTAGTGCACAAAAGATGATTGGGTTTTTAATTCACATTAATATATGCAAAATGTATAGTATAGATTAGATATTTTGTGCTGACTCTATATAATATTATGAGTATTCAACAACCAATAAGAAATGGCCCCATTTTTTGCATAAATATTCAGGAAGAGGCAATTCTACCCACATTGCTTTATTGTTTGAATTTCTTATAAGTATACATAACCTGTATAAAAAATAGACTGCATAAAGAAATTTACAAAGTCTAAAACTGATTATGGGATAATAAAGCATACCCCCACTAAATTGTATGGTTTATCATGAAAAGTAGAAATATCACAAAAAAATTTGGCAGGTGATATGAGCAATTTAGAAAAAGAAAAATCAAAGGGCAAACAAACATTAAGGGAAAAATCTCAAACTCTTCGACATTCAGATCAATGCTTATAAAATATAATTAGCTAACACTATTACTAGATATACAAAATTTAGAAGTCTAAAGAATCCATACTAGCTTATAAAAATATATCTAAATCATAAACTTTGGGGAACACTATGAAAGTTATCATAAAATCATAAAAATGTGATTTTAGATATGTAGTTCCCAGTGCTGCACAAAACATAAAAGAAGGCAACATATGGGATATATCCTGCAGGTTCTGCAGACTTATCGAAGATAAATTTGGCAACAGTCTATAAGGATGGAGAAGAACTAATGGGCTAGGAAAAAATGTCTGGCTTTAAACTGTATCTTGAAGTACATCAAGGAAAGGTAAAAGTTCAGGTATGGAAGAATAACCAGAAGCCAAGAAAATAGGAGCATGTGAGTCCAGAGGAAGACTAATTATTCAAATTAAATAGTGGATAAATGCTACAAAAATTTATAACAATATAAGTGTAATATGCTAATTAGACCCAACCTCCTTCTGGACAAAGCTGGGGCTGCAAGGGAAGCCCGGGTCCCAGGAAGCTGGTGCCAGCAGTCGCGGAAAGGAAGGCTTTCTCTTGCACGAATTTCATGCACTGGGCCTCTAGTATTAATATATTTCAGAATTCCATGTAAGATTTTTAGGTTTCTATACCTTATAGTGGAATGGAGGATTAACTCCAGGCATAAAGTATTGTATCTACATAGGGGAATTGTGGATGTCTTTTGGCTAATTATAGTCATTTGTTTGCCCCAAATTTTGGATCTTTTCATTTTTTCAACAGACCTTTGTTTTGTGCTTTGTTCATGCCTGAAACTTCATTGGTAGTTGGATTTTATCTTACCAACCCAGCAGTTGACAATATCCAAGGAGAAACTCAAAAATCTATACCAGAAGATACACATGCAACTCCAGGGGAAAAAAACAAAAAACAAAACATGCTTCCACATGAAAATCCTGAGCAGCAGGGTTTTAGTTTGCCTTTCTTTGCTTTTTCTTCCTCACATTCTTTTGCTTTATATGTCAACTATTTTGCACAGACACACATGCTTTCTAAACCAGTGTAAACAAAGTCATTTAAAAATGTACCTTCTGGAATGCTTTAATTCCACTTCTATTGATTATACACTTTCAACAGGAAGAATCCCAGAAAGTCATTTTATAGGTATTGTCAGTTCTATAATTTTATTAGTTCAGTACCTGGACTCTGAATCCATTTGATCCCATCTTATGTTATTCTTCTTATTCTTAATAAACTATTTTATGCTCTTAGCACTTATCTGATGTACTCTAGAGTATGTATAAATTAGTTTTATATGGATTTATCTTAATTTTAATATGCATACAGGTATAAAAATGAATTTGTCCACTTAATGACAAATTGACAAGTGAATTATTTTACATAACAGTTATTACTTCAGAGTTTTACTAAATTGGGATTGGCTTCACATTTACTATATCATTCTTATAGTTAAGCAGAATATATCAGAAATGCCTATAGAGAAGGAAGGGGGATGTAAGTCACAGGAATTGATTTGAGTAAATTATTAATATAACAAAAGCAAGACACCAAAAAAGCATCCTTTGCACTGTGTGATTGGTAATAAGAAATAAAAATAGAAAATAATTTAGAAAAAAATAAGTATAATCAACTTATTGCTTCGTAACAATTAGTTAACAAATATTGACCATGAATTGTGTATCCAATAGTGTTTTGCTTGCCAAGGCTTATGCTGCCAAATCCATATTTTTCTACTTATTGTCTTTGCACATTACTGGGTTTTAAGATCAAGACAAAATGCTAGGCATTAGTACTTGAAGTAGCATTTAACTTAGATAATTAATATCTTAATTTGTTATCATTACTAATTGACCAAGAAGAAAAACCTTTTACCCAAACATATTTCATTTAAAACTGTTTTGATCCATATAGTAAAAAGTACTTTTATTTCATTCTATTTTATAACATATTTTAAAAGTTCAAATATATATGTGTTAAAATGTTTTATTATTTCCATTCACATAATAATAATGCCCTTTGGTGAAAAAAGTCAGTTCACATTTATTGCATTCATTTCAGTCCCACTGATTCCATCTTAACTGAAACACTCTGAGCTGCTTCAGGCTAGAGCTCTGAGAATGGAAACAATGCCTCTGCTTATTTTTTTTTCCTTTGAATAACTAAAAAAGCATCTAATGGGAGGCTTATGTTTCTCTACTCACAGCTAAAACCATAATGTGGTTTATCATTGCCTAGGAGTAAGTTACCAGCATCAAGTATTCTGAACATATGATGAATCCGACGTTAACCTAGTCATTAATAGTTTCCATTTTCTTTTAAATGCTAAAAGATGTGCATTCTGCATTTTTTTTCTTAAGTAGTTTCTAGCCTCTTAGTTCTTTTATCAAAAGGAAGGACCATCTGACCTAAACTTGTAGAGTTATTCCTGTCCCAGATGGTATAATCCACCCAGAACTAGAATAGGAATATATATATTTTAATTGTAGTAAAGACTCTGGATATCAGCAGGAAATGGGTCTCACTGATGATCTGTCTCTAACCTTGTGCTGCAGTAATAATTGGCCCTCTCTATTTTTTTTTAATATCTTCTTGGTAACCATTGTTGAAATTTGTTGCTTTGGTCTACTAAGCACCATTGTTCTGGTAGAGGCACCCCTGCTTTATTTTTAGAAAAATACTTTTCCTTCTTTACAGTCTTGGTCTATTTTATTGATACTCCATATCCAATCTATAAGCAAATCCTGTTAGCTTAATATTTAATTTATGTCCAACTAGCCCTTTCTCTATCTCTACAGCTACCATTGCTTCTTACCTAAATCATTTCAAGAGCCTTCTCACTGGCCTCTCTGTTTCCCAAACTTCGCTCTCTACAACCAGTTCTCAACATAATTTTATTAAAAAGTAAAATTAAACTGTATTACTCATCTTCAAAATGCTCTTCCATCTTAATATATAAAAAACCAGGGCCATTGTGAATGAAACAACTGGATATATGACCAAACATAGGCTATGAGGGGTGACCAGGCAGGCAGGGGGGTGCAGGCTGGGCTGAGGGGACACCCCCCCCCCCCCCGTGCACTAATTTTGTGCACCAAGCCTCTAGTCTTATAATAAAAATTCCTGCTTGGATTAACATCATTCCCCCTGTTATTTTTCAAGTTAGTCTCCTACTACACTGCCTACTCTCACTTGACTGGAGTCACACTGGGCATTTGCATATTTTGTTCCTTCTGTCAAAAAGCACTTCATCCTGATACATCCATGAATTACTTTATTCAAGTATTTATCCAAGTATCAATATTAATGTTTCATACAGAGTAGGCACTCATTAAACATTTGTTGTGTCTGAATATCTGTCAATCCAGATTATTCTCTGCCCTCCTCTAACAAGTGTTAGTCACAGCTCCTAAGAGTGCATTTACTAATCTCTAACATTTCTTTCTCTTGTCCTGTCTAAAGAAAATGATTTTCCTTAGAGGGTGGATAGGTTTTTAAAAAAAGAGATAAAACTCATTATTGTTTATAAAAGTGCTCTCTCTGTTACTTGAAGATTAGAATCCCCAGTCGTTTTCAATTGGCAGATTTTTCAAATTGCCACTTTTTGCCTATGTGAACAGCCCAGTATTAGAGTCCCTCCTTCAACATTCCAAAGCTGACTGCTTTCTGTGTCAAGTTTTTCTATTATAAATATATAGGGAATTTTTAACAAATATATATTCTTCTAATTGGTGTTTTTCTAATATAAATTGATTTGCAAAACAGTTATTTTTATAAGATGTTTCCCCCTTTCTCTTCATCAAAACCCCACCCTTCTCTTCATCAAAACCCCACATTAGAAAATATGAACTCTCTTTTTTTTTTAATTTTACCATTTTAAATGGCCTGATAAATCTATAAATCTTAAAAACCTCTACCAAGCAAACTCTGGCTACAAGTGAAGACAGGATTTTGCAACTTAGCAAAGGCATATGTTCATCAATTCAATAGTTTAACAAATATCTATTAATCTTGTTCAATATACAAGATTCTCTTCTAGGTGTTAAAATACAATGGTCACTAAAACAGACATGATCTATACTACCATATTGCTTGGTAAAGATTTTCCCATTTGAAATAAAATGCTCTACCAATTTCTCTGACAATAGTCTTCAGAAGAGACTTAAATTTATTGTTCCTTCTCTGTTTTCCCAATTGTTAGAAATAAGTAACAAATGTGTCTTCAGCCAAAACCGGTTTGGCTCAGTGGTAGAGCGTCGGTCTGTGGACTGAAAGGTCCCGGGTTCGATTCTGGTCAAGGGCATGTACCTTGGTTGCGGGCACATCCCCAGTAGGGTGTGTGTAGGAGGCAGCTGATCGACGTTTCTCTCTCATCGATGTTTCTGGCTTTCTCTCTCTCTCCCTTCCTCTCTGTAAAAAAAAAAATCAATAAAATATATTTTAAAAAAAAGAAAGAAAAGAAAATCTGTGATAAAAACAAAACAAAAACAAAACAAAACAAATGTGTTTTCAAATTATGTCTTTGATAAAAAAAGTTCCTTATGAATCTTTTTCCCCAAAAAATAAATATCTGAAATTAAGGAATATACGGAAGTTGAACAAATAAACATTACTTCTAAAAATAGATGCTCTATCTAGGGGAGGATAATTAAACTTGAATAAATATGTTTTTAAAAGACTCGGTGAAGTTTAAAGATAATGATATTTTTTCTGAATTTGTTTAACAAATATGTGTTTATAAACTATTCATGGTGAAATATGCTGCTTATAAATTATGTAATGATAGCCTGGCCAGTGTGGTTCAGTTGGCTAGAGCAGTGTCCCATGCATGGAAGGGTCATAGGCTCGATTTGCAGTGAGGACACATATCCAGGTTACATTCCTATTGGGGCACATACGAGAAGCAACAGATCAATGTTCCTCTCTCTCCCTCTTCCTTCCTCTGTCTTTAGAATTAATAAAAAACATATCCTTGGGTGCAGATTAAGTTAAAATGTTATGCCACACATTAGTTACTACATAGAAATCTTATGTAACTGCATGATTCTACACATAAACATTAAAAATATAATACTTAGTGACTAAAATATAACAGCAACATTATTATTGCTTTAATTTATTATAATGTTTATTTGACTTTTCCAAAATATATAATTTAATAAACTCAAAATACCATTAAATACAATTTGCTTTCTGAACTCTATTATTATAAAAAAATAAAAACTTATTTTTTTCCCAAGTTGTTCCCAAGACTGTTCACATTTCTAACTAAATTTTCTGGGTCAGAGCATACTTTTTCAGCATAAACAATTTCAAATCTCCCTAATGATAGCATGGAACTTGAATACATTGATTAGAAGAGTTATAAACAACCAGACATAGTGTCATCATGGTCAAAATCATCCCCAAATAAAACATTTTCAAGTGATTTAAGAGTGTTTATATTTATTCAAAAATTATTCCATCTCAGAGAAAATAACCACAGTTATTTTTCTTAAGCTACTTTAAAATTGTTTCTTCAGAAGTAGATTTTCTAAGTACAAGTGATTTTAAATGTCAAAAAATTTAAATGTATTTTCTATGGTTAGAGTTATGATAGAATTACAAGATGAACTTAGTGGATTGAACAGTAAATAAAGAAGAAATTAATTTCACTGTTTCCAAAAGAGGCTGGGTTAATGTCAAATTCAGATGATGGATTTTTAGTTTCCACTCTCCACATTTTAGAGGTTTATTGATTTGGAATTTTACCTGAACATCAGTTGAACCCATTCGGCCCTATTTTGCCAATGCAGAGAGAGATTTCTAATTCTGAAAGCTTTAGCATTTTCTTTCCCCCCTTGTGAAATCGTGTGTCTTTTACAATATTTTTTCTTTATTAATTAAGGTATTACATATGTGTCCTTCTCCCCCTATGGTACCTTCCCACACACACTCTTGCCCTCACCCCTCTGGTGTCTGTGTCCATTGGTTAGGCTTACTGGTATATGCATGCATATATATGAGTTAAGAGTGAATCTAACTAGTATATGCATGCTTATATATGAGTTTAGAGTGAATCTAACTAGTATATGCATGCTTATATATGAGTTTAGAGTGAATCTAACTAAACTATTTTTTAAGGCTCGTCCAACGGCCAATATCCTGTATAAAACTTAATCATTTATTCATTTTCATAGGTATCATTAGACTCTGTAGTTTCTGATAAAAGATGAAAACTCTTTTCACCTAGTATTTTATCTTTGCAAGTTCCTGGAACACAAAGGAACAACAACATCCAAAACTAAAAACCAATATTACAGACTTGACTCCACTATTGGTTTCTCTTATTATTCCAGTAACTTGTTTCATCTGGATTTCAATATATTTACTGTATTAAAAAATCATACAAATAGATTTTGGATGAGAATTTGTTAAATAATCGTTTTACTTGATATTTGGATGTATTTAGACAGGGTTTTTGGATCCTTGTTTTATTTTCAATATTCTCTAATATAAGTCTAATATTTTCTTCAGTTTCAAAGCTTCTTTGCAAGGTATGTTATTCTTCTTAAAAAAAAACTTTAAATGATTTATTCAGATTAATTTTTGAAGCCCACTACGTTTTTATATTTCTCATATTAGTATCATCTATAGCTTTCTTATATTTTCCATTCCTAGTTTTATCACATTCAAAATATCACATATTTCACTGAAAGTTGAAAAAGGTTTGCTTGCAAACTTCACAAATTGAACACAAAAGATATGTTTGGCTTATAAGAAGATACATTGTGAAAATCAATATCACAGAATGTTAAATATTTATAAAGCATATATAACTAGGGGAATTGTGTTTTTTTTTTTTTTTTTTTTTACTTTGCATGGGTACATAAAGAAACTTGTAAAATCTGAGCTGAAACAGAAGACCTGAAAAATCAGGATTCTCTGAGCACAGGGTGTCTATCCACATCCATAGTTTTAGGGTCTCTGTGGGAGTACATATCACAGAGCTACTCTTGACATTTTGGACAATGTAGACTTGCTCCAATGGGCACTGCGAGCTCCCAATGGGAGCATTTAGTGGGTTTACAAGGCCCTACATGTCCATCATCTTCCAGCCATACTCTCTCATTTCTGACTTGGGTCATTTCATTTTAGCTTTGGGACTCAGACACTAACTTACCCATGGCATCTGACAGAAACCACAACCAATTGAAAAAGTAAATTTTTATAGTTGATCTTTCAAATTATGTTTTAGTTTCTTTGGAATGGCTGCAATTTGTCAGAATGCTGCTTTGGCAATCAACCCATGGAACTTTATGTCTAAGCATATCTCTTTTAGGCAAAGAATATTTACCTTATGACTACATGACAGACAATGACCCATAACTGCTTAGGTATAAACTTCCATTGCCAATTTTTACCTGATTTTAATTTGATCTATACTATTGCTTTAGGGAAGATCCTTTTAAACTATGTTATACTGCAATGGGCAGAAAATAAGTTAGGATTTTCAAATATAGGTGGAGAGTATATACAACCACAGAAATCTTAAGAAACCTATTTTGATTCTTCTTTTCCCAACTGTGTACTACATTGGGTTACATAAAACTACCTATAAAATATCAGGTTCTCTTAATGTATTTTTTAAAAATATATATTTTATTGACTTTTTACAGAGATGAAGGAAGAGGGATAGAAAGTTAGAAATATCGATGAGAGAGGAACATCGATCAGTTGCCTCTTGCACATCCCCCATTGGGGATGTGCCCGCAACCAAGGTACATGCCCTTGACCGGAATCAAACCTGGGACCCTTGAGTCTGCAGGCCTACGGTCTATCCATTGAGCCAAACCAGCTTCGGCTCTTAATGTATTTTTACTTTTATAAAGAATAGTTCTTGGATATTTTCTTCCCTTTCTACACCCTCCATCATGGCATAGTCTAAGTTTTCTTGCATATAGATTTCCATATTTTAAAAAGGATTTGGGGTGATTTTTTTAGTAGACAGTTTACAACTAGTAAGTATTTTCCTATTGTTTCATTAAAGTCTTTCATTAGTCATTCATTAACACAGATTAATACATGTTAATATTTTATGTCATAGTTATCAACCACCCAAATTGCACTTTATGGTGATGCTCAAAGTTAAGTCCGCATGTAGCAGAAATGAATTCTATAGCCCCTAAATGCTACTTTTTTAAACCAAAGTGGTATTGTTATTTCATCTTTAAACAGTGAAATTATAGAAATCATATTAAAAAAAACAATTCTGATCATCATGTAGTTTACAGATAAGTAAAAACATGTTTTCTTGCCATTGGCATTCTTCCAACTATGCCAAAGCATGAATAAAAGTAATTAAAAAAAAATAGAGGGTAAAACATGGCAAATTGAGCAAAGAGAGATGGAAACTACTGCTAAAGGTTACAGAGAACAAATCCCTATGTAGAGAATTTAGGAGTGAGAATAGAGGTGGAATGCTGAGAGAGAGGATACAACTGATCTTTAAGGTTTATATTGGCAGCTCGAGGAGATAAAATATGGGGAGGTTGCTTATAAAAAGTGAAAGGTCAGAGCACTATGCAAAAAAAAAAGAGGCATGAAAAATGAATGGAAACAAAGAAAATGGAATTTGTGAAAAATGGTTAGATCATTTTGCTTAATGTTGATGGTTTGTAAATATAATGGTATGTAAAATCAGATGAAAAGTTTGGATCCTGAATCTGAGAGTGTTATATACCAGGTTCATAGTCTGGATCTAATAGGTAGGTTGTATAAAATGCATATAAAAAAATTCAAAAAAAATAGTAGTTAGTATAAAGTGAATGAATATAATAACCAAGTTGAATGCAAGAAGAAAAAAAGAATCCAACATTTTAGTGTTCCAGGAGGTACACATGGCCTATAGTATAAGCATATAAAGAAAGAAATGGAAGAGTAGATAATTAAGATAAGTCTGAAATTGTTTATTTTCTCCAAGGGAATTATAAATTTAGTTTTCAAAATGCCAAACTTGAGATGAAAATAGATCATCTCAGTGTGGTTATTTAGTTATTTTATATTCAGGTTTAGATTCTAGGAAGATTAAAAACAAGAGACAAAGACTGTAGAGTTGATCTTTGAGGTTTCCATGAAAATTTGAAAGCAAGGCTCAGTGAATAATTACCAGTGACGTTCCTGTAATGTTAAACCCTTTCATAAGGAGAAATCTAGCTTCCCTATCAAAGGCTAGATTTCAAAACCTCTTTCCCATTCCAGCCTCCTGAACAATGTATGCCATAGTTCACAAAGTCATAGCCATCACTGCAAAATAAGCTCAAAGGACCTATCCTACTGACATTGAAATACCAGCAGCATTCTTGTGAATTTCTGTTTTCCCATATGACAGGAACTTGTTTTATTTTTCTAGCACTATCTCAATATAATGTACCACTTAGATATCTTTGTGTTCTCCCATTGATTAAGAAGTAATTTTCATAAGTACCTCATGGTTTACTAATGATACATTATCAGGACAAGTATTTTAACCTCTGAATTCATTTCTTGCTAAATGCCCTATCATATATTACCCAATTCTTATATTAAAAGCACCTGAAAGAGTTAAGAATAGGTAAATATATAATGGAATATATCTCATTTATATTTAGAAACTATGAAATTTAAATGTTAAAGGGAACTATTATTTGACATTCCTTTGTCTAAGTTGTAACATTTATGAATATTAATAATAAATAAGTTGTAACATTTATTAACATTATTAATATTAAATATCAGTGATACCAGATATACTCCAGAGATTTTATATTCAAAAGCTTTATCTTGCTCAAGGGACCTAAATCAGATTTAAACTATTTTATAGCCTATTGTGGACCAGGGAGGTCCATATTTGATTACTGCAATTTTTAAAGTTGGTAACCTCATTTTTGGTCTTAAGGAACCTAGGGTGATTGGACGCATGCCAGTCCATTACGATGGTGGATTAAATATGGATGCAAACATTTGCCACTCCTAATACCACTCCTAATACAGAGAAATAGTCTATTTTCCTCTCCCTTTCAAACTGGGCTGGCCTTTGACCCGATTGGATGAATAGAATGTGGTGAGGTGACCTCATATAACTGCTAAGGCTGCTCCTTAAAAGAGCTACAATTTCTGCCTTCACCCATTGACATGTTCTCTCTCAGTAGCCAGCCACAATGTAAGATGTCTTACTACTCTGAAAGAACAACAGGGCCAACTAGGGGACCCCAAGGTACTGCAGGGGCAGTTTCAGCCCAGATCACATGCTAAAAGTTTGACAGCCAAGGCTGTTGGGAATGATGCTCCTTGGTTTGGGATCACCATTGATACATTTATTCCTCCCTCTGCTGATAATGCAGGCAATTCACACAACTAGAGAGAGAGGATATGGCCACACTTGAAAAAAAAAGAAATCCAGATAAAGAATTGAAATTGGGGGGAACGGAAACACTGCAGGATATTTGTCTTTATAAAGGATCCTAGAACTTTTGGATAAAATTCACATTTTTTATTTCCTATATACCTAGAATTATTTTCTTTTGTCAGTTTGTGATCTAGAAAAATAGAAATTTGAAAAGGCAGTTTATCTCTGGCCAAGTCTATGCTGGTATATGTGATATTAATTCTACATCAACATTACTATAAATAAAAGAAACCAATATGAGTTTAAGAAAAAGAAAGAATTGAAAGCAAAAGGTCCAACTATAACCAGGACTCACAAAACAACTAAAATAGAAATACCTTAGAAACTCAAATATCTTCATTTATGGTTCTTTTTATCCATTTTATTATTCTTTTGTAATCTGGGTTTTGCATTTATTTGGTTGTTTATTTCGCTAGCTACTTTGCCCAAGTACTGGAGGCAACTAGTACTTCAGTGCCTCAATTTTCAAATATTAAAATATAATCTCTTAGAAATTAATTACCGAATACACTAATTTTAAATTATGAGGAATGGATTCTGATTGTTCTAGGTTATGTCAGCATTTCTCAGGTAGGTATTTGTGGATTTGGGTATTGGGCCCATTATACTGCCACTGCCACTGAATGTATACCCTTGTGAGTTGGTAGGAAAGGCATGGATTTGATAGACAAAATTGGCTTTACTGCTTTGGGCTAGGCAGTCAATCTAAAGGTGCCTACTATTAGTGGAGACAAGAATTATCTTGATTTGTCCTATATCAGGATCTGCTTTTAACTATCATTATTCTAGTACCTTTATTATTAAGGTTTCTTTCAGAGAAAAGTGACCTATTTGATTTCTAGCTGAGAAAGCATGTAATTAAATAATACCCTTGAGCTCATTCTATTCTGCCTTATCATGAAATAAGAAAGTAAGGTCTCCTGAAGGAGAAGTAAGAAAATGCTGATATACACTACATGATAGCTTAGCTTCCCCTACCAGGACAATCTTCTTTCTAATACAAAATAAATGAATTTACTGTATTGAAGAAGTCTGGCAAAAAAAAAAAAAAAAAAGTCTAAGCATTATAAGTGATGTACTGTAAGATTTTTGTTGTTGTTGTCTGTTCCAAAAGAAAAAGTAGAATTATAGGTTAATCTTACTTTCCTGACTTCATTATCACCAGTAACAGCATTTGTGTCTTCTGTAAAATCCATGCGTATAAACTAAATGTAGACTAGATTCTTAGAATTATCTCAAAAATTTAAAACTTTAAAAACAGACTTATTTTAAACTTCTAAGAAGGAATAATAGCATTAAAACAGAAAATAAACTAAACTCGAAATATTTCAATATAGGTGAAAATTCAAGTTTGTTATTCTTGTGTTAATCTTTTAATTTTAGTCTTTCTCATATTCCCTTATCTTTTAAATGCATTTGAAAGTGATGTACAATATTGAAGAGAATATCAGTAGGGAAATGAATGCAAAAAGTACCACTTACAGGGACTATTTATAATCTGGGGTTTTAAAAAAATAAAAGCACGCCATAAAACTGAAAGCCACCCTAAGGAAAAATCCAGTAGGACCATATCAATAAGTATAACAATTTCTATTTGTACAGATTATCATTTACATGGATACTTTAAAGACATTATGAAGCAAAATAAGCAAAAAACCCTCCAAACAAACAAGGAGTATATACTTAGAGATATGTGGAAAGTAAGCATTAGAATTAAGGTTAAAACTGAGGGTGACCCTGGTTATACTGATTATCCTATCAAGTAGATAGGTAAGTGGTTGGTTAATCTTAGGAAATGGTTTAATTTATGTAGTTGATAAGAAAATTATTTACAGATCATCTGAATCAGTAAAGTAAGTGGAACAGTAGCTCCCAGTTTAAAAAATCTGTTTTATAAAACAGGGGTATCTTGCAAGTTAGTTTTTATTAGGATATTACCATAGCTACCATACTATCACAAATAGGTGATTAACAAGACAAACAGTACATTAGGTTATTATTAACCCATATTTATTAAGCACATAATACTTTTAAAGCTAGTGATAGATCTTTGGAAGATATAAAACCTATACAACATATGAATTATTATAAAGTATTAAAATAATGTATGCAGTTCACAAGATTAGAAAAGATTAGCAAATAAGTGCTAATCTACTTAATCAAAAGTTCTTTGAATATATTTTAAAAATATATAAAAATCACTAGGAATTATAATAGAAATAAAATATGTAGAGAAAAGTGATACAATCATAAAATAGTTTGTATTCTTTAGACCAAAGAAATGAGATGAGTCAATGATAGGACAGATATTTAATTACTACAGTACTAGATAATATCAAACATGCTAAGTAAACTGTTCATTGCCTCTTCCTTATCTTAGGATAATGAAAGACAAATTAAGTAGGCAGAATGTATAGTCAGAATAATTTTTCATCTCTCTGTGAATGCTCTAAGAGAAAATTTTGGGAAACTGTTAGGATGCAGAGAAGTTGGCTGGGCCAGAAAGAAATTAACCTAGGAATATATGCATTACCTTGAGTAATTGTGTTTGTGAGCACTTCTGCTTTTTGAGACTCTATTCCTTTTTCCCACATATTCTGATCAAGTTCATGTAGATATAACTGCATACATACATACATTGCCTCTCCTGTTTTATTTATTGACAATGATGACTGAAAAAAATTCTTTGAATTGAGAAACTGAGGAGGCTCATTCTCCTTGTTTACTATGTAACTGGTCTGGGCCTAGAAAATGTAAGTAGCCACTTATTTAGATTGCCCTCTCTAATCTTTCTATCACCCAGGTTTTGGTACAGAAAGGTATGGTGCTCAGAGTCAGTATTTACTATTGAGTGTTTGTTAAATCTATGTGTACAGTATTAAGTACTCCTATAACAATTTAACATTGAATATTCCATAAGATTTAAATACTTCTTAACAGGAATAAATTTGCTTGACAGGAATAAATTTCCTAACTTGATTAGTTTAATACTGCTTTTAATAGTTTCATTGTTTCATAATATAACTGATAAAAATACAAAAAGTTTCAAATCCTTAGTAACCAGGCTCCATGCACTGTCTCATTTCTAGAAGGCAAATGGTAGAAACACTTCCTGTTGTTATGTAGTAATTTTGTTTCTGGAGATATTGTGGTCAGGGTAAGGTTATCTAGAGTTATTTTACTAGGGCCTCATACTGGGTGAGTCAGTTTCATAATTACCACCATGGGAGCAAACTATAATTCTAAATAATTATTGTTTTAGAAACAGACATCAGGTAATGACCAACTTCTATTCAACTTTATAACAAAATGTAATGGCAAAGAGAATGAAAGCAAACACTGCATTTTTACTATTTTACTATTTTTTATTTTAAATGAGATGGAAAATTTGTAATCCTTATGAATGAGATAATTTCTAATTGGTCATAGTGTCCAAAAGTAAGGATATACTTAAATTAACATGCATTTGGTCTGGAGTGTGTTCAACAGACAAAAAATATTTGAAACTTTGACGTATAAGTTTGCCTAAATTATTCTTACTTAACATTTCATGTTACACTTATAGTTAATGGAAGAAAATAACATTCCATTAACATTGGACTAATAAGTACTAGTCCCTTCCTTTCATTAGCTCTGAATGGCCTTGCTTCCCTTCATAACTTCCTGTTCATCTGTCAGTTTTATTCCGAAGCCAGCCTGCCAACTTTTCATACATACTTTATATGTCATGGCTAATATTTTTGTCTGGAAAATATTTCATCTCTGCTTATCTTGCTTGATTTACCACTATCCATGCATCAGCGTGGAGAAAGTACAGCTTAGGGTGTTAACAGTTCAGAGGGTGTAATATCAGTAGTTCAAGGGGAAATGTTTCATGTGATAGGTGCACAAGGTCAACACACCTCATGTTTTCCTCCTCTATAAGTTTTCTAACCCTCTCAATTATTTTTCCCGATATCACCTGTTCTGGAACATCTGAGATAAAAATGCGTTTATTTGATAAATGTTCATTTTCTCCTAATGTAAGAATATAGGAAAACTCCCCTTGTTCATACCCAAATAAATTATTCTCCTTTTGTATTTGTATTATGTCTGTCAAACTAAAAAGAATATGGATTTTTAACATGGGGGTAATTGAGTTGCAACAAATGCCCATAATATTTTTTTCTAATCTGTATGATTTTTTTTTGTAAAAAAACACACACACACACACAACCTTTACAATTTAAAATTATTTTTACAGAATATCTATGAAGAGAGGTTGCTGAGGGGTGGATCATTTTATATTTCCCCGTATATCCCACTGTCAGCAGGTATCAAAGAAGAACCTTAAGCCAATAAGTGGTTTGGGTTTTCTGCAGTTTTTAAAAATTGGGTGCACTTTTATCACCACCACAATCGTACAGCACACACAGTTAGGTGTGACTATTCCATATTTGCTTATGGTTGTGATTTCTTGTAAAGTTAGGGGTATAGGCTCTCCATCGGTGGACATAGTGTCTTTTCATAAGGGAATGAAGAATGGCTCACTACAAATATTAATAGTTATCTACCTTCTGGTATCCATGGGAAATGTTGATAAAGCCATAAAAATTAATTAGTCAGCATAAAGTGATTAATTAACCTTCTTTAGGTTCAGAAGTGATACATACATGTTTTAATTCTGGCATGTACTAACTGTGTGAGATTTGACATGCTACTATTTTCTCTGCCTAAATTCTTTCATCTACAAAACAAGCATAATTATGATGGGTCTCACTTCTTTAAAAAAAAATATATATATTATCTATATATATATATATATATATAGATATAGATATAGATATAGATATAGATATATTACTGATTTTTTACAGAGAGGAAAGGAGAGAGAGAGAGAGCTAGAAACATCCACAGACCGATGCTCTATCCACTGAGCCAAACCGGTTTCGGCAGGTCTCACTTCTTAAAGAAGATAATTAATCTCTACCAGTTCCCTTATTCTGCCTACCAACCAGGCTACATTTTTCTGACTCATCAGTTTTGCACTCTTCTAGATGACTACTTTATTCTTTTATTTTTCGCATCCAAAGACTCAACCATTGATCTTGCTTCCTACTTGTGCTAAGAAAAACAGACATTTCAGCAAGCTACCACCATCACATATTACCCCGACTCACTTGTATCTCAGCCTGCTCCCCATATATGAATGAGTTCTCTGCTCTTAACAGTGGCCAACTGCTTCCCTGTGTACTGGATCCCTTCTCTCTCCTCCACTCAAGGATATCACGCCGGATCTCTCCCTTCTTTCTTGCATAATCATGTATTATTAACCCCCCTCTCCACTGGAACTTTCTCATCAATAGATACACAGGCTATATTTCTTCCACCTTAATAAAATCCTCTCCTAACTCACTGTCTCCTTCCAGTTGCTGCCCTGTAGGGAGACTTGCTCTGACTATCCAATCCATTATTGAAATTCCTCCAACCACACCTTTTCTATCGCCTTTCCTTATATTTTAAAAGTATCATCTCTTTCCATGTAACATTTTATACTTTTATAATTTATGTTTATTTTCTGACTCTCACCTACCCCTCACTGAATATAAGATCCATGAGGGTAAAATCTTCATATTTTAAAAAAATATTATATTGACAGTTGAAACATATTTGGAACATTGTCATTACACACACACACAACATATATAATTTGAATTAATTATTACCTACCACAAGGCATTACCAAAAAACTAAAGGATATAATATACACCATCTCTGAGCACATTTGGTGCGTAATAGAACACCAGTAAATCCTTTTTATTATCAAGAGGATAAGGGTATTTATTATTAATGTGTAGTAAAATGAGTTAGGGAGTCAAACAAAGGAGGCATAGAAGCAACAGGATCAAATATATAGATTTATGGATATGTATCATATTGATACAATGATTATAGATGATTTATCACCTTTGCAAATGCATATAATTTTAAGTTATAAGATGAGAGAAAACTATTGTGAAATGAAAACTTACCATTATCTGATCACAGATTAAACGAACTGAAAATCATCAGTAAAATAAAGTTTCTATTACTAGAAAAAAAACAAACCTCAATTTATATCCACCTCTGAAGTTATTTTGGAAAGGGATATGTAATTCCTTTAATAGTAACTTTATAGCTGAAAATTTGTATTATGTCATTAGAATAAAATAGAATTCATTGATTGCATACTATTATATTTATAATTAGTTCTTTCTAAATATACAGACTGAAAAATACGTAAGAATGCAAAAAAAGGACACAAAAGAACTATAATTTAGCTACATGATTATTTTCAGCCTATTTTAAATATTGATCTTTTTGCATCTATAAGCATTACTACTATAGCCTTTTCTTTTATAATTACAGGGTTCAAACTTTTGCTCACAGTCAGTATTTCTGGAGCAGAAATTTTTATCTGTTCACATGACTGCTCCTTCAGGCTTGTTGAATTAGAAGAGAGCAGTTCCTCATGGTTATGCTTTAATGGACACCGTTTAGCAAGTGTTTTTCAACAAGCTTCACCTTATTCCTGAAAGAATCGGGAGTTCTCTCGGCAGGAAAAAGCTAGCAAATCATCTCTAGTGTTAATCAATAAAAGTAATCAGCCTCTAAAGCAAAACCTGCCTATTACAATATGTAGCAGTGAGCTCTGGGGTGGACATTAAACCACAGCTGATGGAGTAAACTCAGAGTTGTTCTGATACACTATTTGCTCCACTTTATTCCAAGTTATGTTATAATTTTAGATGAGATTAGGATTTAAACAGATTATTTGAGAGTATGTGCACTGATGAGTAAGAAAGGAAGATGGATAAAAGCAAGGGAAATTGGTGTGAAAAAACACACACATTATATGCAATGTGATGGATGAATGAACTAAACTTAGCTGTAAAATTCCAAATATGACTCTATGTGTGAAATAACAATTTATTTGTGTGGTTTACATGCCATTACATGCCAGTTTCTGTCTGAATGTCTAGGTCAGTTCCTTTTGTGCAATTTCTCGCCCTGTAATCAATTATAGATTTAATTATATACATTACACTGTATTTGGTTGAATTTTCTGCACTTTATATTATTGATTAGTTAAATTGTAAAACTAATCAAAACAAAGTTCTTAAAATAGTAAAAAACCTAAAATATTAAATCAAGTGAACAATGAAAGCATTGAAGTAATTGTATAACTAAAGAAATCATTAATTTTTTAAAAAATGAAATAAATTGTTACCTTAAATAAATTGTTAGGTAAGATATGTTTTAAAAGTTGTTACAGGGAAAACAATGAAAACCAAAAGTAGCAAAATCTACACTGAACTCCTATAACAAAGAATGATGGAAAGTGTAGCTGGGTCAATGTTAATCAATTTCTGACAATATAAAATGTCAATGAAAAGTGATTTATAAAATGTAAAATATATGACCAATAATAAATACTTATGGTAATTTTATCAGAGATTTTTAATAACATTCACTTTAAACAAATAACATTAAGTAGCATGCAAAGATTTCTAAAAGTTAAAGCTTTAACTATAGCTAAGCCAGCATGGAATAATAACTGTGACAAAAACACCTAACAACACTCACTATTGGTTATTGTATGTAACCAGTATATATTTTTGACATATAGCCTATAGTATATAAAGTGAGTCTGTGAGTAGCTCTCTGATGGTTGAGAAATAGAACATAAATCTTTAAATTAGGGCATTTTTGGCAATGTTCCCACACGTGAGCTTCACCTTACATATCTATAACCCATAGGAAACTGCAAATTATGTTTCAGACTAAAGTACTCATATGGCAGCAGCCAGCTTGGGGAACAGAGCGGTGAAGTCAAGTATAAAGAACTTGTGTTGAGATCCCCTTACATTTTTAGCTGCTGAAGCAGCAGGCCTAGAGAAGCACAGGGGGAGCCATCCAGGGGTTTTGATCTGCATGGCTGGTTGAGGCACATGAGAGCCGGATGGCTTGGCTCACCTGCTGCCAACTCATTATCAGCCTCATTATGGACTTCCGCCAGAGTTAAACTGCTAAACTGTATTATCTTCAATGAGCAAGGAGACTGGCTTTGGAAGGGCAAAATCCTGTATGTGACATGTCAGATTAAGGTCTGATGATTGCTACAGCCAGGCCAATCTGTAGCTTTAATTTTTCAGCTCCTATAACGTTTCTCAAATAAGGAATTGGTCAAGTTCCTTGCTTTAGTAACCAAAGGATCTATGTAAAATCTGATGACCTGTGTGTATAGACTTCCATGTTCAATGTTTAACAATTGATACTCCATTTCTTCAAGAGATTCATTTATTTGGTCTTTGTCCACACTATACATGACCACCTTCAGGCTTCTAGGAAAATGGTCTGTAAACACATTCTTCCAGAGAAACTGAAGTTTATCAAGAAAGTGTTTACACATTAGGTTGCCAAATGGTTAATGGCTATATGCTTCTCAAACAATCTCTTTTAAATCACAATTTTAAAGTATGTTCATTCACTCTTTAATGTGATATAGCCTTTAAAAAAATAAAAAATAAGGCTAATGGAGCTTCATTCTCCATCCACACTGAAGTGATTATAAACTTTCACTTAATGATATCACTTCAGCTTTTTCTGGCAATCCCCATGGGTTGAGAAATGGGCCCAGAAATTTTTCACCTAATTTTCCCCACTAAAATTCATTTTGTTCACACATTAACCATTTAGAATAGCTATAAATAATTTATTTACCAAAACAAGCAGTCACATAGAAGTTTTCACTGTAGCAGTCTACTCTGTGCCACCTGGCACTTAGGAATCAGCATCCAAGGTCACAGCTTAATTATAAGACTTACATTTCTATCATGAGATCAATCATTTTATGTTGGTTGTTAAACTCTACAAGATAATCTGAATGTTCTATCCTAACCACTGAATTCGTTATTTACTATCTCAACTTGCATAACTGACTGAGGAACCCTAAGGACTTCTTCAAAGTCTATAATCCAAGTGTTAACAATCTCACTTTGAACCTCTAACAGAGTGTAAAATGCCTGTAAATGATAATAAATCTCAGTGTGTGCGATCTGACCCTCTTATAGTGTCAAAAGCACAGTCTTCTAAGTCTGAATCTGTCATGTTTCAAAAATCTAAGCTATCAAAACTCCAGTTTGTGAAATAAGAATTTGAAAAAAGGTCAAAATAGTGGGCTGCTTTCTTTCTGTTTCTAAGTGATGAAAGCATTTAATGACCCAAATTTCATGAGGCATCTCTGAAAATGTCAAGTGCACTGAATAATATTAAAGAAATTAGCCAACTATCAAGAATTTATAAAGCAAATATACAAAAATAAGTGTGACTGATTTCAGATATTAAATAATTAAAAGTGATGTCTTCCAGAAAGAGGAAGGTAACTGTTTCCTAGGAATGCTATAACAAATCATCCAAATCTTGGGGGTTTAAACTACAAAGACTTATTCTCTCATAATTCTGATGCCAGAAGTCTTAAATCATGGGACTGGCAGGGCTGTCCTCCCAACAAAGGCTCAGGGGAGATTCCATTTTTGCCTCTTGCAGCTTCTGGTACCATTCTGTAGTTATCTCACATTAACTCAGTTACTGCCGTCTTCTCTTCTGTGTGTCTTTCTCTTATAAAGATAATTGTCATTGGATTTAGTGCCCACTCAATGATCTAAAACAATGATTTTCAACTCATGGCACACAAGCTAAATTATGTATTCTGTGGCACGCCAAAAAATATGCCATATTTTTTGCCAATCTGACAAAAAAAATAGGTATAATTTTTATTCAGTCACACCAAATGTTGTGTTGGCTGTCATTTTTTTTTATTTGACAAAACTAACTGAATTATTTCTGGTAATACTGTATTAGAATTAGTTATATAAAATTATAAATCCTTTCCCCCTTTCAATTCTCTCAGAAGAGGGTTTAGCAATGGAAAGTGTACTCTTTCAGTCATGAGCAATAACTTCATAATTATGGTTAGGAGACATGAGGACACATGCCTTGCTTTGGTTATATCTGTTAGATCAAGAATCTAAGTGATCTAATCATGAAGCACACTTTTCAACAGTAAACCCTGAACCACTGGAGGTCAAATAGAATATAGTAACTTCAAATATGTCGCATTTCACCCCATCATGTGCACATAAACTAACCCCAATTACAATAAAAGGAAACTAAACTGTAAACCAATAAGCATCTACAAATTGGTTTAAATATATAAAAATTATGCTGATCTGAAAATAACCCAAATTTAAGAATAGTGAACAGCATTGTATACAAATTTAACAAACCATCTTATATCCCAAAACAAAGATTTAGTAGAGAAAACAAGAGGAAAAAGTATGTTGGAATAAACACTACCAATGACCTCAGAAAAATGTAAAACTAAACCTCCACCACCAATATTTATAAAACTTGGGTTAAAACCTGGGTTAAAAATTTAAAAACAAACAGCTATTTGAAGCCCCAGAAATCAAGATGCTAAGGTCTCAGCAAACAGATAAGGTACCACAGGTAGCCCCAGATTCACAAATGCTATTACTCCTTGAAGAATTTGATCATTTGCTGACTCCTGGAAAATATTTAGAGTTTGAAGAAAAACTAGTAACCTAGGGCCTCCTAAGTCCTTGCTGGGCCAGGGAAAAATAAATACATACAGTTTTAGCACTACCAAGCTGCCGGGACTTGAGACATTATAATCATGAAGAAAAAGAATGAACCAACTATAAAAACATGCATGAAACTATTATTTTATAAGCAATGTGCCCATAAAGCATTGGACAAGCCCCAAAAGGCTAGTGCAGAGTGCAAGAAGCAGACAAACAAAGCAGAAAGCAGCTGTTACGTGGCTAAAAACTTAATCAGAAAATTCTGCAATATTGAGATACTGTGTACACACTCTATTGGTTCTGTTTCTCTGGAGATCCCTGACTAATACAGTATTCAGCTCTTGTTAGCCTGCTATTGAGGGGAGCGTGTGCTCTGTCTTTCTGATTTAACCTTAGTCTTAGACAAGCACCACATTCCTGAGTCTTAGCTATTATTCTTTTGGTGCCTCTGCCCCTCCCTGGCTGTATTTCCCAGTCCACCTGGGATTTCTACCCCTCCTCCAGGGCCAGTTTATTATTATTATTTTCTGTTCCTTTCCTTCAGGTGGAATATATTTAGTACTTCAGCATCCAATGGTGACAGTGTCTGTTGCTCTTATCTCCACATATTAAAATGCTGATTCCACAGGGGAGAGAATGTAGAAAGGAACACATGGGTTGCACCCTGTTCCCATCATAGCCATCATTCTCCGGCTCTAGTCTGCAATGCAGAGGACATTTTTTACAACTTTATCCAGTATTTCCAGGGGCATTCAGTTAGATTCAAAGCAAAAACCCTGAAGAGAGTATGAAATCGCCCAATGTCTATAGCGCCCCCAAAGCTTCACACACCTGCCCCAGTGCACTCCTGATGCCCATCAGCTCTCAAGCTGTGCTGAATAAACTCTTCCTGGTCTCCAGCTGTCTCATCGCCATTGCTTGTGTCCATCTCTCCTGCAGGCATCTTCTCAGTGTGTTGCCCTGTACCTCAGTCCTTAGACAGCTTCACGGGAAGTTGCTAATTTGTAGTCTGTCTGGCTTTTTTCCTCTGTAAGTGTGGAAGCAACACTTACTAGGTGTCTCATCCCAGAGCAGATACCACAATTCAGGAGCAGATATTTCATCTAATAGCAATCTTTTCTTCCCTATTTTGCTTTTCCTCAGAGGAATATGAAATTATTAAGCAAGTGCAATATAAAACCTTTAACTTATTTGGCACTTCAAATATGCTAAATATTAATTAATTAAAAATTTAAATTTAAAAATAAGTATGCTGCTTTAGCTTGGAATTTAAAAGTCTGGATTTATTTAGAGGTTTTTCATATATCATAGAAGAATTATAATTAAGAAATTATATGTATATATAACATGCAATATAATTTATAATAGATTGTATATAATTAATAACATGTTTATATATATAGAGAGAATAGTAACTAATGAATCAAAACCTAACATAATCCCATTAGATACACTAATGGGGGGAAAAAATTACATGTAGACATTTTTCCTGTGTTCAAAACAAAGGAAGTCTTGATTTAGTAAACCCTTTTGGTTGGGTGTAGCACATTAGTGAAGTTGTATTTTATTTTAAATATTTCCTCTGATGGTCCAAATGACAAACAAATTAAACAAGGGATTATTCTTTGTAAACAGCCTCAGGAGGATCCTATAATCAGATATCTGTTATGCAAACAAACAAATGTAGGGATATCTTTAATTTATTTCCAAATAATTTCAGATTTATGGTAGGTTGGCAAAGATTTTATAGAACAACAGAGTGTAGCTATCGGTTGTGCCACTGCTCATTTTTTACATTTTTTAAAAAGGTTCCCATATGCTCCCTCAGAACAATCCTTTCAAGCAGATGGCAATGCCATTTTACAGACTAAAGGGAAAAAAAAGCAAGGCTCTCTGAAGTGTCAGGACTAGAATTACATCTTCATTCACCCAACTCCAAAGCTTTTAGTCCTTTACTGCATCAATAAATTATGATCATCCATTATTACTCTTTATATTGCTTCTTCTGAAGGAGAATAGTATTTTCAAAGGAACACTGCTTCAGGGTTTAGACACCAGAATTTTAATATGGTTTTGCAGCTAACAAGCTTTGTGACTTCAGACATGTAAGTGAACTTCTCTGGGCCTTAAGTCCTCCATCCCAAGTAGAAAGGATTTGAAGTAGCTGAACCATAAAGCTCCACCTTCCTCCGAAGTTTCATGTTTATCAGAATTCATTCATTCTTCCTGTATTCATGAGCGTTAGACTTTTGCCAGAGGCATACAAAAGTTTTGAGAGGCCTAATGCCTATTAAATCTGAGAGGCCAATTTGAATAATGAGAAAAGAAAAATCTCACTATTTCACATTGTCAATGTGAGCACATTGGTGAAGCCTTTCTCTGGGCCTTAGAAGGGGTGCTGGTTTCACTGCAAATCTGCTGCTAGTGAAACCACTCGAAATGGGTTTTGAGGCATGTGTTTTGTTGGTGGGGTGGTAAAGAAGAAAAGGATGGTGGGGTGTTTAACGGCGTTACCCAGGAATTCTCCTAATCTTCTTCCCTGTCTAAAGTGTTGAGGGCTAGAGAGACAATCCATTTTCAGTAGAGAATGCATATTGAAAAAGTTTCTTGCAGCCTAGGATGGTTCAAAAAGCCTCTTTCATAACCATACTAGCAAAGTATGGTTATAAAGACAAAGAAATGAAGCACCAAGCACCTATTTAATTTAATTTCAAAATTAGGCTATCAGCAATTGGAGGAATGGCTCCCAGAAGCTATTGGAGAAAGCACACTCTAAACTAGGCAACTTGGCAATCAAAGACTAATATAATTAGTGACATAACAGCATGAAGTTGTGGAGAAATCAACATTTGATTTAGGCTACCCTGCCTTCACCTCATAGACCACTATGCATTTGATCTCACAAAAATTCTGTCTCACAAAATCCCATTTGATTGAAACAGAAAGTAGCCTATCTTGCTGGAATCAAAAATATTCTACAGACTAAAATAACTCATGGTTTTGCTTGATTCACATCTGCTTAATGTAACATTATTTCTTAAGGAGGAAACCACTTTCAAGTAACAATGGGGACATTTATTCACTGACATCCCTCCAAGACAAATTACCAAACCGTCAAGATACAGGAAGATGGAGCTCATTATTTCCCACATCCTGGTCAAGGTCATTGAAGAAAAAAGTATGAAAAGTTAATGTTGCAAGAAACACTTAGCATCAAACATGAAATAATATTTGAGATTGAAGAGATATATTATCCCCATAGCTCTACCAAACTCAGTGTCTACACAAATTATTATCTCTCTTATAAGTGCCAGTAAGTTACAGTTCTCTGAAGACAGCTTTAACTGTTTTCTGCTACTTAGAAAATTTCCCCCATTTTAACTCTCTCAGTCAGAATGACTTCAGTTCTTAGAAGTGGTCGTTTCCTTTTATTTCAGAATTGTGTGTCATGATGTAGAGTCTCCAGCTGAATATATTACTGCCCCCCGCCCCCTCCTCCAACAGTTTTCCTTCTTCTGGTTTCAGTTATCCACAGTCAATCACAGTCTGAAAATATTTTAAGTGGACAGTTCCACAAACAACTAACTCATAAATTTTACATCGCTCGCCATTCTGAGTAGTGTGATGAAATCTCCCACCGTCCTGCTCCGCCCGTCCCCTATACCCCCCGTCCCGGACATGAATAACACCTTTTGTTCATATATCTACATTGTAAATGCTCTTGCTCTACAGTCACACTTAGCAGCATCTAGGTCATGGACTGTCCTGGTACCACAGTCCTTGTGTACAAGTAGCTCTCTGTTACTTAATAATGACCCGAAAGTGGAAGAATAGTAATGCTGGCAATTTGGATATGCCTAAGAGAAGCTGTGAAGTGCTTCCTGTAAGTAAAAAGGTGAGAGTTTCCAATAAGAAAAGAAAAAAATCATATGCTGAGGTTGCTAAGGTTTATGGGAAGAATCAACCTGTTATTTGTGAAATTGCCTTAATATATAAATTAAACTTTATCATAGGTGTGTATGTATAAGGAAAAAAAAAACATACCCAAAGTATATGTAGGATTTTGTGTTATCTGCAATATTAGGCATCCATTGGGTGTCTTGGAACATATCCTTGTGGATGAGGGGGAACTACTATTCCTATTCTTCTTTTCTCTACAAAATATACATACCAAATGAATTGCTCTTGTATAACTTGCTAAAATAGAGGATGTTACATTTCTTTTTAAAAATATATATATATTTTATTGATTTTCTACAGAGAGGAAGGGAGAGAGATAGAGAGCTAGAAATGTCGATGAGAGAGAAACACCGACCAGCTGCCTCTTGCACAGCCCCTACCGGGGATGTGCCCGTAACCAACATACATGCCCCTGACCGGAATCGAACCTGGGACCTTTCAGTCCTCAGACCGATGCTCAACTACTGAGCCAAACCGGTTTTGGCAAGGATGTTATATTTATTATGGATGATGTATTCTTTGTACAGACGGTCATCCCAACTTGCAATTTTTTAACATTAGGGTGGTGTGAAAGTGATGCACATTCACTCAAAACCACATATTAAATTTCCTTCAATTTTACAGCTGAGTAATATTCCATTGTATAAATGTAAATTCACTTTTAGAATTATCAAAATTTGCTTAATGCAAGAAAAGTTTACTATGCAGTTACAGTTGGTAATGGTAAATACTAATAACTCATAGATAAACTCTATAGAGAGCTTTTTATTTCTAAAATAAAAAAAATATATTATGACTTCTTTACTTTTTTTTTTTTTTTTTTTTTTGCTTATCCTCACCCTAGGATATTTTTCCCCATCAATTTTGAGACAGAATGGAAGGGAGGGGGAGAGGGGGAGAGAGAGAGAGAGAGAGAGAGAGAGAGAGAGAGAGAAACATCAATGTGAAGACAGGGTTAGAGGGCTCTGGAGAAGAAACATGGGGCTATTCCTGGTTTGTGCTATTCCTGGTTTGTGTATTTCCAATTATTTTGTAATTTATAGTTGGTTTCATTTTAACTGGAAGAGCTTTTTAGAAGTGTTTAAGTTCCCAAAATATAAGAAGACAGCAGAGAGGCTTCTTTCATCACTGACTTTTCAATGTATCTTCAGGGTTGAGGAAGAGGCCAACATACTGTGGTAACACCCAGTTTTCCCACCAGTCAGTCCATTAACTGGTACAGAGTGAGCGTACACACACTCAGAGCTGGAGCAGCCCCACTACAAGAGATGCAGCAAAAACTCTCCCACTAAGACCACTGGGATGAAGCCATCTCTCCCCAAACAAAACCTCTCGCTCTGTCATCTAGGAGAAGCCTGAGCACTAGGCTAAGACCTTCCGTTCCCCGAGGCTTGCACCTATGCAGAGAAATAGAGGAGACTCCGGACATGGAGCTCATACACTCAAAGCCTCACTTCAGTTATCTGCAACGAATCCATGAGGCGTTTGTCAGTCAGCAAAGACTCCTTGGACTTCCAGGTTACCTTTCTATTTCTTTAATAGAGTTAAGTTTTTCTTTAATGCAGTGAAGTTTTGTACACCCTAGTCTGCTGAAATTCACAGTTATGCATAGGAGGTATATATGAAATCCCTTATGCATAAAATCATCTTTAGTGTCGGCATATCATCGGAATAGTCCCTTCATTTATTTTGCTCAACTTGTAACCCAGCTATCAACTGAGTACGCTAATTAGTGCATGAATTCTCTTTCAGTGCCTCTCAATGGTGACTTTATTTTTCTCAGTGGTGGCTTTATTTTTCCTTTCCTCAGAGTTCTTCTACCACTGTTAAATTTTATGTACCCTATTTCGTGACCACCAGGCTCCTCTCTGCTAGCTCACTCACTCAAGTGCTCCAGTACACACAGTTCTTTAACTTTCATGCATCTGTAATCTCTGACTTCCCCCAACTTTCCCCTGTCCTTTACACCTTTGATGGCCCTGGTCTCTAGCTTGTACCAAGGCGCTACTCCAGAAAATATCCTTGTGAATGTTGACAGTGATCTCTCATGTCAGAGATCTCATCCAATACATCACCAAATCCTATATTTCTATTTTAAAAATAAATACAAGTTATGTCCAATCTCATTATTGCTACCACCTGCTCAAAGACACCATTGTCTCTCAGAGAATCTATGGTTCTTCCCTGTCCCTTCAATCTGTCATCTAGCCAATTATCACCTGTCATCTATACATGGAATTTACATGTCCCCTAATTATTTTGAATACTTAACTCTTCTTAGATTACACACACACACACACACACACACAAACAGACCCCGCTGCTTTAAATTTCAGAGCTTCCTCCCCAGCGCTCCCTCTCTGCTCTCCTGCTTCATGTTTCTCCACAGTACTTACAATGACTTAATAAACAGTTTAGTTATTGATTTAGTCCAGTATCTGTCTCTCTCCAGCTAATGCTAACCTCAGGAGGACAGAAGCCTTTGCCTATCTGGTTCCTGCTGCATCACCAGCTCCAAGAACAGTGCCTGTCAGAGCATAGGCAGACCATAAAAATGTGTCAGAATGAACAAAGGCAGGTATGAAGGAGTGAAGTGGACTCGAGTGAGATTTAAGAAAGAAGATCTGCTGAAGTAAGGAAGGGTAGGTTGGGCTCAGAAATGTAGAGGAGCTAAACCAGTACTAGCAGATATTCCCACCCACTCCCTCCAACTTTTTATTTATTTTTTTATTTTTTTAAAGAAGCCAGAAACCTGGGTATTTTTAGGACAAGTTAAGAAATAAATCCCATTTTTTCAAATGTATAAAAAAACAACAATAAATTACCCTTTAAATTTTCCTTTAAATTAAATGAGACAATGAAATATGAACAAAATAATGATGAAAGGTACCATGAGTAACATTTGTGGGATTTTAAGTGGATATATGTATATACAGGAAGAGTATCCACTGAAAGGTATACACAAAACTATTATCTTCAAAGGTGCCTTGCAAGGTAAAACATTATTTAAATTAAGATCCTAAAGAAATAAGATGGAGTGTGATAAAAGGAAAATGTAATTGGCCAAATTGTTATTGATGTTAATAACAGATGTTGCTCTCCTAGCATAGTGCTTTTTAAAATCCATCTCTTTCTGCCAAGGAGACGCGAAGTGACTAATATCTTAGAAAACATTTTTTTCTGTCATTACACCGACAGAACTTCACAGCAGGCTTATAAATCACTCATTCTGAATATGACTTTTCATTTCATACCATGGTCTTTTCTCAACTAAGTTAGAATTGAAATTGAGAACTCATCCTCAAATTTGGCACAAAACGTCATTAATCAAGTTGAAACTTTGTTATAAAATGCCACAAAAATATTGAGGAATGAAAAACCTCTCATGCTAAACAAAATATGGCATAATGGAAGAAAAAAAACAACAACACTGCAAACATTTGGGAAAATTTTTCTGAGTAAAAGGGTAGGGAGAAACTGAATGACTGAATTCCTTTAGAAAAACTCTAAAGTGTCTTTCAGTAGAAAGACACTAGCAGAAATCTAAGACATACCATTATATCTTAATAGGAATCTAGAAAGAAAGCACATTTAAAAAGCTACTGTTCTTACACTCCCATCTACCAGTACATCTAGCTGTGAGGGAAAGGAAGGTGACTGGTCAACATCTGACATTTACCCTCATTACCACCCAAAAATAAGTTTGAAGAAGACCCATTTTGAGAGAAGTTTGGCTGGAAGTCTATAGAAAAGAGGCCAACAGCAAGTCTAATATAGATACAGGGGCAGGCAAAAGTAAGTTTATGATTGAAAGTACCCAAAAACAGAGTTTGTTCTTCTATCATTATTTAGTAATCATTGTGTTATTTGTATTATAGCTATAAACCTACTTTGGCCACCCTGTATATAACTTTACCATTCACTGTGTCACGACGGCTGTTCATCACTGTTGTTTAAAGCTAAAAGAAAAGCAGAAGAGGAAACACAGCTAAAGTACAGTATTTGCTCTGACGGCTTTCTCTTTGGCTCATACATTAGATAGAAGTGTGTCTTCTTAAATTTTTAAATATTTGAACATTTTCAAGATATTTGTCTATTATTGACTTTTAGTTCAATGTTATGATCCAAGAAAATATATATATATTTGTAATTTCTATCCTTTTTTAAAATTATGATTGATTTTTTACAGAGAGGAAGGGAGAGGGGGAGAGAGTTAGAAACATCGATGAGAGAGAAACACCTATCAGCTGCCTCCTGCAGACCCCCTACTGGGAATGTGGCCGCAATCAAGGTACATGCCCCTGACTGGAATAGAAACTGGGACCCTTCAGTCCACAGGCTGACACTCTATCCATTGAGCCAAACTGGTCAGGGATATCTTTTTAAATTGATATGGTTTGTTTTATATCCCAGGATGCAGCCTACCTGGATGTGTGTTCTGTTATTGTTAGGTGGAGTGTTATGTAACTTTCAAATAGATCTCATTAGTTGATAGTGTTGTTCAGATTTTTGCCTTATTGGTTTTCTAGCCGATTGTTCTATCAGTTGGAGAGGCAAACTAATATCTCCAACTAAAATTGCAATTTTTTTCTATTTCTCCTTTCAGACGTATCTATTATTCCATCAAGTATTTTGACACTCTATTATTACATGAATACATATTTAGACTTCTTAATGATTAAGAGGTACATTTTCCAAAAAAACTTTTGCAAGAATAAAGAGAAACATTACATAAGTTTCCTGTACTAAGGTAAATTTGTCTGAAGTTAATACAGATTTCTTTTGTTTAATGATTGCACCTTCTTTCATCTTTTACCTTAACCCTTCAATGTTTTATAGTGGATATTTTTATTAAAAATAAATAGTTGGGTTGGATCATATTTTATCTGATACAAACTTCTTTTTTAACTAGTGGGTTTAGGTGATTGACATTAAATTGGTTATTTATATGGTTCTATTTTATTCTAGCTCTTTGTTAGTTTACTGTTTGATCCATTTGATCCTTGTTTCTGTTTTTTAATGATTCTATTTCATCTCAGTTATTCATTACATTATGTTGAATTGTTTTTTAGTGACCAGGCTTACAATGTACATTTAAAAATAATCTGAAACAAACTTCATATATAACACCTCATGTGTAGTATAAGAATATTTTAATTGTGTATAACCAATATCCTCCCTACCATCATTTTTTGTTATGAATTTTATTATATAGATAGCCAATATATTGTTTGGTCTGTTTTCAGTTATTTTTTAGAAAAACTTTAAAAAGTTTATTATTGTATTTTATTATTGTATTTATTAGTGTTATTTTTACCACTTTAAACATTCTTCATTTCTGACAATCTAAGTTTCTGATTAACCAGATTACTTTTTCTGAGCTAAGCAAACTAAGAATGAGAAAACATCATTACTGAATAATTTAGTAACTATAATAAACAGAATAGAATACAAATTGATGACATCCATAAAAAGCTTGAAATAATTATACTTAATGCAATGGGAAAAGACTAGTAGAGGTGATAAAAAAAATATCAAAATGATAATAGCAATTCAACAAAAGAAGAAATGCTATTCCTGAAATAGTAATTTGACCACTAAAATAAAATTTTAAAAAATCAATGAACTTTTAATTCAAAGGGACAAAGTATTCCAGTAAAATTATCCTATGTAATAAAAGGGTAATATGCAAATCAACTGAAGGGCAGAACAACAGGTCGCTATGATGCACAATGACCACCAGGGGGCAGATGCTCAATGCAGGAACAGCCCCCTGGTGGTCAGTGTGTTCCCATAAGCTGGGCTGATGACTGACAAGTGCAGCAGTGATGGTGGGCCTCTCTTGCCTCCTTGGCAGCACTAAGAATGTCTCACTGAGGGCTTAGGTCTGCTCCTGAAGTGGGGAGCGGACCTAAGCCATCAGTCAGACATCCTCCAAGGGCTCTCCTAGACTGCTGAAGGAAGCAGACTAGGCTAAGGGACAACTCACCCCTCTGAATACACAATTTTCATGCACTGGACCTCTAGTTATGTAATAATTGGTACCAATACATACACTTGGATGTTTAAGTTTTAAAGATACATACACACATTTTAGGCATTCTGTCAAAAGGTCACTTAACAATGGCAGAGTTCCATAAGATTTTGTTACAGAATCATGCAAGTCCAAAATAAAAAATAAAAAAAAATCAGTGAATTTCCAATGAAAATAAGTGTTGGAGTGAAGCTATGAAAATGGTGGAGTAAAGATGACACTCCCAAAAGCAACTAACAGGCAAAATATTCAGAGTCAAGTTTCTTAGGACTCTGGAAATTAATCAAAGGCTTCAGCTATGAGGTAACATGAAGTCAAGAAAAATGACTGACTCTCAGCAACAACAGCAAACTTTGTGGCATTTAATCTACTAGTTGCATCTACTGCTCTACAACTCTGCAGTGGCCGTAAAAAGAGAATAGGCCATATTCCTGGCATTAGAGAAAGCAAAATGTTACTGGAGCTCTTTCCAAGATTTATTTCCGAAGAACAGTGATTACTTGATCTGTCCAGTGGTTCCCTGGAGAACTCTACTCAAATAGCTTATTTTTATTTGACCTCACTTGAAATTGCTCTGTGCTGAAAGCTTCTCCCCAAGAGATATTTGTTGGAATGTTATAACATCATGACTGCCTAACGTGATTTATAAGAGTTGAGACATACAATAAATTAACCAAAAATCTTAAAAGGAAAAGCTGAAGCATTAAAAGTCCATAAGGGCTTTGAAACACCCTGATATATTCTTGTGAAGCAACCTGCATTCGCAGAGTTTGTGCACAAGTTCAGGAAAAACATGAGAAGATCTAACATTTCCCTCTGATACACCCTGAGGCTCTGCACAAGCAGGAAATGAAGGCTAAGTCAGAGTTTAAAATTCCTGGTTGTCTGGTGAAGGTATGTCCCAACACTCAGCAAAGGCTGGGAGATTGATTTGTCCCAGGAATTTAAGGAAATCTCTATTTAGTCATTATCTGATAATTAAGGGAATGAAGTAGAGACCTCGGTGCCATACATTAAAAAATAAACAGATTTTAAAAACTATTTCACAAATACCTTAGCCAAGTACTAACAACAGCAACTCTGGGCAGGAGGAGTATCTGACTTTCAGAGTTGTATATTATATTTTTTGAAGTGAACATTTTCATCAAAACATTATGACACATGTAAAGCAACAAGGAAGTATGACCCTTGTTGCTTTACGTGTGTCATAATGTTTTGATGAAAATGTGCATTTCATCAAGACATTATGATTAACAGACACTGTCCCTGAGGCAGTCCAGTTGTTGGACTTACTATAAATTAGCTCTTTAAAATATATTCAAAGAGTGAAGGAGACCGCACCATATAACTAAAAGAACATATGAAAATTTTAATCTCAATAAATGATAAAAAGGGATGAAATAGAAATCCTGTAATTGAAAACTAAAATGACTGAAAACTGTTAAAAGGGAGGAAGGCTGGGGACTGAGTGAACATGTGAAGGAACGAAGCCAAAACAAAACAAAACAAAACAAAACACAACAACCTCATAGACACAGACAACAGTAAGGTGATTAACAGAGGAAAGTTGTGGGAGATAGGAAAGGGTTAAGGGGAAATAGATAGACAGAAAGATTCCTGACTTTGGATGATGAACACACAATGCATAAGTACTTTTTTCTTTGTCTTTATCATTTTTCTCGAGCTGCATATCATCAGTTTGTTTAAAATGCATTTCAGTGTCAATCTCTTTGCATATATACTGTTTGAAGTTCGGTGAATTTTATGAATCTATACATATATGTATTCTATCAGATTCAGATATTTTCCAGTTTTTTTTTCCTTTTAATACTTTTCTATTGAAATCTTTCTCAACTTCTATGAGGAGCAGTCTCTGAAAGAACCTGATATACAGTTCATCCCACCCCCAGATCGGATACTTCCTATAGAACTGTCTTTAAGTTCACTGACTTATTTTTGTCATCTCCATCCTGCTATTGAAACTAAAACAGTGCGGGAGCTTTATTTTTTGTTGTACTTTTTTAGTCGTAAAACTTCCATTTGATTTTATAAATCAATTTAATATTCTTTATATTATTATTTTATTGAGAATTTCTCTTTTCATTTAATTCAAGGATCTTTGTCCTTATTTGCTCAAACATGTTTACAAGTGCTTCTTTAAAGTTTTTCTCAAATAAATGGAACATTTATTGTCTCAAATTTTATATTTGTTAGTGGTCTTTTTCTATGTAAATTGCAATGTATCTGATTTTTTATGCAAAAAAAAAAAAAAAAAAAGGATTGTCTGCTCTTAATTTTGAAAAGTATATTAAGAGACCATGACTTGTTTAAGTCCTATAGAGCATGTTGGCATTTTTGTTGTTTTGACAGAAAATTAACTTGCGTGGCTTAGACGATAAGGTCTGTGGTTAAAAGCATCAATTTAAGTGTTTTCAAATCTGTGCACAGTGATTTAGAGTTGTCTTATCTGTGCTCCACTCACTGTTTAATCTGGGATGTTGGCAGTGGTTTAGCTCATGGGTCAGTTGCCTATCTCAGTGCATGCTGTTTAGATGCGATTCACACATGCACAGCTCAGAGGGGAGTTCATAAACATCTATGGGGTTGCTTTCCCAAATTTATCACTCTCCACAATCTCCTCCTTTCCCCCATCCTTTGCCAGAAGAGTGGCTTTGATGCCGCGTACTTCCCACATCTGTGCCTGTGATGTTAAGAGACAAGAGGACAGAGAGAGGGAGGGAGGATGAAAACCCAACAGCAACAGACATTTGTCCTATTGTGTTCTTCTGATCAGAGAAAGTTTCCCTCCCTTAGACTTGAAATACTGCAGCTGCCTACTTTCACTGCTACACCATACACTTGTTTGGATGGTAAGCTATAGGAAAGAAAGACAAGGTAACGACAGGATTCCTCCACTTGGTCTCGGAATATTAAATGTTTTTTCCTCTTCTCCAGCCAGAACTAGAGAGGTTATTCCTGAGCGTACTTGGTCAGAGACCATGTCCACAGCCATGTTTGGAGCTGTACTGAGTCCAGGGAGGAGGAAAATGTCAAACTCACCCCTGTTTTGGTGATACTTAAAACCTCAGTCTTATTCCTCAATTTACTTGAGACTATTTGCTTTTCAGAGACTTTAAGCTGCCATCCCATGCATTCTATCAAGGTTTACAGCTATATTTCGTGGGAGAGATGGTAGATTGTGCTTATTTCATATTACTACAATAGTATATGGAACCAAACTTTTCACTTTAGTCTTAAAAGAAAGATCAATGAATTTGGAACTTCAGAAAAACTCATTTAAGAAATTTAACTTCTATTGAATCTTTAAAAAAAATAATTTTATAGATTTCAGAGAGGAAGAGAGAGGGGAAGAAAGATAGAAACATCAAGAATGAGAGTGGGTCAACCTATTGACTGCCTCTTGCACGCCCCCTACTGGGGATCAAGCTTGCAATCCTGGCTGGGCCCTGACCTGGAATCAAACCTTGACAACTTGGTTCATAGGTTGACATGATGCTCAATCACTAAAACACTCCAGGCCAGGCTCTGTGGAAACTTTCAGTCAATTTTTTCATTGTAAGCTATAGGAAATTAATTACAATTCAAGCTTTGGCAACTAACCAGCCCCACTATTGAGATCAATTTCTATATACCTTGGAACTTTGTTTCTTCAGCAGAAAAAAATGAATGAACTGTAGCTAAATATTCTAATACATTACTTCTAACACAAATAATTTTATTTAAAATCAAATTAAATAAATCTAACACCCCCATATTTTGGTTTTAATAATCTAGTTATGGCATGTTGAGCTTGAATTCTTTAACTTATTATTTCCTGATTAAAAAAAACCAGTTCTGCCAGGACCGGTTTGGCTCAATGGATAGAGCGTCGGCTTGGGGACTGAAGGGTCCTGGGTTTGATTCCGATCAAGGGCATGTATCTTGGTTGCGGGCACATCCCCAGTGGGGGGGGTGCAAGAGGCAGCTGATCGATGACTCTCTCTCATCGATGTTTCTAACTCTCTATCTTTCTCCCTTCCTCTCTGTACAAAATCAATAGTTTATGTTTTGTGCACATCTCTTCCTAACTCCGCGTTCAATGACAACAGGTTAGTAGCTTGGATTCAGCACTAGAAGGAATATTTATCTAATAATTATTATCAAATATTACAAATTGAATCTTTTTCTTTCCTTTTTTAAAACACCCCAACTTCTTATTAGTCATTTACTAGAACACCCCTACTTATACTCCTGAAGAATGAGCTGTTTACTTCATAGATAAAAAATTATATGATAAAATATTTCATAGATAACAAAAGTTAACAAAAGGTAAAACAGGACCCAGATATATCATAGAGTAGATGTATCAGTTCCTCTGGCAATATGTACTGTCACAGAATTTGGCTGTGATTTTTGAAAACTTGCCTAGCATTTTGACACCCTGTCAGATTCTGATTGCAAATAAATTGAAACAGCACAAATAAGCTGTAGCTTTTATAGCCAAAACCTGGGCTGCTTATTCAAAGCCTCCCATGATCAGTCCAGGAGTAAGGCTACCAACTACTGCCTATAGGGCCTGTAGTTATATACTTGGCTATAGCATATAAACCATATATCTAACTGCATTAGGAGAAATTACTGCAGCAGCTGTAGCAAATTTGTTTCCAAGTAATATTTAAATAGAAGAGCCTGTCAACACAGTTTACATAAACCATCTTGAAGGAAGGCAATATTTTATTTTGAAGAGCTCTTCTATGTAGGTCCAGTTACCAAAACAAGTCTACCTTGGAGTTAGTTCAGTGGTCAACAAACTCATTAGTCAATAGCCAAATATCAACAGTACAACGACTGAAATTTCTTTTGAGAGCCAAATTTTTTAAACTTCTTCTAACACCACTTCTTCAAAACACTCATCCAGGCCATGTTATTTTGTGGAAGAGCCACATTCAAGGGGCCAAAGAGCCACATGTGGCTTTTGAGCTGCAGTTTGCAGACCATGGAGTTAGTTAATTGAAGGAAGGCAAGAGGGTAGTGCATTATTAGTTCTGTATTAGGACCAGGAAGTGATAAATGGCTGGCATCCAAGGCATTTTGCCCTGGTGATTTTATCATGTAACCACAATTCAAGGTATAATGCCCATATCGAAGAGTGAGAAACCAAATTTTATCAAAACAGAATGGACATTCTACAGAAGGATACTTATATAAAGAAATTTGTTCTGTATGAAAACAGAACAAAAACTATACTTTGCCACAGTATATGAACCAGACTGTACAAATAGGCAGACCTACATGAAATACCAAATCATAATAAGGTTATTAATTTAAATCAAATGAATGTACAATGGCATCAGTTCTAAAAGAATATAACTTGTTTATCTCCACGATAGGATTTATCTAATCACTGAAGCTGTAATTATTGAAATCACTGGCTAAGATAACCAGTGTTGGCTCCATAATGGGATGAACTTAAGTTTGGAATGCACCATCCAAAATCTTTTGGCTGAGGCTGCTACTGTGACTCATCAGATCTGACAACTGTATCTGATGTTCATTTGAAGCATTATTTATCCTTGTATTACTGTTTTTAAAAGATATACTATTTTGTATTTATCCAGAATAAAATTAAAGCATTTTTTCCACATGCATCCATGTTTATATTTTTTTGGGAAAAGAACAAACTTAACTTAAATAAGAGTATTTCTGATTATTTTTCTACATTAATGATGTTCAAGTAACTGTAAGCAGCACACTATTGTGTCTATGTCTAGTATAAAGAAGATGCTATAATAGAGGTATTTAAACTTATTTTTCTCATCCCTCTCTCCAATAGCATTTGATGCAGCAAGCAGATGAAAATACAGAAAAGTGTAAGATTCAACAAAATAAAGCAATCCTCCTCTTTAGATACGTAACAACTGTATCATGGGCTCCATTCTGCTTCTGAACATCCTATATAATAAAAGGGTAATATGAAAACTGACTGAACTACAGAATGACTGGTCACTATGACCCGCGCTGACACTGACCACAGGGAACACTCAACATAGGAGCTGGCCCCTGGTGGTCAGCGCCCTCCCACAGGGGGAGTGCTGCTCTGCCAGAAGCCTGGCTCAAGGCTGGGAGTGCAGCAATGGTGGCAGGAGCCTCGCCCACCTCCACTGCAGATAGACATCCCCCGAGGGCTCCCAGACTATGAAAGGGCGCAGTTTGGGCTGAGGAACCTCTGCCCCAGTTTACAAATGTCATGCATCAGGCCTCTAGTTCATAAATATGAAATTAAAATTTTAAAAATATAGGTATAAGCTCACAAAAAAATGCACAGGATCTAGATACTTACTAAATAAACACTACTCAGTAATTGAGAAAATCAGAAAGAAAGCTTGTTGTCTGGCTGGTACTGAAATGGAGAAAAAAAACCAGTTCTTTGGTAGCAAAGGATTGTTTTTTTCCAGATCTAAAGATAACATGATTATCTGATCACTTAATGTGGGTTGCTGACCACAGGGTGAAAGGAGCTCAATATAAATAATCAGATCTTATTCCTTTTCAGATTACAGGTGGCTAATTTCACAGAAATTGTTTCTAATTTATAGACCTTTACTGAAAAACATAAGAAATTGCTGATAAAAATTTATAATGCTTTCTTATACTGTAACATGAAGATAACATGATTATCTGATCACTTAATACCCAAGTGGATATCCCAAATGAAGAAGAAGGGATTCTAATTGCTTTTTTTCCTCAAATTTTCAAGTTTTTCTAATAATAGTTCTGTTTTATTATCCACAGCATATATTTAAAATACTGTTGTTAAGCCAGCTTAAAATTAAAAAAATTTAAAGAGCACAAACCATAGATAAAGTGAAATCATATGGTACTTGTCTTTCTCTGACTGGCTTATTTCACTTAGTATAATACTCTCCAGTTCCATTCATGCTGTCTCAAAGGGTAAGAGATCCTTCTATTTTACGGCTGAGCCATTTACTGATGGGCGCTTGGGCTACTTCCAAATCTGGACTATTGTAAATAATGCTGCAATTAATATAGGGGTGCATATATTTTTGAATCAATGCTTCAGTTTTTGTTTTTCATATATATACTCCCCAAAGTGGAATTGCTAGGTTAAATAGGAGTTCCAAATCCATTCAGCATTCCACAGTGGCTGTACCAATCTGTATTAAATTAACAAAGTGGAGAGAGACTCATGGCTACAAACAGACTGAGAACATTCCAGGGTGAGAAGGGTGAAGGGATTAAGCAAAGAGAAAAGAAACTCATAAACACAGACAATAGTATGGTGATGCATGAAGACTTAATTTAGGGAAGTAAACCACTGACAGATTCAAGAAAATCTACTAAACTTGGCTCAGCCTTAATTACTTAAACCACCATTGACCTGCACGCACATAAAATATATTTGCTGATGTAATAAACTGATATTTTGAATTATTATAGACTATGATTATATTAAAAACAAACAAACAAATAGGTAAAATAAGTAATGGTAGATCAAACATGGATGCTGGTGGACTGTAGTAAAGACAATGGTGTGTGAAGTGTATGTGGCAAATAAATTTAATGTAGAATGTTTTGGTAATCACGAAGTTAATCCTTATGATTTTATAGCTAAGCCATGTACATTTTTCTACTATTGAATGATAGTTTAATTCCTTTCCTTTTGTTAAACACTTTTGACTTAATACTATGCCCTAGGAAATGATCAAATGATCAGTGTGAGCTATCAAGTTATTATGTGATAGGAAAATCCTTTTCTGAAATGGTAATTTTCTGACCTACCAAGTCATAAATTTGGATGTTCACAGTAACTTTCTATAATCAAATGGAAGTATGATATATGATATCAAGCTCAAAGAGCTCCATGAGAAACAAGTATGTTACATTAGAAAGTAGGTCAGATTCTCATAGCACCTACTTCTGATATGTAGCTACCTTTTCAAGTAACATGCATGACCTCACGAGTAATTTTTGTATAACCTGCCCACTAAAGAAAAAGTTGAACCTTGCACCACTTACTGGTAGAAAATTGCAGTTATGCAAAGACTTAATTCTATATTTATAGAGAGTGGCTCTTTTTTTCTGACTGAATTCAGATTGATATTGACTATAGTTAATGGAGGACTGCAAATAGAATATAGGTTTTCTGTATCTATTTACAGTTTAATGCTGAATAATTGTTCAATCAATTGTTTAACTAGGTCAGATTTATTTTTCACCTTACATGGCATAAAGGCTAAAAAAAGAGATAAATAAATGGTAGAGAATTTTAGATGGAAATAAAACTTTTGCTTCCCATGCCATTAACTCCCTAGGTGAGGAATATTTCAGAAATAATCCTCTTGTATATTTAAAGATCTTGAATTGTTTCTGTAGGCCATTAAGTTTTACTTTCACCAAATAGAGTTACCTTAGATAGCTTAGAAACACTCGGATTTTTGTATATCAGCTGCCTCCATGAAGAAAGGAAATATAAGAAAAGGACTACAACAAAAACACATTTCACCTGTACAATTAAAGTAGGATAGGGCAGTAGCTAACCTTGCACAGTTCTGAAATTACTTATATAATTTCATAAAATACATCTGTCTTATAAAAAGATGTATTTTATGGATACATCTTTGCTATTTTTTCCTTGTACATTCCTTGAGAGTTTAAAATAATATTGCTGTATACACATAGATCAATGTAACAGAATAGAGAGCCCAGAAATAAATCCACATCTATATAACCAATTACTATATGATAAAGGTGAAAATATACAATATATAAAGACAGTATATTCCATAAGGAATGTTGGGGAAATTGGACAGATGCATGCAAAAAATAAAACTACACCACCTACTTATACCATATACAAGAATAAACTCAAAGTGAATCAAAGACTTTAAAGACCCCAGATCATAAAATACCTACACATTTATATAGGCAGTAAACTCTTTGGCATTGTACTTAGTAATTTTTTCATATCTCCTCAAGTGGGAGGAAAAATAATAAGTGAATGGGACTATATCAAACTAGAAAGTCTTGCACAGCAAAGAAACCATAAGAAACAAAAAACTGAAAGCAATATACTAATTGGGAGAAGATATTCACCAATGATATATCTGATAAGAAGCTAATATCCAAAATTTATAAAGAACTCATATAACTCAACATCAAAAAAGCAAACAATCCAATTAAAAACTGGAAAAGGACCTGAAGAGACATTTCTCCAAAGAGGATATAAAGATGGCCAATATACACATGAAAGGATGTTCCATGTCACTGATCATCAGTGAAATTCAAATTAAAATCACAATAAGATAGGTGTGAGGTGCTATCAGAATGGCTATCATCAATAAATCAACAAATGATGGCCAAGATGTGGAGAACAGAAAAGCCTTGCGCATTATTAATGGGGCTGCAAACAGTATGAAAGTTCCTCAAAATATTAAAAATATGACTACTTTTGCCAAAACCAGTTTGGTTCAATGGATAGAGCATCGGCTTGGGGACTGAAAGGTTTGTGTTCGATTCCAGTCAAGGGCATGTACCTTGGTTGCGGGCACATCCCCAGTAGGGGGTGTGCAAGAGGCAGCTGATCAATGACACTCTCTCATTGATGTTTCTAACTCTCTTTCTCTCTCCCTTCCTCTCTGTACAAAATCAATAAAATATATTTTTAAAAAATACGACTACTTTAAGCTCCAGCAATTCCACATTTAGGTATTTATCCAAAGAAATCCAAAATACTAATTTGAAAATATATGCATCCCTATTCACTGTGGCATCACTTAGAGTAGCCAAGATATAAAGGCAATGTAAGTGCCAATGAATAGACAACTGAATAAAGAAGAGTTGATTATATATAATGGAATATTACTCAGCTATAAAAAAAGGAAAGCTTACCATTTGTGACAACATGGATGGATCTAGTGAAATAAGTCAGAGAAAGGCAAATACCATATTATTTCACTTATTTGTGGAATTAAAGAAATGAACAACAAAACAGAAACAGACTCATTGATACAGAGAAGAAACTGATGGTTGTCAGATGGGAGAGTGGTTGGGGGCTAGGTGAAAAAGATGAAGAAAATAAGAAGTATAAACTGGTAATTACAAAATAGACATGGGAATGTAGGGAATATAGTTGATAACTATGCACTAGGTATGCACTAGGCTCATCAGATGAATCACTTTGTAAATTATATAATGTCTAACCACTATGCTGCACCCCTGAAGCTAATGTAAAATAACATTGAATGTCAATTGTAATTAAAAAAGTTATATCTTTATATACATTTTTGTTTAACCTGTACTACAAAATTCAGAGATTGACAGTCACGTGCATGCATGGAAAGCCTTCGATGGTATGGCACCTAAATTATTTCTTTTATTTTAATTTTATTTTATTTCACTTTCCTCTTCTTAAGATGGTTACAAATAAATGGAAACATTTAAGTCAGGAAAATTGAGGTTCTGTGTTGAGGGTAGATAATCAAACATATTAGGAGCTCAAAAGGAACACTATATTTTATAATTGAATATCAGCAACATCAAGTGGAAAGCAGTCAATAGAAAATTATAAAATTTTACTAACAACATTTTGAGAAGGATGCATTAAGTTCACTTAGCGTTTTCTATGACTGACTACTTACTTGCAAGAACTAGCAAGATACTCTTTCTTCTGATAGTAATCCCTGCTAGTCATTGATTTCAAAAGTCTGCTTTAGCTAAAGTAAATTGACATATCACTAACTTAGTGGAGATGAAATTTCAAGGAGTTTACTGCTCTTCCCTGAGGAGCAGCAATATCGCATAATGTAAAAGGCTTTGATCTGGCTTCTCAAGTAGACAGAAGAAATGTATATGAAAATAAAAGTTATTTTTTTCATACACCAATTTAGCTGTACAATAGATTACACTGGTTTTATTGGAGTGACTGCAGAGAAGAGTGCATTTTAGTGAACATGTTTATAAACAAATATTATCTGTTTGGATTTAGCTGTTAAGTGAATTGGAAAAACAGAGGTATCAAATTAAGTGTGATTAAACCTGGAAAACAAGCCTTTTATAATTCTAAACATATTCTTTAGAATCTAGACAATAATAAAACTTCCCAGAATTCACAACACATCAGAGATTTCTGTTCCTAAACAACGATAATAAGAGCAGAAACTAGCATGGTTCAATATTATTATCTCAATAATAATGCTATTTGTGCCATTAAACTTGGATGATCCACTTCTATTTCTGTCTTGCACTGGCATATTAGAAAATAAATTAATTTCCCATTTAAACTTGCTACAAAGCTATTTTAGATATTTTACAGAATCTATGATCTTGGTCTTTTGATAAATTGCATTATTTATTTTTCATTAATATTGATTAAATATATATTGTCCTCCAATTTACTTTCAGTCTATTTGCTTCAAATGACTCAGTCTTTTACTTAGAGTATTAAATAGATTTCCATTTAAACCCTCTATGTATATTTTGTTTGATATTAAGAACTCATTCTGTTAAAGTTCCAATACACATTTATTTTATGTTTATAAAAATAATACCCTTTGAACAAGTTTATATACATCAGGTGGCAATAATGCCATTAGTACATATTAGATAATAATTCAGGAAATATTTGCTGATATCTACATTCCAATGAATATACTGAGAATGTCATATTTCTGCAAATATTTATGTTTCTTGTTATTTAGAAATCTTTTTAAAAAACTGATTTTAAAACTCAAATATTATGAAATGCCATCCTATATAAAAAAAAAAGGGTAATATGCAAATAGATTGAGCTGCAGGATGAACAGTCACTATGATGCACACTGTCCTCCAGGGGGCACTCAATGCAGGAGCTTCCCCCTGGTGGTCAGTGTGCTCCCACAGGGGGAGTGCTGTTCAGCCAGAAGTCCAGAAGCCAGGCTCATGGCTGGTGAGCACAGCAGTGGTGGTGGAGGAGCCTCTCCTGCCTCTGTGGCAGTGCTAAGTGTGTCTGATTGCCCACCTAGGCCTGCTCCCCACGGACAGTGGGCCTACGTTTTCAGTCGGACATCTCCTTAGGGCTCCCAGAATGCAGGCTGTGGAGCTGAAGAACCCCATTGCCCCCGACTGAATGAATCCTGTGTACCGGGCCTCTAGTTTTCTCATAATGTCATTTATCTTTAAAGGGATAATCTCACAATGATTAGAAATGTATGGAAAAAGTTTTAAATTGTACTGCAAAGCTCTTTCACTATATACAGTAAAAGGATCTATGATATAACCTAAAATTTATGCTTTATAAAATATAATTTTAAAATATCACCAAATTTGAAGAACATGAGAATAATGAGTATATATTTTTTAAACTCTGTACAAATAGGCTGGCATAAAGCAGATATATAATTGCTAAAGGTAAGATAATATAACTAGAACAAGAGCCCATATACGAAGATCCTATTTTAAAACATACTAGAAAATAGTGGTATATGTATTTTTAAAGAAGAATAAAAGACAAATCATGAGGTTATAAATAAACTGGCAATATTATTAATTTTCACCAAATTAAGATAATAGAAATTTTATGAATACTTATACTATTAAAAATTGGATATAAAATTATGAAGAGAAAAAAGGCCCAACTCCATAAGTAATCAATATTATTTTAAAATATCAGTAGATATGTTTAAAATTCAAATGTATAATAATGTATAAGATGAAAATCTTATATTCTCTTCCACACTTCTCTACCCTTGTTGAATGTACCCAGTATTAACTTGGTGATGGTTGCACAACAATGTGAATATACTTAATGCCACTGAATTGCACACTCAGAAATGTTTTATGCTATGAATACTTTACCACAATAAAAAATACAAGCAATAAAAAGACAAAAATAAAATGGTTTTGAATAAATTTCTTCATTTTATATCTAAAGTTTTTTAAAAAAAGCAACCAACACACATTTTTGTGTATACCACCTTCTAGGAGTCAACACCAAACTAGCTACCCAAAGCAGGATGTTCAAGCAGTCCCCAAAATGCAAAACTTTTCTGTTTAGTAATAGTATTTGGAGTCATACCATGGGTAATTTTAACATTTATGTATCTATTCTTAATACGTCTTACATAACCTTTTCTCATACATAATTAATTATTATAAAATATGGGTGATTCTGTTACTGTTATAATTAGCTAGTTATTAATAATAGGACAGGTACACAACAGAAGCCAGACATTTTAAGCATGGTCATCTGGGCAGCTTCACCAAGAAGCTACAGCTTCACAGTCCCCCCGGGAACCACTGGTTCATTCCCTGCAGATTACTGGGGAAGGGACTGGACAAAAGGGAGATGGACTCAGGCACAGTGAAGTTAGGGTGATGAAGGAAAGGTGTCTGTCAGTCAAAACTGGGAACAGAGATCATTGACTAGAGGGGGGTGAGTCACTGCAAGCCCATGAAAATTTGGAACTAGTCTTCCCAGACAAAGGAGTTTGCTCTCTTGGCTCTTAATTCTTGTGGCTCTCTTGCATTCTATTGTGTTCCCTCCACAGCCCTTGGCCAGGTAGACCCCACATGCAATAGACTGATGGACTACAATTGGGAACACAAACTAAGCTACCCTGATGTTGGATTGGACTGCACCCCAACAGAGAGTAAAAAATCTGGCAACTGCTTAAACCTCTCCTGGCTGAAGGCTTAGCGATACGTTTTCCATGATGGGACGAAGGGAAAGGAACTTTGGAAACTCAGGGATTTAACTCCAGACGAATAAATGCTGCTCATTCTCCCATGCAAGTCTCAGAAAATCTTTTTCTTGTGACATTGCAAGAAACCCACACTCCCAGCAACAGATGGGGGAACAGAGTATTTCCCACCAACAATTCTACTAGTCATTATTTTTTTTTTTTAAATCATAATTAAAGACCTTTTAGGATGCTAGCAGCAACATCCACAGGCAAAATGGGAGGGTTAAGAGTCATAGACTGAGTTCAAATTTTAGGTAGACATAAGTTTTGAGAGAAATATCTCAAAATATCAATAGGGTATTGCACAACGATAGTACCACAGTTCGTATCTGCCCTGAACGTCAGAAATGACAGTTACCACTATTATATCCCCATAAATATGGAAGTTATTGTTATGTTTGAACAATATTAAATTATAAAGTGCAACCCTAAAGTACCATGAATTTCATACGATGACAATTTATAGAAGAGGAAGACAAAGGCTCCCCCTCAACCCTTTTTCTTTAGGACAACTAAGTGTCTTTGCTGTATTTGTGAAGAAAGTTGAGACCCTAGCCTGCCTTCATATTCCAGACAGAATATAAAGAGATGTTTATTTGATCCAGTTTGTCTTAAATATGGTACTTCACAGTTAGGATAATGATAAAACATTTCATGGATAAAATAATGCAATGTATTTTTTTTTTTTTAATGCTGTGTACTAACAAGACCTAAAACAGTCCTTTCTCTTTGCCTACAACCTGAAGACAAGGCCAGACACAGATTCCTTCCCTTTTCACCCCTAGTCAACGGGTATGTTCTTTGTGTCATGAGTAATTAACTATGACTAGAACTGTCTGTCCCCCTGGAAATAGCTAGACACAGAGATAAACATTTCCTATTCAAATAACTGACTTTGAACGCCCTATGTACAGAATAACTCTGAGTGTAAACACCCTGTCTGCAATTCCTTTACCCATCCCTGCAAAATGACTACAGCAAAATCACTCTGCTGAGATATTTTGGCTTTCAGATATGATCTATTCCTATTGCAACAACCTGAATAAAATGATCTTAATTGTCTGGTGAATTTTGTCTTTGACAGTACCGTATATTTCTACCAATAATTCTAAACAGATAAAAGAATAGGTAATAGCATTTAAATTGAGGCAAGTGACTTAAAGAATGAAAACATGGGGGAAACAGATGAATCATAAGTTTCATAGTCTATCACTACTTGACAGACTCTACATTTAAAATCTTATGTGCATGAGAATTTGATTTCCAAAGAACACTTTCAATAAATGATGCCTTCTAGAAAAAGAAAAAAACTTTTTTTTGCATATATAAATAAAAAAGTAAAAGACTTACCTTTTCTTAATTGCACTATAATCTTCAATTTTCTTCTCTTAACAAGTTATTCTCTACCATATGCTTTATTTTATTGCTACCATTTAAAAAATATATCAAATATGTGAAGGAGATAAAATTTACCTAAACTCTCCATATGATATGGAAACAAAGAAAACACAGAAAGGCCAATAATAAATTTACAATGACAAAATTATACTAAAAAAATTCTAGTATGAAATCATTTACAATCCGAAATACATACTACATGCATTTTGCTTACCTCATTATTTGCTTTATCTTTCTCCCATCCTCCCCAACCCAACCCCACAACTTTTTAAGGCAATTTCTGTGATTCTCTTCTTATGTTCAATTAACAGAATTCACACGCACTGCCCATGACTTATCTTTAATTTCAAAAGATTTTCTTGTCTGATTTACATCCACCACACCCAGGAGGTTATTAGTACCACCTTATTCAGTATTGCTAAACTTCCCAATTATTCTCTCTTAGCCATAGTTTGACAAAATGGAGGGACAGACCACGATTAAAACTTCTATTTCTTTCTAATATATATATATATATATATATATATATATATATATATATATATATATATATATTCCTAAGTATTTTTCAAAATTGTCAAGGTCATAATAAAACAAAATCTGTGTCTAAATGTAGTCACAGGTTAGAAGAGACAAATAACAGGTAACAATTGAATACTGTGTGGTGCCTGCATGGATCATGGAACAGACACAGTGAACTACTGGAAAACATCTGAGGAAATCCGAGTAAAGCCTGGAGTTTAGTTGATAGAAATTCTGAAATGTTCATTTTCATTTTCTTTTTGACAAATATACCATCAATATATAAAAAATTTAATGCTGGCAAAATCTGGATGAAGGGCATATGGGTTCTCTGTGTTATCTTTGAAACTTCTGTTAACTCTAAAATTATTACAAAATACAAAATTAGAACAAAAACAATAATATAAAGGTACTTACAATGTCCTTTTCCAAGCCAGGCCTTCATCGAGGTATCTTCTAAGAAACTGCCTGAAGGTCCCAGGAATGCTCATGGGGAGGATTCTGATTTGGATTCAATGTCTTCATTCGATGTTCCCAAACCTGGAGATCAATTAAATTTATATTTATCTCTTTCACACTGATTATCATTGTACTAGTAGTTGAGAGTTACACTGGGTGGTTTTTAGCCACCACTCTCAGAAACTGCGCCACAGAAAATTTTTTAGGAATAAAGGTGTGTCGCTTCTTTGTCAATATGATCCAAGCTCTATTTAAAGGCACCATTTGGGACACAAATCATACCATTATTCTCATTGTTAACCTGTCACAATACCACTAATTCACACATGTACTTCCTCAGGCCAACAGCAAGTGAAAATCAAAATATGAAGCTAATTTTTGGTCTGCCTTCCAAACTTAGCCATTAAGCAGACATCAGAAAGACTAATTCCTCTTATGCCCACAAAGAATTCTGCTCCATTATCATCACATAGCAATGAGTAAACACATTCCTTTCTGAGAGATTCAAGGCATACTTCTGTTAAAAACAGAAACAAAACCAACTGGCTATTGAAGAATGATAAATAATTCATTATCTGATGGTATTCATCACTTTCCCTTAACTAATGCTAAATCTGCATTCAAGACCCTCTCCTGAAACAATGTAATTCATTATAAAAAGTCTTGCTAATAAACAGCTGGGCTCTAATAAAAACATATCTAAATCTGAAGAATACATTCAATTTCTGACCATATGGAATGCTAGTTTCATTTCATTCACCACCACTTCCTGCTTCCATGTTGTGTTTAATCATCTCCCATAGTCTTCAGTGATTGACACCTCAGCCCTTTCCTGGTAGGCCTTCACATCATCTAAAAAGCTGCTTTCCCTTGTGTTCAGCCAATGTCTGTCTGAGTTAGATGTGATCCGGAGGCCTTTAAAACGATTGAAAAATTATTCATCGTGGTGTCTCATTCGTGGGCCATGGAAATTAATATGTTATTTATGCTCTATCTAGCTGCCTTCAATATTTGAAGTTAAAACGCTTGAGGAAGGAGGGGACATTTAAAGGAATTATGTTTTTCTACTTGGAAGAAAGATGGCATGTAAAAGAGTATTAAAAATTCATAGAGGTACAAAGTGCTTTTGGATTTGTTAATTGCTTTCAAAGATTTACATACTATCTAGAGAAATATAAAGTTATGAGAAATAATAAATTTCTATCTAATTTAAAAAATTGATTTGTATCAGTGGCACTTATTCACCAGTATGGATGCTATTGACTTTATGTGAGAGCAATAAATATTTTGCATTTAAATTAAAATGGTGCATTACATTACTTGTATCTGCATTTACCCACAAGGTTATACTAGTAGATGCATAATTTTATGCCTGCAAAAAATAAAAATAAAATAAAATAAAAGAAGTGAGCAACAGCAGGAGCAGTTGTTTTTGTTTCCTTGTGTTTATTTCTTTAAAATTATCTTAAAATATAACTTAGGCAACACCATCATTGAATTACAAAATTATAAAGGAAGAGAATGAATAATCTCTTAAATATTTGTAGAAACAGTATGTTTTTATTCCATCTATTTTATTTCTTATTTTATATACCTTATACCACTGTTTTTCAGGAACTCTCACCTCCCTGAAATAGGGTGCATACATATGCTATATATTAGAATATAAAGGTTGCATAACTTACATCACTAAATAATTGTGTCACTAAGGGTGACATAATTCAACTTTGATAGAGTGGTAGGTCTTTTACATGTTTGTGCAAATCTAGCTGTTAGAATGTTTGCCATATATCTAACCAAGAGCCAATTCTTTGTAATGGTTCATCCTTTGTCTCTTGTTCTATAGAGAACCACAGAAATACCTGAGAGGAAGTATAGTGTACTATTACCTTATTTGATAAAAGAAAAAGCCTAAAATAAAATAATCAAAAAACAACTTTGAAACCTAGAGGTTTCCTTTCCTGTGTGCTTTGCTAGCAATTTTTCTATTGTTCCTCACAAGACTCTGTCTATCTAAACTAATGCAGTATAGGTCTGAACAAGTCTGTAAAACAAATCCATCAGAATCCTGAATACTGAGAATGCAGGTCAAACCTTAGTCGTTTTCTGTTTTCATGTGTTCTTACTCTTTAACTATTTGTGAGTGAAATATAAAGATCATTCTAACACAGTTAAGTTAGATTAGAAAACAAAGGCCTCAAGCTCTACCCATCCCTTTTCCATCTTTGCTAGAACACTGCAGATCTGACCTTCATTGACTAACTGACCCTCTACTTCTCACCCAATTTCCTGTACCCAGAGGACAGGGGTAAAATAAAAAAAAAAAAGAAATCACTGTTTGAAGAGGGAGGACAGTTACCTCACCAGCATCAGAAGCCTAGGCCCACCCTATTCACCACCTCAGCCCCTGTGCCCAAATTTAGTAAAAACCTTTCACCCAGCCTCATCAGTGCACCTCCATTCTCTGAGGTCACTCACTCTCACTTCTTGTGTGCATACTATTGTTTTAATGAATTATTGTGCTTTGCTAAATCCTTCTGTCATGTTCTTGAGTTCTTTCTTGAGCCGTGACAAAAGCCTGGACCCTGGTACCAGGTTGATGCCAGCCTTGGCCTCCCAGGGTGCCATCTGCAATCAGTTCCACCACCTTTCCCCTACTCTGTCATATAGATAATTATTCCCTAATTCTTTCTTCCCTATCTCCTAAATTCAAATGAACTAGTCTTCTTTACTTTTAGCATAAGGAAATTATATTAGATTTCTATGCAGGTGGTCATTGATATTTGTGTTTCTAATGTATGTTGTCAACCAAATATTCTATGTAAACAGAACCATGGACCTATTTTCAAATCATTGGGATTAGTTACCTCTTGCAAAGAATGCAGCAAATATTTACTCATTGCCTGCTATTTATGATACATTGACTAACCCTATTTATATAATGATGAATACAACTAAGCATAATGGTAATTTTTGCCTTAACAGATCTTATAGTCAGGTGCTGGGATATAATTACTAATTTTTTTTTACAAAAATCAAAACTATTAAATGTATATGGAAAGAGTGATAGATATGAGTAGGGAGTGTCATACAAATTATGCAATTTTTTACAAAATTATAACTACATAAGTAGCAGCAAAATATCATAGGTTTAGGATAAATCAAATAAAATATTCATTATATAGACATAGAACCATAAAATATATTCATAACAAGAAAAGATGGAAATGAATGCAAAGGTTTTCCAAATTCAATGTTTGAATACTGAATGTATCTATCATTTCTTCCCAAATTGATCTATAGAGTTAATGTTATTCCACTTGAAATCCACACATAGTAGAGACAAAAATGGTCTTTTCCATAAAATTTTCTAGTACAGTTGGATAGCCATTTGAATAAAAACAAACAACCAACCACACTCCAATGCACTCCCTATTAAAATATTGTACCAACTGCATATTTCACATATCTAGAAAAAAACTCTCCAAAAATTAATATGCAACAACAAAAAATTACCCTGAATAGCCACAGCGGCCTTGAGAAAGAGTTCACAGTACCAGATATCAAGCTATATTATAAAGCCATTGTTCTCAAAATTGCCAGGTACTGGCTCAAGACTAGACATGTAGATAAAACAGACATATAGACAGAACAGAGAACCCAGAAATTGACCCAAGATGTTATGCTCAATTCATATTTGAAAAAGGAGGCAAGAGCATACATTGGAGTTAAGACAGTCTCTTTAATAAATGGTATTTGGAAAACTGGACAGGTACATATAAAAAAAAATGACCACCAACTTACACCATACACAAAAATAAATTACTTAAACATAATATGGGAAAGCATAAAAATCCTAAAAGAATCCATTAGCAGAAAAATATCAGACATATGTTGTAATATCTTTACCGACAACTCCTAAGGCAATGGAAATTAAAGAGAAAATAAACAAATGGGAGTACATCAAAATAAAAAGCTTCTGCACAGCAGAAGAAACCATCAAAAAACCATAAATCCTACTACCTGGGAGAACATATTTGCCAATGTTATCTCCAGTAAGGGCCTAATCTCCAAAATTTATAGGGAACTCAAATATCCTAACAAGAGGAAAATAAACAATCAAAAAAAAAAAAAGAGAGGGGGGGGGAGCAAGGGACTTAACTTTTGAAAGTGGACATACAGAAACCCAGGAGACATATGAAAACATGCTCAAAGTCACTCATTATCTGAGAGATGCAAAGAAAAAAAATGAGATACCAAACAGCTTGAAACATCACTCATTATCTGAGAGATGCAAAGAAAAAAAATGAGATACCAGAAATGGCTATCATTAATAAACAAACAAGTGCTGGCGAGGATTTGGAGAAAAAGGAACCCTCTTGCACTCTGGTGGTAATGCAGACTGGTACAACCACTGTGGAGAACAGTATGGAGTTTCCTCAAAAAACTAAAAATGGAACTCCCATTTGACCCAGTAATCCCACTTCTAAGAATGTATCCCAAGGAATCATAAACACCAATCAGAAAGGACATATGCACCCCTATGTTCATGGCAGCACAATTCACCATAGCTAAGATTTGGAAACCACCTAAGTGCCCATCAGCAGATAAGTGGATTAGAAAATGTTGGTACATCTACACTGAAATACTACGCTGCTGCTGTAAAACAGAAAGAACTCTTGCCATTCTCAACAGCATGGATATACCTGGAGAGCATTATGCTAAGCAAAATAAGCCAGTCAGAGAAAGAAAAATATCACATGATCTCACTCATTTGTGGAATATAATAAATATAATAAATTGATGAACAAAAATAGATCCAGATACATAGAAACATCAAATAGTCTGTCAATCCTCAGAGGGAAGGCAGGGAAGTAGGGTTAAGAGATCAACCAAAGGACTTGTATGCATTCATATATGCATAACCAATGGACACAGACACTTTGTGGGTTGGAGGCATGTGCTAAGGGGTTGGGGTGACCAATGGAGAAAAAATGAGACACATGCCAATTCTATAAACAATAAATAATTACAAAATAATAACATTTTTAATATATATATTTCAGAGAGGAAGGAAGAAGGAGAAGGAGAGAGATACATCAATGATGAGTGAAAATCATTGATTGGTTGCCTCCTGCACACCTCACACTGGGCATCGAGCCTGCAACCAGGCATATGCCCTGACCAAGAATCAATCTGTGGCCTCCTGGTTCTTAGGTTGACATTCAACTACTGAGCCATGCCATCCAGGCAATAATATAAATTTAAAATTCGAGAAGCATATCATCAACTATTGTATTCATCTGGAAAAGTGAATAAACATTTTCTAATGTATTTCAAAGTTTTTTTTATTTGTTAATAATCTCTCCTTATGCATATGCAAGTTAGCTGCCTTACATATGAAATATCACATATTTCTAGGATTACATTATGCACAAATTGATGAAGATCCATGAACAAATTTTTCTAAAACATTTTCTGTGTCCTTTTTTTGCTTTTCTTAGTTGAAATGTCAGTGTCAGCTCTTACTGACAGCTTCCCACACCTCTTTCAATGAAACTGGCCTTTATTCAATGTAGCTACAGGGCTGGTCCCCTTCCTTTCATTTTTGCTTGCCAGCTTTGAAAATTCTAGACTTAAATTAAAAATAAGGGGGGAGGTCGAAACAGTGAAAACACTATGTAGCTGTTGTTTTTTATTAATAAATGGCTATTGCAAGGTGATAAGAGTTTATATCTGTAGAGTGATGAAAACATACTCTAAAATAGCATCAACTTGATTCTAACTTTCCAAATTAAATACTTTCAAATAATGTCACAATAATTGGAAACATCTGTCTCCAAATTTAACATATCTTTTTTTCCTTCTCTGTCCAGTTTTATTATTCCAAATTATGATTTAGTCGGTTTAACCTTCTCTCCTCACCCCCCAATAACTGACTTTTATTCCAGTATGAAACACACATTGCTTTATTTTAAGAAATCTGTCCTTGGTAATTAAACTGTTATATCTTTCCGCTGTTGCTGTCAATTTTTATCCAGCCCTTCTCCATCGCTCAGCTGCTCTGAACTTTCATTCCCCTGCCTCATGCAGACCCTGATGCAAAATGATCTGGTAAACACATCTAAATGATAAGTGTCTCAGGTGGAGAAATGCTCCTTGTTGGCATTATTCATCCATGGGAGGTGCCTTAGCTTTCATATTTTACTGCTGTGTACTTGTCCCAAGGGATGAATGCATTGAAATTTCCTGTTAAAGATTAAATACTGATCTCCCAAGAGGACAGCATCTATTCAGCTATTTACAACAGGGTTGTAAGTCAACAACAAGCAGCTGTTCAGTTTATTTCTTCATACAAGGATTCTTAGTTTCACAGTCTAATGAATCAACCTGAGGGTGATTTAGCCTTGCGATCATGCCAAGAGTAATGCAGTTTATTTGGGATTTAATAATTTAAGAGGATCCTTGCCACTTTTTAATCATATAACTAGTAAATCAATCATAAAACAAATTCATGACAGATGTGGATGCAACAAATTAGGGGAGTAACCTTAGGAAAACACAATATTAATTCCATAACTTGTTTTTAAATTAGCATGCACCCCTGTATAAATCATTTCTTCATGAAAGCAAAAGGAAACAGGTCATGACCTCCTCCAACATGTTAATAAGGTGAATTAACCTCAAGAAAGAAGACTTGTTGCAAGTGATGGGCATGTTTAGAAGAAGAGTCACAAGCATAATAAAGCACAAGAAAAAAATGTGCATTGGCCAAGAGCAATATGACAAGATGACCATCCTCACATGATTCTCCCTTCAGTATTATGCAAAATATCAATCATTCCATCTCTGGTTGAGGATGGGTAGTACTTATTTTTTTCCAGCCTACATTTTTGCTAGCATTAAGTCTCTTTAAATACCCACTTTTGAATGCAAACAGTCTCCAGCATCTGTGATAGACTTTCTTTTCTCATCTACCTATTTTTTCTCCTAAGAGATCTCATTCATACTGTAGCTTAAATATCATCTATATCCAATGTCTATCAACATTGGGTCATCAATGTATAATGATGAAAATACTATTCATAAATATTCCCTCAGGTATATGGTAGTCATTTAGTTGAAAATACAAAATTTTTAAATAATTAGAGTTAATCTGATTGCAACTATTGATGGTCTAACTCAGTGATTGGCAAATTCCTTAGTCAACAGAGCCAAATATCAATAATACAACAATTGAAATTTCTTTTGAGAGCCAAATTTTTTTTAAACTTAAATTTCTTTTAATGCCACTTCTTCAAAATAGACTCATCAAATCCATATTTTGTGAAGAGCCACACACAAGGGGTCAAAGAACTGCATGTGGCTCTCAAGCCTCAGTTTGCCAACCATGGGTCTAACTTTAATTATAAAGTAAGCTTTCTATTAACCTAAACACTATCCTATATAATAAAAGCCTAATATTCTAAGTGTCTGGTTGTCCCGTGACTGGTCAGCTGTTAAACCAATAAAAGCAAAATATGCTAATGACATGCTAAGGCCACTCAACTGCTCACTATGATGTACACTGACCAGTAGGAGGCAGACAGTTGACTGGTCGACCAGTTGCTATGACACGCACTGACTGGTAGGTTAGCTTGCTGCTGGGGTCTGGCCTCTTGGGACTGAGTGAGATGGAGCCCTCCCATAGTTCCTCCCTGGCTGGCCAACCTCCCACATCCCTCCCCAGATGGCCAGCCCCAATTGGCCCTGATTGGGACTGGGAGAGACAGGGCTGGACATGCCCTGGAGCTCTCTGGTGGTCCCTTCCCACCCAAATGTGCACTGGTGGGGTCCCTCAGCATGGCCTGCACTCTCTCACATTCTGGGACCCCTTGGGGGATGAGAGAGCGCCAGTGTCAGCCTGATCCTGCAGGCCACTCCCCTGGACACAGGGCTCACCAGACACAAAGCTCACAGCTGGCGAGCACTGCCATGGCAGCGCGAGCCTCCCCCAACCCAGAATGCTTGGGCACAAACTCACAGCAGGTGCAGTGGGGCCAGGATGGGCAGGAGCAGCAGGCAGGAGCTACAGGCAGCATTGGACTGCTGGTTTCAGCCAACCCCTGCAGGCCACCCAGAGGTACCCCACCTGTGCACAAATTCATGCACCAGGCCTCTAGTGATTACATAATGCATTTCTATAATTTTAGCATACCTTTGATTTGGGAGATGTGTCTAGTGATAAATATTTTTACAGCTGTTTAAAGCAATCCCAAATTTATTGAAAGAATAACTATACCATATCTTCAGTAAAAACAGTATTTTCCCCACTAAAATTGAATTAAAATAGAAAAACAAAATGTTGTTTCTCTTTCCTCTTTACTACTACTTAATATTCTCAGGCAATCTGCAGAGGCTTTACAAAGCACTCGTAGCAAAATTAAATTTATGCCATATTAAAGACTAGCTTGATTAGGGCAATTGAATAAAATGAAATTATTAATTACAGATAGAATTTTGATCTACAAATTTTATAGAAAATTAAACAGTATCTTTCTATTATAATTACTGTGCTTACCAGGTCATTAGATCTTTATTTAGGAATACTAATTTTGTTATATCTAATGAGCTCTCCCATGCAAATTAGAATATCTGATTTTCATTATCTTATCTTTGACCTATATAAAGAATGGTTTTGATAGTATTTGAGATTTCAATAAATTTTATAAAGTTTAGAGATATTTAAAGTTATTGAAATAATCATTTTCTTAATCATAGGAAATCCAAAATACCTTTTGTTTTTACTCTAGATAAGATTAATATTTTCATCTGGTCTTGAGACAATAAGTGAAATAGGGAATTTTCAGTTGGTTTAAAAGATTATAGGAACAATATAAAAGAGGTATATCTGTTTTATAAGAAATCTCATAACCTGCTTAGTTAGCTACAATCTCTATTTACTATGTTGTTGGTTTTAACCTTGGTTAAGACTTTTTTAAATAATAGGATAAATACATCGTGTTGCTATGGTTTAAATAAATGACATGCTTACTGTATTTCTGGCGTATAAGACAACTTCTGAAATTAAAAAAAGCGTGCTCAGATTGGCCAGAGTCAGAGGGGCGGTCTATTAAAAAAAGAACTGGTGTTGCCTTGGAAGTGGGGGGTAGTCTTATACAGTGAATATAGGCCTAAACCTATGTTTTAACTGTAAAATTAGGGGGTCGTCTTATATGCCGGAAAATACGGTAACAATAAATCCAAATAAACTGAATCCCCTCATATAAAATACTCCTAGCTGTTTAATATACAGATAAAAGAGAAGTGTTCAAAGGTATGCTAAATGATGACTGTTAAACCTTCCCTAGTTAGACTTTGGTAGTCAGTGTTTTCTCTCTGTTAAAGTTTGCCAAATGGCTATTCATAATCAGAAGGATTTATCCCTCAAGCACAATCAATAATGAAGTGCCTCTATCTAAAAGAAAGTCCCCATTTTGAGATTTTTACCTCAGTGCTTCCCCCAATTCCTAAAATGTTTAGCAGCACAGAGCCCTTTTTAGGGAAAAAAATCACAATGTGATTATTTCCATGTGGCTGCCTTTAACTGTTTTATTTTGCCAGATTCTCAGGATAGTCAAGGTTGTTCTGTATAATAGTTCACCTGTACTTTGCATAATTGAAAGATGCTGTTCATTTCTCCTTGTCTCAGTTATGGGTATAAACAGCTGTTTTTCCAACAGGTGGTGAGTGAGTAAACAAAAAACCAGAGTGTTCTAGATAGTTGTGTAACAGCACAAAAAAGAATTTTAAGCATTTACTGACAATATTATAATTGCTTTGTCTATTTTTCAGCATAAATTCTGTTCAGTAGCATTTATATAGATAATCATTCATTTATTTTCTATAATTAAAATTTTTGTAGTCTATGTGATTATAATGATGAAAATAAATATATACCATTTATAGTTTCATTTTCACCCTACCATAATTTATGTAATTCAATAATACTGAAATACTCTATATGGAGGTAACAAGTATAACTGAATATAAGTAGCTTATCTAATAAAAGAGTAATATGCAAATTGACCATACCTCTGCTACACCCAAAATCCACGCCCACTAGCCAAGTCCACCAGCCAATCAGAGCAAGTATGCAAATTAACCCCAACCAAGATGGTTGTGGCCACAGAGAGCAGGAGGGAGGCTCGGGTTTCTGTGGCAATGGAAGAAGCCAAGCTTTCTGCCTGCCCTAGCCAGCCTAAGCCTCCACTCAAGGCTAAAAAGTTTTAATTATAGAAGGTAAACAAATCCAAGCAGAAATGGCAGCAGCCACTGAGCAAGCAGAAGACTTGGCTCTACTCCAGGCTACAAAGTTTCAATTGTAGAAGATAAATAAACCCCAGATATCAGAGCCTCCACTTGGGCCACCAGAGGGTGTGTCTAGCCTGCAAACCACACCCTCGCTCAGGCTATCCCACGCCCCAAGGAAACCCCCACCCTGATCCAGGACACTCTTCAGGGCAAACCAACTGGCCCCCACCCATGCACCAAGCCTCTATCCTATCTAATAAAAGAATAATATGCAGATTGACTATCACTCCAATGCACAAAATAGCTGCCCCCATGTGGGCATAAGATGGCCACCACAAGGTGGCCAGCAGGGGAGGGCAGTTGAGAGGGATAAGGCTTGCAAGAGAGGGCAGTTGTGGGTGATCAGGCAAGCAGGGAGGGCAGTTGGGAGGCACCAGGCATACAAGGGAGGGCAGTTGGGGTGATCAACCCTGCAGGCCAACAGACGAGGAAGTTGGGGGCAAACAGACTGGCAGGGGAGCAGTTAGACATCATTCAGGCTGGCATGGGAGTGGTTAGGGTGTGATCAGGCTGGCAGGCAGAAATGGTTAGGGGTAATCAAGAAGGCAGGCAGGCAAGCAGTTGGGAGCCAGCAGTCCTGGATTGTGAGAGGGATGTCTGATTGCCCAATTAGGCCCGATCCCATTGGGTTACCAGGATGTCATCCTTTTGCCTTTTTGTTTCCCCAATCCTGTTCTAACCAGTTCCTTATATTAAATTTAACTTGATATAATAACTGGGTGGGTGTTCTCTTTTTCTAACTGAATCCCAGAGAGATGGAAGAATTTCTATTACCATCAGAGTAACAAAACTATTTTATTTGGAAAAAATTACCAATGTTTGTAGCAATGAAAACTTATTGAATTCCTTGCCATATAATAAGGCTCAATTAGCACCAAATTTGGCAGCAGTTATTAGTGCCAATCTCTATTATTGTGCTTACTGATGTGTATAACCTTAGTAACTCATGCTTCTTCTCCTCCACCTTTCCTCACATTCCCATACACTACCCTGGACACATATTGGAAATACATAATGTCTAGTATGTGTTTCTGAGATATTTTAAACTAGATTTGGGGAGAATTTATGAGGGAGAGATAGTAGTTGTGGGGAATGTGAGAAACAAGAGATATAAACACAGCTTTTGGAGACCAATAAACTGTTGGGGAAAAAAGTTTATTTTTAAATGGAAAGATTCACAACACTAATGAAAAAGAAATTTAGAATCTGGAAAAATAACTTTGGAAAATATTAAATGATAAGGAATGATAAGGGTCTATGTAGGTTTTTTTGTTTGTTTGTTTGTTTGTTTTTGTTAAACATATCTTGTTTCTTTTAGAAAGTAAATATACATGATAAAAACCAAATTAAAATACATTCGTTGTTATCCTGATGCAAATATCAAACAAAACTGTGAAATACTGACCCCTGAGGTCTGGAATGACATAGGATGCCCATTATCAATACTTTTCTACAACATATTAGAAGTCTTGGCCTGTGCGATAAGGTAAGAAAAAGAGAAAGAATATACATAAAAGAAATAAATAATACTCTCATTATTTGCCTGCCATTGAAACATATACCAACAAAATCCAAATTAATAGAAAGATAAGTGAGTTTAGTATTGGATATAGTAATAAATACAAGTAAAAGATACAAAAATCTATTGATTGGAAAATAATATTTAAAATATGTACAGCTTCAAAATTTTATATAACAGTAAGTCTAAATAGGTATATAAATTTGAGAGAAATTATTAGACACCTAAATGAAGAATCATAAAAAATTAAAAGTTTTAAGATATAATTTTAATGATATTTAAATTTATAAAAAAATAATAATAATGCCAGTAAGATTTTTGTTCAAATGGATGTGAATCTAAATTTATACAGAATAATAACTCTAAAGAACTGAGGATAATAATAAAGATCTTGAAGATGAAGAGGATAGGAAGCAAATTTGTAAGACATTGTCAAAAATATGAGAATTCTATCTAATAAAGATGGAATATGCAAATTGACTGTCACATCCTCACAAAGATGGTGGCACCCACAGCCAATAAGGAAGGAATATGCTAGTTGACTGCCATGCCCTCAAAGATGGCAGCACCCAGAGCCACAAGATGGTGGCACCCAGTCCTCTCATCCCTTCAGCCCTCAGCCACCCAGGGCTGGCCCAAGGCACAGGCAAATCTCTTGGATGGAAGCTGCCTAGCCACCCAGGGCTGGCCCAAGGGATGACCAAATGTCTGAACAAGCAGGCTGCGTGGGGCAACCAGGTCAGCAGGGGAGTTAATGAGGGATGACCAAATGATTGAACAGCAGGCTACATGAGGTGACCAGGCTAGCAGGTGGGGGCAATCAGGCTGGTGGGGGCAATCAGGCTGGTGGGTGGGTAACAGTTAGGGGCAACCAGGTAGGCAGGCAGGTGAGTGATTAGGAGCCAGTGGTCCAGGATTATGAGAAGGATGTCCCCTGAGGGGTGCTGGATTGGAGAGGGTGCAGGCTGGACTGATGGGACATCCCTACCTGTCTATGAATTTCATGCACTGGGCCTCTAGTATACAATAATTGAGAAAGTGTGGTATTGACATAAAGGTAGACAACTTTATTAATGGATAATAATAGAAAATCTAGTAATAGATATACACATACAAACAATCACATAATTTATGACTCAATAATGACACAGTACAGAGGGACTCAGTATCATATCAGGAAAATGGGAACAGGCATCTACTCACAGAGACACTGAGAGGACTGAGATAATCAGAGTCAGACTGCGACCTGGAGTTCAGTACATTTTACAGCCCTGTGGCTGCCAGCTATTAGTTAATTCTATCTTACAAATTTCACCTTATAATCATTTTCCATTCCCTTTGAAACAACTACTCCAAAGTAATTTTATTTATTTCTGAAATATAACTAAAATATTCTGTTCATGACCCACAGATATTTCAAGCCAATTTTATTTCACTTTCTAGGCCTCCAGGCTAGGATTCTCAGTTTTCTCCCTGCAGTATGCTTTACTTAAGCAGCATTTTAAGCATTTTCCTCACTTAAAATTGCCTTATGAATTATATAAGTCCTCTTTCCTTCTTAAAACTGCTTTATATTCTGTGGCTTAACTAGACCCTTCTTTTTTTATATCCTAGGCTACAACTTTCTGGATACTTCATATAACTTTTATGCCTATGGTCTTGTGAATTGCTAAGTAAATTTATTTTTACTCTTATATAATCTACCCAGAGACCCCAAATTTGAATGATCCATTAAATAGAGTAATAGCTCTAGATAGAATATTCCTAAACTTATTTTTAAAAAATCACAAATTTTCTTTCCTAAGAATACACAGACTATGTATGCCTTTATTTAGACTGAGCCTAAATAGATTTTCAAGGTGTACAGAGTAAATGCTACAATGCCATGTGTAATGACCCTGGACAATATTGTCTGCCTTCCAAAACATCTTGAGAATAGATTGTTTTTCTCTGATTTAAAGTATTTAAATAACATAACATAGCCATTTGAAGAGACAGTCTGCAGGTAAGAATTGCTATGATTTCTTCATACTACAAAAATGTACAAAATTGCCACTTAAAGCCCAATTATTATAACATTGAGAACAGATCTTCACAATTGATAACTGGACCAAAAATCAGTTCATGATATAATTTTTTATTTTTATCTGCTGATTTATATGACAACTGAATTGGTTCACATATTGATTTATCTGTTTTTCTTACTGTCTACAAAATCAAATCATCTTTAAATTGGATTTAGGTCTATCTTGAGAGATTAGTACACTACACCTAAATAAATAGCATTTACTCTTTTGAAACATGTATGTAACTTGAAGTTTTCTATAAATGACCAAGTATAGTAACAGTGAACCTGAAAATCAGATAGCATTATAAAAAATAAAACAAAACAAAAAAAACCCCACAAAAACAAAACAAAACACACACACATTATTTCAAGTGAGTCTTTCAATTCATAGCACCCAGGATAGTTAATACAATTGATTCCTATTTATTCCAACAAAATTACTATTTTGTTTTATTACCCACTGAGACTGAAAACAAATAGAACAAAACATATTTAAAGTAACTCTCTGGCCAAAACCGGTTTGGCTCAATGGATTGAGCGTCAGCTTGGGGACTGAGGGGTCCCGGGTTTGATTCCGGTCAGGGGCATGTACCTTGGTTGTGGACACATCCCCAGTGGGGGGTGTGCAAGAAGCAGCTGATTGATGATTCTCTCTCATCGATGTTTCTAACTCTCTATCTCTCTTCCTTCCTCTCTGTACAAAATCAATAAAATATGTTAAAAAAATAATAATAAAAAAAATAAAGTAACTGTCTGGTTTACTGAAAATATCATATACAATTCACTACTGAAAAGGAATCTTTGTATTAAAAATTCCTATTCATTTAATTTTTATATTGGTGTGTCAATAACACAGATATAGTTTTGTAGGAAGTAGTTGATAAATATACAGTTGCAAAGTCATTTAATATAAATTGTGCAATTCATGCTTTCTAAAAATGATCAAGGGACATATTAATTCATTGTTTAATAAAAATAAATGCTGACATAAGAAACATACTAAGACTTTACTTCAGCAGCTATAAAACCTGAAATAAAACTTATTTCTTAAATTCATGGACAAAATAATGTTTTCAAAGATAATCAGCTATCTGCTAATAAAAGAGAGAGCACTTTGACCTCTTTGAACATAAGTATGCTCCAAGCTGACATGACAATTTTAGGATAAAAATAAGTAGGATAAAATAGGTTTGTAAAACCTATTAGAGGAAGGAAGGCTGCTTTCCTTGGCTACTAAGTCTGAAAAGTATTTTATAGAAAAGTGTAGAAGACTTCCCAATTTGATACTAATACCGCAAAACCCTGAGATGTTACGTAAGTTGAAATTTTATAGAAAATAAAGTAGTAACTTAAAATTTTATTAAAAATAGTGTCATTCATTTAGAATGACTTCAAAATATTTTAAATTTCTTAAAGTTTCCAGAATGTTAACCTTATATAAAAATAATAAAGATCTTTATATCCACTTATTTTTCTATAGGCATTAGTGAAGTCTATAAGTTGACTGTCTTTTACTTGACAGTAGTAGTAAATAAGTGATGGCTGGTTGCTGAGCCCCTGTTACAAGGCTCTACTAATCCTCTGGTATACCACAACTCTGTACATTAAGACAGTCTCTTGACTGTATTTGAGCAATTCATCAAAAATTGTTGAGCTGTTTATTTTGTGCATAAACTGTTCTGTGTGATATTAATGGACAGAATCCATGCCATTTTACTTACATTACCATTTAAACTTAATTTATCTGCAAACTTGGCCTTAGGAGTTATTTTTTGTATCTGTCTCACTTTACACCCTCCTGTCTCATGATTGATGGTCCCTCTGTTGTATGCACAGTGATATCATGGACTGGCTTGCTCCTTTTTTCTAGAATTACTAGAGGTCTGATGACAAAATTCGTGCAAGGGGCTCAACCCTCACAGCCCAGCTTCATCCATCCAAAAGGTCATCTGGTCTAATTAGCTTATTATGCTATTATGATAGATTACTAGAGGCTGGGTGCATCGATTTTTTCCCCGGGGCAGGGGGGTATGTTTCCCTCAGCCCAGCCTGTACCCTCTCCAATCTGGGACCCCTCAAGGAATGTCCAAATGCCTGTTTAGGCCTGATTCCAGTGTGATTGGGCCTAAACAGGCAGTCGGGCATCCCTCTCACAATCCAGGACTGCTGGCGCACAACTGCTCACCTGCCTGCCTTACCTGATTGCCTCTAACCACTTCTGCCTGCCAGCCTAATCATCCCCTAACCACTCCCCCACCGGCCTGATTGATGCCTAAATGCTCCTGTGCCAGCCTGATTGCCTCTAACTGCCCTCCCCTTCAGGCCTGGTCAGCCCTAACTGCTCTCCCCTGCAGGCCTGGTTACCCCCAACTGTCTTCCCTTGTAGGCCTGGTCCCTCCCAACTGCCCTCCCCTGCTGGCCATATTGTGTCCACATGGAGGAAGCCATCTTGTCTGTTGAAGTGATGGTCAATTTGCATATTACTCTTTTATTAGATAGGAGGGTAGAGGCCTGGTACTTGGGTGGAGCCAGCTTGTTTGTCCTGAAGGTGTCCCAGATCAGGGTGTGGATTCCCTTGGGGCATGGAGCTGCCTGGGTGAGGGGCCTGTGGTGGCTTGCAGGCTATCCATGTCCCCAGCGAACCAAGTGGAGGCCCTGGCATCTGGGATTTATTTATCTTCTATAATTGAAACTTTGTAGCCTTGAGTAGAGGCCTAGGCTGTTCAGGGTGTGTGGAAAGCTTGGTCTCCTCCATTGACAAGGAAACCCAAGCCTCCTGCTCATTCTGTGGCCATAGCCATCTTGGTTGGATTAATTTGCATAGTTTCTCCTGATTGACTGGTGGGTGTGACTTGTGGGTGTAGCAGAGTGATAGTTAATTTGTATATTACTCTTTAATTAGATAGAATTACCTAAAAACTTTATCCTCAGCAAAGAGATATGTGGATGCTGTTCTTAAACAGGTTTTGTCAATTCAACAAAATGGGATCTATAGTTTAGTTATGTCCTGCCCTCAGTAATGTAGGCTACTCAGGTATATCATAATTCAAACTCTAAAGTCATGGCTTAATCTACCTTATTTATGCTAAGAGAGCAATTAACAGTTCTAAACATCTGTAAGAGAATAATGTTTTCTCACTTTTTGTATAATGCATAGCTGACACTGTGGGCCTCTTATTGGAGAGAGTAAATAAAACATGACTTTTCTGTGTTTATATTAAGGGCTTCAACTCCAGATTTGTACTTTACATATTAAATTTACTCTGATTATTTCATGGATTTAGATAATTTTATTTAAATTGCAATGACTAGGTAGAAATATAGCAGAATTCTGAGATATATATATATATATATATATATATATATATATATATCTCAGAATTCTGCAAACAGCTGTATATGACATTTGTTTTTCATACAAAACTTAGTTGATGTCTTGAGCTGTGTCTTCTTTAGAATACAGTCATAACATGCTACCACAAGCTCAGATGAGAAAATTAAACAAAGACAACAGTTGTTGATACTTTTTTATATTACCTGCCCATTCCAATACTAGCAATTATCTATTGGGAGATTCAATAAGCTACTGGTGGACAAGAATCACTGTATAATCTATTAGCTGGAATATATATTAGGTAATGAGCTCTCCTTATAGTGGTGAGATGAATTTGATATAATATAGTGATTAGCACTAAGATGTCCTATGTGAGCCTCCCTTGGATTTGTTTTAAGGTCAGTTAGAGATTTAACAAAAAAGTTTGTATTGCAAAAGAGCCTTCAGGTGTGCTCCTGCAATCTCTGTGCAAAACATAAGGGCAAGGCATACTCGCAGGCGATTTCCCAAGAGAAGCATCTTTCTCCTGCAATTTCAGGATGTGGAGCCCACTGAAACGGGATGAGAACGAGCAGCTATGATAAGAGCAGATAAGAGGGAGACATTTAACAGAGATGAGTGGTTTTCCAAGCAGAGGTGGTGATGCTGAACAGCTCTGCTCCTACCTGTAATACCTACAGCTGGTAAAATAAACTTCACATTTAACCATTCCACTTAAAAGAGAAAAAAGATAGGTTGATAATGTCAATGCTTGAACTATGGAAATTATTGTTTGTGACTGTGTTTAGGATCTTTCTTTTCCCTAAGACTGTGAGAGTAGAGGAATCTATAATGGAGCCAGGTCACTTGATATCAAGAAGCAGTTTGTATAAAAAGGTTAAAATCTTTAGAAAATTCTTGAAACTTAATTTTTCCACAGTAACAAACTTTGATAACAAACTAAAAAGCTATCCAAAAAAAAAAAAAATGTCAACTCCTTATTCTTCCACTGATGTTTTAAAATCAAATATTTAAAATAGAAATGGTATAAAAGAAAAAGTAATAAAGGTAAGCCATAATCTCATATCACATTGAAAATACTAGATTGGCACCATGCTTTTACAGATATAATGAAAATCTGCTACATTTGTAAGTTTAGGAGCTATTATAATCATTCCTTGTTAATCCTGAAAACTCTAAATCTTAGAAAAGTTATGTGGCTTCCTCCAGGTTAGCATGCAGTAAAGCAACTAAATGGCAAAGCTGGAATTTGTATCCAAACATTTTAAGTGCAACCTATGTGTTCTAAATAACACATTTTTAGTCATTCTCTATATCATCACCTATTTAAAAATTCTTATCCTAAATCCTCAATCACTTATTTAGATTGATTTAGACATGATGAAACTATCAGAGAATTTAACCAATTTCACAGCTGTTCCTGAGGTACCAAATGGTGGATTATTTCAGATATCAAGGCCAGTATCCCTTCTTTGTCCCATTTTGCTTTGGGTGATTAATATTTATGACTGCCATTACTCAATTGTCTTGTTCTTAGTTGAAAATGAAAGAGTCCAAGATATATAGGATGTCCCCAAATAATATTTACATACACTTTGAATAATTATAAAGGCAATGTTTATTAAAATACACTCGATTTTTGCCTGGCCAGTATGGCTCAATAGTTGAACATTAACCTATGAACCTAGAGGTCATGGTTTGATTCCTGGTCAGGACACATGCCAGGTTGCAGTCTGATCTAATCCCCAGTAAAAGGTGTGCAGGATGCTGGTGATCAATGATTCTCTCTCATTGATGTTTCTATCTCTCTCCTTCTTGCTTCCTCTCAAAATCAATAAAAATATATTTTAAAAAATACATATAATTTTCAAGTTGAGCTATTAGTTGTTAAAGTGTGTATCCTTTTTGGGGAGACATCCTGTATATAGAGAGATACAAAGATACACACAAACACATTATTTGGAGTATTGTTTGTATCATAATTATAATATTTAGTGCTTTGGAGAACACTATTTTATACTGTTAAATTAAAATACACATTATTATACACACATCTTTATTGTGCTTTCTCTTCTGCCTTAATTTTTTAGGTATCATCTTATCTAATAAAAGGCTAATGTGCAAATTGTCACTTCTGGAGTTTGACTGCTCGCTATGACATGTGCTGATCACCAGGAGGCAGCAGAGAGTGAAGGCTCCGGATGCCAGCTGGGATGGAAGGCCTCGATCAGCTCTGATAGCTGGCCAGGCCGAGGGGACCTACCTGTGCGTGATTTTCCTGCACCATATGAATTAGGAAGAACAATGCTTGACACACAAAATTTTGGAAAATAATGTCAGGAAATTAAATGGCAAAATGACCTGATGTTAGCACAAAATTCCAATGACCACAATAACATTTTTTTAAACATTGTAAAAATAAAAAGAGCTAGTGAATTTATTATTTCTACTTCCTCCAATAGGCAAGTGCATTCAACATAAATATATACATAGGTGTCAATAATTAAGAATAATTTAAAAGCAGACCAGCTAAGAACTATATGATTTCACTTATATGTGAGATATAAAACTGAAACTCACAGACACAGACAACAGTATGGTAGTTTCCAGAAGAAAGGGAGTTGAAGGTAGAAAAGGGTAAAGGGCATAAAAAAAAGATGGTAACTGATTAGTATTTGACTTTGGGTGGTGGGTATACAATGCACTATGTGTCATAGAAATATACACTTGAAACCTGTATGATCCTATTAAGCAATAACACCCAATAAATTTAATTAAAATGAATGAATGACTAAATAAATAAATAAATAGATAAATTTTAAAAGAAAAAGAAAAACAGGCCAGATATTCAGCAGTACATCTTGCTGTTTGCCATACTTGTTAAATCTTAGCTTCTGTTCAATCGTTCAATTATTTTATTAGTTGTAATTGAAGAGATACAAAGAAAGCCAGCTAACCATGTTAAGTGCCTTCCTATTTCCAGGTTCAGACAAATTGTATTTGGGATGTTGCACACATTGCAAATGCAAATATTTAGCAATTGCCTATTCTTAGTAATATAAAATAGGAAAGGAGCCAGATGACAATTTGTAAAGAGAATAAGTTGCATTCTGAAAAGCAGTACCTATGACATACTTATTAAATTTAAAGTCCAGATACTGTGCAAAGCAGTGGATATAAAATGATTCACTAAGCATAATTATGTTTAAACAGTTTACATTATAGTCTGTGAAAGTCAATAAGCAGGTAAAATGTCAATTAATAATAAAACTTACCAATTAAGATTGCTAAATAGATGTCTGCACATTTTGAAAAAAAAAGTCAATATTATAGATCTTCTAGAACAAGTCATCTGAAATAAACTAATTTATTTTTGCACATAAGTTATGTGGCTTTTAGATTATAACATCTTTTATATTACATCTTTTTTTATTAAACTTATGTACAACATTCAACTCTTCCACATTAGGATCAAAATAATCTTATTTTGATGTGTATGATTTTGTGTAATTTAATTTGAACTATTTCAATGTTGGCAGTATCATATTTATCTTCTTTGATTAGTTTAAGCTATCTACTAAAGACAGTTTTGGTGGCCTCTTAAAGAAATTCCTACTTCTGATATTTAAACAGAAAGTCCACAATCTAAAAATATATGTTACAAAAGAAAGACTCAGCTTTCATATCTTTTATTAACACTGTGATTCTTTAATTAGAATTAATATCAGAAATGAGTTTTAATTGAAAAGAATCCAATAGCACTAGAATAAGTTAAACTATTTAGAGCGGATATTTACCCATTATAAAGATGGCATAAAAATCTATTAAAGGGGCCTTCGTGCAATACCTTTTATAACCAAATGGTTTGTGTAACAACACTAGTTTAGTTTATATTTTGGCTAATATAAATAGTGCTGCAATAATTAGAAACCTTTTATTATTTTTTAAACTTTATGCTATTTAGGTAGATATTTTCTGAGAAATGTCTATTGTTACACTAGAAGTATATTCCTTTGGGTATTTGCTATTCATTCTCTGACAAATCTTAATAAAAATAAATCACTTCTATTAAAATATGACTGTGTAATAGAAAAGCAAAAACATGTCAATCTTGCATTGATTTTATGTCAAACCATAGTATTTAAATTTTCTTTATTAATTACCTACTAGTATGAGTAACAACTATGTATAAATAATGAAAATGTAAAAATCCAAACCCCGCTCTCAGGGATTTAAAATTTTATTTGAAAAAAATATATATACATATATATAACAAATATATATGAGAGAATTAGATAGAATTCTTTTCTGTTTTTAAATTTTAAAAAATATATTTTTATTGATTTTTTACAGACAGGAAGGGAGAGGGATAGAGAGTTAGAAAAAACTGATGAGAGAGAAACATCCATCAGCTGCCTCCTGCACACTCCCTTCTGGGTATGTGCCAGCAACCAAGGTACATGCCCTTGACTGGAATAAACCTGGGACCCTTGAGTCTGCAGGTCGATGCTCTATCCACTGAGCCAAACTGGTTAGGGCAATTCTTTTATTTTAATACAAGGAATTCAGAAAAAAATCTACACTGAATTTTTGGAGGTTGTCACAGAATAAGAAAATTCTGGTTAAAAAAAATCCCCCCCCCCCCCCCCCCCCCAGCTTTTGGCCATTGGAGCTCCTTTTGTTTGGCTCATTTTTCTCGTTGACATGCCCCCAAACTTTGTTTGGCATTATACAATGTTATCTCTTCTTGTTGGTTTCTCTTATTTCAGGAATTAGTCATGTTGTAAAGTGCTTTCATTCCTTTTACTGAAAGACGGTATTAGAAACTCAAATCTGGGCTCTAGGTATGGTTTATGCTACTGGGTCAACACTGCATCTAATCCTCTTCATCAGGCAGTATATACGATCACATACGATTTTATATATATATAAAATCACAGATATACACACATATCTATAATTATCTAAAATAGTTGAATTTATAGAATCACAGTGGAATGGAACATGTCAAAAGAAAACAAGGAGCCAATCTGAAGGAGCTCCAACAGCCAAAACTGGAAAAAAAAATAGCAAGAAGTAAATAACAGAATAATAAATTATGACCTAAGTATAAAATAAATGTATGTAACTTTATATTTATGTCAATTAATTGAGTAAACAAATGAAACAGACATGACAAATCTTCCCTATAGAAAATAATTTTGAAAAATTTCCTCTAAGAGAGGGAGCTTAATTCTTCTCCTCTTTCATGTTGTCTGGACTTAGTGACTTACTTCCAAAGCAAGTAGGTAAAAGTATAAATATTACGTTTACAGGACACACTTGGAAGGTCTTAACAAAGTGATCAAACTTAATGTCAGAATAGTAAGCCATGTTGAAATTATACGTCTTCTGTCATGATGAAATGAAAAGCAAAATCCACCTATATGGATTTCCCCAAAAAACTTCTTACCGCTAGTTTAACCATGAGAAAACATCAGAAAAACAAAAAATGAGTACCTGAGAAGTATTCTTCAAAACTCTCAAGGTCATGAAAAACAAGCATAAAAAGGACTTACAGGTCAAAGGAGACTAAGGAGACATGATGACTACATGTGGTATTATGTATCAGATCTTAGAACAGAAAACTGACATTAGAGGAAACTGGTGAAGTATGAATCCCTGCAATTTAGATAATAGTAATACATCAATGTTAATTTATTGGTTTTGATAAATGTCCTATGGCTTTGTTAACATTAAGAGGAGATGAAAGAATAGCAAAATGGAATTATAATTATTCCAAACAAAATGTTTGTTAAAAGTTTACTTAAAATAAAATCAGAACAGAAAGGTTAATGGTTGAAGCAGGGGTGACGTTTGTTTGGAATAAGTCATAGAGAAGGCAGAGATTAAAAAGCAGTCATGCCAATTACCATCTACCCCATTTCTTTTTCTTTCTTTCAATATTGCCTTTGCTCATCTCATCCTCCTCGTCACAATAGAGTTGGCCAGGTTTTTGACTACCGGCTAAAAAAAATTAAATTTTCATAGCTCTTTCTGTATCATTGCTATTTTCACACAGTAGATTTCATATACTTATGAATTTCTTTTACTAATATTGCATTGACTTAACTAATTAAAGTTTAAGATGAAAACCGGCAAAGCTTGCAATTCTGTTAAATATTCCTGCTTGCACTTTCTCTTGTCAAGCAACACACTTTGATAAATTCAACCATGGCATCAATGTTGAGGCCAGACCAATAAATCACAACTCCATTTCTAGAAATCTCTCACTTTGTAAATTACTTTGTTTTCCCTTCTGGCTCTGCACCATCTCACTCTGGCTGTAAATATGGTAGATTTTGTTGGTTGGTTGGTTCCCCTAGAAAACAATTTAATGTGTGCTTCACAGATGTTTCCTTACATTGGCCTGAGGAGTTACAGATGTCTAACTCTGCAAAGCAGAAATATTCTGAATTTTCTTTGGCTGTTGTTTTTGTGGACAATTCTTAGTTAACACTTTTTAAACCCAACCACATGAAGTTAAACATAAACATATCTATCATGGTATTTAAGATTAAAAAAATCTAAAAATTTAGCAAACTCATTAATTTAATATTAAATTGTACTGATCACATATTAGGGATAGCAAGCCTATTAAGTTCTGCCAAGTAAACTTCAGGTAAGAACCATATACTGCTGCAGTGACAACACAGTCTAATTTAGAAAGTGACAAGTGAATAATGAAATTTGTCCATGGATAATAATATGGTCAGGTAAATATTGTGTCAGAAAAAATGCCCAAATGATAGGATAAGCAGCCTAAACCTCCTTGAGGGTATGTTTAATCTGAAATTTAATGGATGTTTAAACTTTTGTCAAATACATATTACTTAACTTAGAGTACAAGATTGTTTTTAAACTTTGAGACAATATTTCTTTTGTTGTTTAAAATCTGAGTTTGAGAACATATAACAAAGTGTTCTGGAAATAGATTCTTATACCATGCTCATCAACCACAAGGAAATAATCAAACTCATATGCGTATGATGTAATATTGTATGTGTGTGCATATATTTACAAGTCTATGTGTATATACATATGTAGATATACATGCATGTCCACCTGTACATATATCTAATAAAAGAGTAATATGCAAATTGACCATCACTCCAACACATAAGATGGCTTCCCCCATGTGGTCAAAGATGGCGCCCCCATGTGGACACAAGATGGCCACCACAAGAGGGCCTGCAGGGGAGGGCAGTTGTGGGTGATCGGGACAGCAAGAAAGGGCAGTTGGGAGGGACCAGGCCTGCAAGGGAGGGCAGTTGGGGTTGATTAGGCCTGCAGAGGAGAATAGTTAGGAGCAACCAGGCTGGCAGGGGAAGGCAGTTAGGGGTTATCGAGCCAGCATGAGAGCAGTTATGCATTGATCAAGCTGGCAGAGGAGTGGTTAGGGGGTGATCAGGCTGGCAGGCAGAAGTGGTTAGGGGCATTCAGGCAGGCAAGCAGGTGAGCAGTTGGGAACTAGCAGTCCAGGCCTAAATAGGCAGTCAGACATCCCTCGAGGGGTCCCAAATCGGAGAGGGTTCAGGCTGGGCTGAGGGACACACATCCCCCTCCTGTGCATGCATTTCATGCACTGGGCCTCTAATCTAAATATATAAAACCCTAATATGCAAATGGAACAAATGGTGGAATAACTGAACAACCAAACAACCAGTACCTACGACGTGTGCTGGCCACCAGGGGGCATGTGAGGAACATGGTGAGTGTTGGCCATGGCAGGATGGTAGAGCAGGTGAGCATGGTGCCAGACCAAGGTGATGTGCTGGTCACTGTCATCAGGGTGAGCCTCTGATAGTTACTGAAAATTCTTTGCTCCTGTGTGCCATGGTCTCGTGCTCACGCCAGCTGCCGGCACCCAAGACCAGCCCCAATTCCTCCTCAGAGCTTCTCCACCCCCACATGCTCCTGAGGGGTAATTGGGGCCAGCAGCCACTTCCTGTATCCACTGCTGGCAATGACCCCAATAACTCTGAGCTTTCAGAGGGTGCAAGCAGGGCTAGTGCTGTCAGCATGTGGGAGCAGTGGCAACAGGAGTGAGACTGCTGGCAGACAGGGGACCAGAGTCATGGGGGGAGGGGCCAGGCAGGGGCATGGAGGATGGTCCAAGAACCTGCCCTGTGCCCATTGCAGCCTCACAGCCCACAGTTCCTTTTAAGGTGCATGAACTCTTATACTGGGCCCCTTGTATATACCTATTGACATAAGTATCCTGACATCTCTATCACCAAAAAATGTAAAGCACCATTAATAATTTAATGTATAAGTCTACCAGTATACCGTGATAAGTTAATATATGCAAATTATACTAATATGTATAAAAACTAAGAGTCAAATGAAAGTGAGTAAACAGGACCAGGGCCAACTTTATGGGCATGGCTTGTGCAATCTTACAGGGCTCACATTCATAAGGCCCCTTCACTTTCACTCTTCGCTGTGTTTTAAAAAATTATGTCAGATGAGAAAATGGAAGAAGTGGGTAAGCAGAGGAGATTTATGCAATATGTTTGTCTGCCATTCCTTGCTACCTCATTCGCAAAGCCCTGCAAGAATAAACACACTATTGTGGTGCAAAATGAAGTGCGGGGTTCAGGGAGACTCAAAACAAGTAGGAAGGACGAGTGTCACCTTCTTGGTTAGGTTCATTCCTAAGTGTCTACATATTTTGGTTGCAATGGTAAATGATGTTGTTTGTTTGGTTTCTCTTTCTGAGCATCCGTTATTGATGCATAAAAATGTCATAGATGTGTCACATCTACAACTGAGCAAGCACAGGCACTGACAGCCCAAAAGGCCATGTTCCAACCAGAACTCGTTTGACCACAGAAAGAAGACAAAGGCATTCTAAGAGACACACGCAACCAAGGGAACTTATCAGATTCTTTGGTATTGTGATAACCACTTAGCTAACTAATCATTTAGACAGAAATGATGATGCCAAATGAAAGATAGGACTCCCCAGCGTTACTTTTTCAGCCCTCCCTCATTCATCTTAGGCCAAAAGTAGAGTGCTGGCAAATATGCCAACTTATACCAGAAGTGAAAGAAAAAGTCATGTTAATTTTGCACAGTTCCACTGTCCTAGTAACAATGAAATACATGTGTGACGAGCTAAAAATGGTTAATTTTGGTGATTCTACATATGAATGAAATGATATATAAAGCTGCACAATATAAAGTTGAACACTAAAAATAATGGTAATGTCTTAAAAGTTTAATTTTTCTTAGAACAGCAATAAGTACTAAATAAAGTACACCATGGAAATTGGAGAGTTCACAAAAGAAAATGCTTTATATTTTACTATCTTTAACATAATTTCTTTGAGCTATTTTCTATTACTGCTTGACATATACTACTATTTGATCAAGGGGACTCATATTTTTTTAATTTTTTTATTTTTTTTGCACTGGAGCCCACAAATGAAGGAGTGACTATAGAGAGGAAAGAGTGTTGGTTCCTGTTTGTAATAACTGTGACTTGGCCTTTTTTATTTTTTTTATTTTATTTTATTAGAAAGCCTTTGCATATTAATTTGCATGGGATAGTGATTAAAGTAAGGACTTTGAAGATAAACATGACTGATTTTATATCATAGTTCTACCACTTAGTAACTGCATGACACAATGCAATATAGAAATTGTGTAACCCCTCAGTTACACATCTGTTTTCTTATCTGTAACAATACACTGAAACAATAAAATTATCTCCCTTACAGTGTCCTATTTACTTAGAATTTTATATACTTATCACAGTAAGACTAGACCATGGTGAATGCTACATAAATTGTTTGCTTCTACCATCATTCTTCTAGAGGCCTGGTACGTGAAATTTGTGCAGGGGGCGGAGAGGGTAGTCCCTCAGCCCAGCCTGTACCCACTCCAATCTGGCACCTCTCAAGGGATGTCCAAGTGCCCATTTATGCCCAATCTTGGTAGGATGCTACATAAATTGTTTGTATCTAATAAATGAGTAATATGCAAATTGACCATGGGTCCCCCCAGCCTGGATTCCCCTCACTGCCCTTCTCTGTAGGACCAGTTCCCTCCAACTTCCCTCCTCTGCTGCCCTGGTCACCCCTAACTGCTCTTCCCTGCAGGCTTGATCACCCCCAACTACCCTCCCCTGCTGGTCTGATCACCCACAACTGCCCTCCCTTGCAGACTATCTTGTGGTGGCCATATTGTGTCTACATGGGGGCAGCCATCTTGTGTGTTGGAGTGATGATCAATTTGCATATTACTAATTTATTAGACAGAATAGAGGCCTGGTGCACGGGTGAGGCCCAGATGGTTTGCTTTGAAGGGTGTCCCAGATCAGGGTAGTGGTTCCCTTGGAGTGTGGGGCAGCCTGGGTGAGGGGCCTGTGGTCGTTTTCAGGCCAGCCACCCAAGCAAAGGCCCTGGTATCTGGAATTTATTTATCTTCTATGATTGACCTTTGTAGCCTTGAGTGGAGGCGAGGGCCAGCCAGAGTGGGCAGGAAGCTTGGCTTCCTCCATCGCTGGGGTCAACCCAAGCCTCCTGCTTGTTCCAGCTCCATGGCCACTGCCATATTTGTTGGGTTAATTTGCATACTCACTCCTCATTGGCTGGTGGGTGTGGAATGTGGGAGTAGTGGAGGTACAGTCAATTTGCATGTTTCTCTGTTATTAGATAGAATGTATTATAGAACTGTTCCTAGATGGATTCAGAAAAGAATAAATAATGAATGAAAATTAACAAAAATGATTTGGTGGGTGAAGACTTGCAGAAGACAGAAAGGAAATAGAGCATAATATTACAGGATAATGTACAAAGAAAAAACTTATGGGAAATGAGCTGGGAGCAGTTTGGCTCAGTGGATAGAGCATCGGCCTGCGGACTGAAGAGTCCCAGGTTTTATTCCGGTCAAGGGCATGTACCTTGGTTGCGGGCACATCCCCAGTGAGGGGTGTGCAGGAGGCAGCTGGTCGATGTTTCTCTCTCATTGACATTTTTAACTCTCTGTCCCTCTCAATTCCTCTCTGTGTAAAATCAATAAAATATATTTAAAAAAAAAACTTATGGGAAATCAATGTGTACAAAAACAGTGTAGATAGCTTTAAATAAAAGCTAATTATAGGCAGAATGGCCACAAAATATTCATTCAAATCATGGTTAAAACAGGGGAAAATGTTTTACCAAAACATTCAGAATGGTTGTAGGTAAATGTGTGTATTACTATAAAATTTGGGAACATGCAAATTCATAAATCATCCCCTTCATAGGAGGTAACAAGCACTGGCTGAAGTAACATGTGAAAAGATTATAACACAAAAGATTCAACCTAATTTCTGTGAGCTACATAGCCTTTAAACTTGAAAGGACAACAAAAGAAAAACAGATAAAAGTTAAATAAACTATAAAAATTGAGAAACTTGATTAAGAAAGAGGCCACTTTGTGGATATTCAGAGTGAGGTTGTGCCTTTTAAAGACTATATTAATAGCTAAAAGATAGAAATAATGCTAAGGAATATTAAGATAGGAGAAAAATTAAAACATAATAGATTCTCCCTATAGATGGTTTTGAGGAGAAATGATTTTTAATGAAAAACAAACAAAAGCTAGACCACATATGGAGAATTACCCATTGTCAAAATAGAATGTGCAAATGACTTTCTGAATACCATACTCATAAAATTGCCCATGTCATGGCAATTTTATTTTTTGTCATAATTTCCTTCAAAGCTAAATAAGCTTAAGCTTCAGAGACTTTATTTCATCTGTCTCTTCAAAACTCTACCTTACTTTTTTTTAAAAAAGGGCTTATAAAATAGTATATGCTTAAAGATTCACAAATGTAGGTGATTTAAAAATATGTTAAGTGCCAAATGTTAAAATAACATTTATATATGTTAAAAGTAATGTTTATATTTGTCAAAGGGCATGCTTATATGCCACCTCCCTTTTTCTAATACTTGACAACACCCCACATGACGGGGTTCCTTGTTAGTAGTTGTGTAGGTAACCTTCCCTACAGCTAACTCTCCATTAGCTCCTAAGACCCACATTTTTAGATACATTCACAGAGAATACTCTTGGGCAAGAGAGACAATTTAAGCCACAAGCTAGTCTACATCCACAGTCCTGATCTGTGATTAAAAAAAAAAAAAAAAAAAAAAAAAAAAAAAAAAGCTGGCATTCTGATTATTACTGTTATCTTATACCTAGTTTCTACTATCTTGATTATCTGTAAGATGCAGAAGTATGACTATTTCATGTCAAGCACACAGACATCTAACATTCAATGTGTCTAAAGTCTCTGAAGCTACAGAGGACAGCCCTGATTCAACAAACATATTTTGTTTGTCCACTTGTTTCCTGCTTTATTCTTAAATCAAGTTATGCAATTTTTTATCCCAAAAGAAATTTTATTTTTTTCCTCCATCTATTTAAGTCCTTCTCATTTCACCACTATATCAGTATTTTACTTTACACTTCACTTTTTTTGATATCCTATCTTTAAAATGATGTTTCTTAATACGTCAATCAAATATAATAGTATCTAAGAAATAAGTGTTTCTCTCTTGTATCTAAGAAATCAGTGTTTCTCTCTTGTTTCTTATGTTATTTCTTATTCTAGATGTACATACTTACATCTTTTTAATAGATTGCAAAGTCATTAATGAAATATCCAAGATCCCATTATTTATTTTCTTGAGAGTTTTGCATACATGCAAATATATTAAATATAATAGCTTTTAGGTATTCTTGGGTTGTGGAATTAGTTGCTGAATCTCTGTATTAAAAGCTTTTATTCCTAAAATGATGTGAGTTAAATTAATTGGCATTTATTTGCCAAATAAAAACATGGATTTCTTATTAGTGTCTGAACTTACATATTTGAGGTCATAAATAAAAATCAATTTTCATTTTATTTTGTAACCCCTATTCAAACAAACATCTCAGATGTGTTTTAAGTTGAGCTTATCCACAATAATTTACATCTCAGATGTTTTAAGATGAGCTTCCCCACAATGGCCTATATTCATCTTTCAATTCTTTAAAATGTATAATAATCATATTATACTTTTTACCAATTCCTTACTTTAACTGCAAGCAGAAAGAAAATGAAGGTCATTTAATAACAAGAAAAAGCTTGATCAAACAAAGTTTTAAACCTTATTTTTTGAACTCAGGAGGTTTAGAAAACTTAGATGGGTTTAAGAACTCAAACTTTGCTGACCATTGTTAACACGCAGAGAGCTTTCCTTCTTTGCATGACCTTTAAAGGACCCCTATACAATGCTTATTAATCCTTAATCTTTTTATTTGCTTTGATGTTGAAAGGTAGATGTTGAAAAGAACACATGCTACCATTAGGCTGAAAAATCTATTAGAGCTTATTAAATTGTGGCACAGATGTGTATCTGACAAGTCTAGAGATATAAATCCAGGAACTTTCCATGCATCAGCACTGTGAACTCGGCAATAAACTTCTGCCGCTGGACATGATAAAGTAACAGCAACTAGATTTGCCCTCCCACTTTAAACAACTTAAAATAGGGAAGATATATGAAACAGCATTGTTCAGATATTAGATAGCCCTACAATTAGCCCTAAGAGAAAACGTTTGGAAAGCAATCAACCAGTTACTACTAAATTTAATATACAAATAAGCACTCTGTGAATTTTTATTTTTTGACTTTATAACCTTGAGTAAGCTATGGCTTGGTAGTTACATCTCTTCCAGATTAAATATGCAAAAAACAGGAAACCATGTATCAGTACTTTCACAGAAACTTAGGTGCATTTTTTTTTTTTAATTTCATAAACTCAAACAAGGATGTTTTCAGAAAAGCTTATGTAGGCTACACTTACTTCCATTTGAAACATCATTTCAAATGCCTTAAGTTGTCTGGATCATTTCTTCCCATGAGAGCATGAGTAATTATCAGGAGAGATGAACAGATCCATTTTGTAAGTAGCTCTGCTGTTTTAATAGAGATGTTTTATTCCATCATTTCCCACCAGTAATTTCATTTCTTCCTGGTGGGCTCCTGTCCTTGAGCTAGGCAGCCTTATGCAATCAACCAAAGCAATCCAACCTTTTTTTTTTTTTTTTTTTTTTTTAGTTGTGAATTTTTCTTAATGTTCACACTAATAAATATGATGAAAAAAATGTTACATAGATTCTACAAAAAAAAAAAATACAGAGAACAAGAATTCCAGTTTTAACTATACTCCAATCACAAAGAAGGTGGGCATATTTTAGCATAAAGAGAAACAGACTTATGCCAAGAGGTGAGAACTGTGATCACTATATATATATATATATATATACACACACACACACACACACACACACACACACACACACACATATATATATATAAAAGCCTAAGCAACAGTCCATCTGACTGGTAGCTATGACATGCAATGACCATCAGGGGGCAGACGCTTAACACAGGAGCTGCTGAGCTGCAGTGACTCGGCAGCTGCAGTTCTAGGATGATGTAACAGGAACCAGAGAGGAGAGAGCCCAATTCTGGGGTGTGTCACCTGAGAACAACCCTCTCACAGTCTGGGACCCCTCAGGGAATGTCAGAAAGCCAGTTTCCACCTGATTCCTGAATCCGTCGACTAGGCCTCTAGTAATAGGTAACAAGCACGCATAGTAAAAAAAAAAAAAACCGAGTGGATATACACATTTAAAATTCCCACTTTTTCCAAATGACTATATAGTACAGCTCCTTCTCATTTTCTTGTTACACAACCAAAAGTGCATTATAATTTTTAAAGTGTCATTTTGTTAGGCAATCTTACCTAAAATATACTGAGGCAACACTAACACTAAATATAAACACACATTGTCAGAATTTTTATATTATGATTTTTATCTATTAAAACCTTGACACAGCCTTTAGAAATCAGTCTTTATATAATTTGTAAATTTTAAAATCAATTTCACATTAGTAGAGCTATATATAGGTAGGAAATTCTAGTAAGATAAAGAAGAAGGCTATTTTTCTGAGGAAGATAAGGTATTTTGATGTTTTTACAATTATTCATGGAGGAGTTTTAGATGGGAGGACTGTGGTAGTTGATCTTTCCTGTTCTCTTCAGCCTATATTCATCTAGATAATTTTTCATTCTCACATTCAAGACCTTTGCCAAACCAGATAATAGACGTAGAGACACCTATTTTTCTCCTTGCAGAAGGCCATGACTTTTTCATCAGATATTTCTAAAATTTCATATCATTCTGGACATTTCCTAATTTAATCAGGATAAACATACCAGATACTTATAAACCAATGGAGATTTCACATAATATTCCCTGGGCACTTCATTCCAAATGCGTGCTTTTTAGGTGCCCCTCTCTAAAATGTACTTGGACCTACAGCTCATTTTTTTCAGCCTTTTACTGTATTAGAATCACATTTTATTCTGCCCTTTCAATGTCTTTTATTTGTTTGTATGACTGATCTCTTCCTTAGATTTATTGGGTTACTAGGAGCCAGGAACCTTGTCTATAACTCAAAAAAGGTCCATTTCTCTCTAATCTTCAAGAGATGCTCATGTAACATATTTGAATATAGAAGATAATGTATCAATCTACCACATCAGTGGAGACTGTCTCTGAACCTCCAGGGAAGCTACAGATATACTCAGAGAAAATTGCTTTCATGATATTTTTTGATACATTTTAAAGAAATTAAGAAAAAATAAACTGGTTGTCAAAAGTAAGCAAATTTCTTTTGTCCCCAAGTGTATAATTTCAGAAGCTTAGAAATTATACCTCCTATTTCTTATGGGTTGATTAAAAAATTACTATCAATTGCTATCACTTATTATTGGTTAAAATGTTGGCTTTAAGGATTTTTATCCATAATTCCATGTGGGTTACTTATCTCTCTAAATTGAAACTTGAAGCAATTTACTTCTTTTTCTGTTTGTTTTTCCTCTTTTGGTAGAGAATGAGGACTGGTTGCTACAGCAACAGATTTATTCTACAAGTGCATTTGTGCTTTCATCAGATGTTCACTCTGACAGTGAATTCTGCCTTCTGAATGTCTGACTTTTAGAACCCTAGCTAATTAAAAAACCTGCAACAATTCCATTTTGCTGCCCTAAAGGCTAATACAAACCATGCAGTATTGAGCAAATGTGGACAGCGAAAACAATTCTTTGACTAGAGAAAAGCAAGCAATTACATTTAAATCTATAGTCAAAAATATTAAACTTGAAATTATCTGTAGTTGCTTGGTTTATTAAAAAAAAAAAAACAAAAACACACACACAACTTTGGGGAATGAAAAAAACAGCTACCCCCATGTGGAAGTTTTTCTTTCTTCATTTCTCCCTATCACTCTTTAACCTAGAAATAAAATATTATATTGGATCTAAATGATTTGGCTTTTCAACTAAAGAATTTAACTTGATGCTCTGGACAGTCTTGCTCAGTATTTAAAAGGCCAGCCTGTAGACCAAAGGGCCATGCATTCGATTCCTGGTCAAGGGCAGGTACTTCAGTTGCAGGCTCCATCCCCTGAATGGTCGAGGCATGTGCAGGAGGCAACCAATTGATGGGTTTCTTTCACATCTATATTTATCTCTCTCTCCACCTCCCTCCCTTCTTTCCATTCTTAAAAAAAAAAAAATCAATAGAAAAAAGTATCCTCAGGTGAAAATTAAAAAAAAAAAAAAACTCAAATCAGAGGAGAAGGTTAAATTGAAATGTTTAGATTTCTACTCTGTGAACTACTCTTTTATCTCTTATTGATCCTTAACTTCTTAAAAACATGTTTCTGCCACATTACTTGACTCAAAAGTATACTACAAAGCAATGATGATCAGAACAGCATGGTACTGGCAGAAAAATAGGCACATAAATCAATGGAACATAATTGAGAACTCAGAAATAAAACCACTTGTATGTGGGCAAATAACTTTTTACTAAAACGTCAAAAGCATACAGTAGAGAAAAGAAAACCTTTTCAACACATAAACAACCAAAGTGTTCTTTGATAGATTGGACAAAGATGTAGTAGTACACATAGACAATGAATACCACTCAGCCAAAAAAAAAAAAAAAAGATGAAATCCTATTAGCAACATCATGAATGGACCTTGACAATATTATGTTAAGTGAAATAATTCAGTCAAAAAAAAGCTAAGAATCTTATGATTTCACTTATATGTATGGCATAAAATGGAAACTCATAGTATGGTGGCTACCATATAGAAGTGGTTGGTGGAGTAGTAAAGGGTAAAAGGAGCCAAATATACTGTGATGGAAGATGATTTTGGGTGGTGGCACACAACACAATACACAGATCATGTATCATAGAAATGCATAATTGATACTTACATAATCTTATTAACCAATGTCACTCCAATACATTTTATTAAAATAAAATAAGAAGCTGAAGAATATATACATTTCATTGGAAAGCAAAACTGAATATTCAAAGCATTTCTTTTGTCAATTTTTAAAAGAGCAAGAAGGTTTAATATGTTCAACCTAAAAAGAGCTTTTAAAAAGTAAACCAATAGAGCAAAAATGAACAAAAAAATCAGCAAAAAGGAAGCTGAAGTTGAGGAATTTCTTAGAAAGTAAAACGCAAAGACCCAGAGAAGGGAAAAGAGGAGTAAATACCGAAGCAGTCCAGGAGGCACAATATTCAGTTACTGCCCCCAGCACAGTAAAGATTCCATCTATAGGATGATTCCCAATTGACTACTTCATCAGAGCATCACTTCTGCTTTCTCTGCTGCTGTTCTGCACCAAACTCCACATGCTTATTCCCACACTGTTAGCATTGTTAGCATGTGTATGCTCCAACTTCACCAGGCAGTAATAAAACAGCAACAAAAAACAGCCAATTGATCCCAAAGAGCTAGAATAATTTCCTTTCATTAAGAAATGACAATAGATTGGTTCCCCAAATTCAATTTTAAAAGAAATTCCAGTCTTTTTCTATGATTTCACTCTTCAAGTATTCACCGAATTTGTAGAATAACTTATTTTGGTTTACTTTTTTATTATCATTATCTGCCAGAACAACACAGAAATACGCCTTAAGGCCAGGTGCTGTAATTTACTGAGTTCTACATGCCTTTGAGTTTTCTGCTCCACAAATTTTATTTGGCTACAAGAAACAATTTGGAGCCTAAATATTTTATGTGTAAAGATGCATCCTGCAGTATTGTTTCAGAGCAGACTCTTGGAAAACCTCTAAAAATTAATCAATAATATATTCGTAAAATAAATTATGTATATCCTTATGAAAAAAATTACTTAAAGAATGACATGCATCTCTATTAACTGACAATAAATAGACAAAGCCTATATGCAAAAAATGTCCATTACATGTTTGATAAATAGCATTTTTATATATAATTTTTACAAGTTATATGATTTATAGAAAATTATATGAAAAGATGTTCATTAAAATATTGGTTACAACTTGAGCAGCAGTCCCCTTTTAACTTTCTAGATAAAATTTTCTATTTTAAATATTCATAATCTTTTAAAATAATCCTAAAAAGACTTTAAAAAAGGCAATACTGAATTAAAATACCAATTTTTAGATCTCTATATCTTAAACTTCTAAATAGTATAATTATATACATGTTTATAAATATTGACATTGTTTTCAAATTCTCTAAGGTAATGTAATGGAACCTATTAAACGTAAAATGGCATAAATGTCTTTGATAGTGATATGAAACATCTGCTCTGCACGTACTTTCTTATCTGGAGAAAGGGTATATTAGTTTCCTGCAGTTTCAGTAACAAATTGCTCCACACTTGGTGGCTTAAAACAACAGAAATTTAGTCTTGAGTCAATAGCTTAAAGTAACTTTCTCCCTAATATATCAATCACACTAATAGCTTTTACTTATTAGTGTATAACTTGCCTCTTGCTTAAAATGCACAAACTGTTTTGCATAGAATGTAATTACTTTAATTTTTAAACACAAAACAGCCATATATATGGATATTAGACTATAAAATTAAAAAAGAACCATATAAATAAACATATTTATAAAAACTCTATTAGAATTTTCTTCTTATTCTTAGACTCACTGAATCTAAGGTTATATCTGGTGAAAACAAGAGAGTTACTCAAATTTGGACAATTGGACTTTAACAGAATACTATTTAATAAAAGAGTAATGTGCAAATTAACCATCACACCGTTATATCCACAAGTCATGCCCACAAGCCACACCCACAAGCCAATCAGGGGTGAATATGCAAATTAACCCTACCAAGATGGCTGCGGCCACTGAGAGAGCAGGAGAGAGGCTCGGGTTTCCTCAGTGAAGGAGGAAACTAAGCTTTCTGTATACCCTGGCCAGCCCAGGCCTCTGCTTAGGGCTACAAAGTTTCAACTATAGAAGATAAATAAGTCCCCCCAAAATTGCTGCTGCCACAGAGAAAGCAGGTGGTTTGACTCCACTCCAGGCTACAAAGTTTCAATTATACAAGATAAATAAATCCCTGATACTAGGGACTCCACTTGGATCTCCAGGGGGCGTGGCTGGCCTGCAAACCACCCCATGCCCCAAGGGAACCCCCACCCTCACCTTGGACACCCTACAGGGCAAATCAGCTGGCCCCCACACATGCACCAGGCCTCTATCCTACCTAATAATAGAGTAATATGCCCTCCAACACACAAGATAGCTGCCCCCATGTGGTCAAAATCCTGCCCCCATGTGGACACAAGATGGCCACCATAAGATGGCCAGCAGGGGAGGGCAGTTGGGAGGGATCAGGCCTGCAAGGGAGGGCAGTTGGGGGCTATCAAGCCTGCCAGGGAGAGCAGTTAGGGATGACCAGGCTGGCAGAGGAAGGAAGTTGGGGGCAAACAGGCTGGCAGGGGAATGGTTGCAGGCGTCTTCAAACTACGGCCCGCGGGCCACATGCGGCCCGCAGAGGAGTCTGATCTGGCCCGCCAGGTTTTTTGGGCAGTGAGCGCAGCCGAGGTGTTACAGTAGGAATTAGTAGTTCATATAGTCCGGCCCTCCAGCTCTCTGAGGGACCGTGATCTGGCCCCCACTTTAAAAAGTTTGAGGACCCCTGGGTTAGGGGGTGATCAGGCTGGCAGGCAGGTGAGTGGTTGAGAGCCAGCAGTTCTGCATTGTGAGAGGGATGTCTAATTGGGATCGGACCTAAACAGGCAGTCAGACATCCCTTGAGGGGTCCCAGATTGGAGAGGGTGCAGGCTCTGCTGAGGGACACCACACCCCATGCATGAATTTCATGCACCAGGCCTCTAGTTTATAATAACTTGCTGTCATAGAGAGCATGATAAAATTAATACTAATATTAAAATTCCTTTAATTAAAAATTTAAAAAAAACATTTTTATTGATTTTATAAATGGAGAGGAAGAAATAGAAACATCAATGATTAGAGATGATCATTGATTGGCTGCTTTCTGCATGTCCCTTACTAGGGATCGAGCCTGCAACCCAGGCATGTACCCTTCGCTGGAATAGAACCCAGAACCCTTCAGTCTGCAGTCTGATGCTCTATGCCCTGAACCAAACCAGGTAAGGGTAAAATTTCATTGACTCAAAAATATTCTAAAGGATTTAATCTAAAATAATAAATTTTCCATCACAATCTAGATCTCTTACCATCCTAACAAGAACTGTTACAAGTAAACATATTATACTTTTATTTCCTCTTTATATGTCATTTGTTGTTTATAGTTATCATGTGTTGCTTATGGGTGGTTGGAAGATTTCAACCAGGTCTCTCATGTCAGAATATAGTCATTTTCCATAGGTATTTAAATTATATAATGAATATGTGGAGGATGCTTTGCAAATATAGTCTTATTTGGAAAAAAACTGACTTTTGAAATAAAGAGGAAGTTTAGAATCATTACATATTATTAAGATAAAGCTATAAATTAAAAAGATAGATAATATCTTATAGAAATAATTAAAGATCAAAATTCTATTAGGAGCAATAATTTTCCTGATTCATAAAAAAATGCCCCTTTATTTTTTTCTATGAATTTCCTGATAAGTACAACTGTATGCCAAATCTATCTCATCCTCTTTTCCAACCAGAAGTTTTATGTGCACTCACCCCACTATCTCAAAAAACTACCATCTATGTGCTCATGAATTAATATACATCAAATGGTTTCAAACAATGTCTTAGTCCACTTGGGCTGCTATAACAAACATCTCTTATAGGGGTACTGTTCCCATTCAGGTGAACTTTGTCTTCATTATCTTTTTCTCCATTATTTTCAAATACCATGAAATAAAAGAATTTGCTTTTCTCTCTCATGAATGTTCATTGAGTAACCTTTAAATTATAAGAAAAAGTGACAATTATCTGGATCAAGAGAAATAAAATTTTATAAAAGCTGTGATCACACTAATGATGTAGAAGGAAAAGTATTACTTATCAGTAGTGCATCTACGAGTAATTCAATCAATGATTACTATGTACAGTAAATCTGTCTCTTATTATCTGTGGAGGCCACAAAGGTGAACTCTAATGTTTCACAGAATTCTATAATCCTGCCCCTGGGTTTGCAAATTTGGGTGCTCCTGAATTAGGCACATATATGTGTACTAGTTATATTCTCTTATTGAATTGTTCCATTTAGTATTATGAAGTGGCCTTCCTTATCTCTTGTTATGGCCTTCACTTTGAGGTCTATTTTGTCACTTATAAGTATTACTACCCAGACTGCTTTCATTCACCTAAATTTTTTCCCCCCGGCCCTTCACTATCAGTCTGTGTGAGGCTTTGTTCTGAGGTGGGTCTCTTGTAAACAGCAACTGTATTGGTCATGTTTTCTAATCCACTCAGGTACCCTATGTTTTTGACTGGAGCATTTAATTCATTTATATTTAAGGTTACTATTGACAGATACTTGTTTGTTGCCATTTTTATTCCTTATGCCTGTGTTTCTTCTTCCTTTCCTATGTCCTCTTTTTAATAGCAGACCCTTTAGCATTTCTGGCATTGGTGGCTTGGTGCTAATAAATTCCCTTAGCCTATTTTTGTCTATAAAGCTCCTTATTTCACCTTCAATTTTGAATGATAGCCTTGCTGGGTATGGTATTCTTGGATTTAGTCCATTGCTTTCCATGACTTTGTAAATTTCATTCCATTCCCTTCTGGCTTGATGTGCTTCTATTGAAAAATCAGTCAATAGTCTAATGGGAGATCCCTTATAGGTAACTTTGTCAGCCTTTAAGATTCTTACTTTGTTGGTGGTGTTTGCCAATTTAATTATGATGTGTCTTGGTGTCGGTCTTTTGTGGTTCATTTTATTTGGGACTCTGTGAACTTCTTGAGCTTGTGTGAGTTTTTTCTTTCTAGTATCAGGGAAGTACTCTGTCATTGTTTCTTCAAACAAGTTTTCTATTCCTTGCTCCACTTCCTCTCCTTCTGACACCCCTATGATGAGCATGTTGTTTTGTTTCATAATGTTCCAAAGCTCCCTTAGGCTCTTCTGCCTTTTACTGTTTTTTTGTTTTTGTTTTGTTTTTGTTTTTTCCCCCCCACCAGTTACTGCTCTGCTTGGGTGTTTTTTCCTACCTTGTCTTCTATTTAGCTGATGCAGTCCTCAGCTTCTTCTATTCTATTATGATGCTTTCCATTGTGTTCTTTATTGAAGTGATGCTATTCTTAATTCCTTCTTGGTTCTTCATTTCCTCTTGATTCAACATGTTGTTGAATTTGTCTTCTATGCTTTTAAGTGTCCTTATGACCATTGCTCTGAATTCTTTCTCTGACAAATTGCTTGTCTCCATTTCATTTACTTCCTTTTTAGTGACTGCCTTTTCTTTGATATGAGGGCTGTTTCTTTAACTCCACATATTTGCTCCTCTCAGCATCTCTGGCTATGTCACTCACTCTCATTCTCCAGGTGTGCTCTGTCCTTATTGGCCACACATCATCTCACCAGCCATGTTTAATTTGCCAATTCTGGGTGTTTTTTATTTGATTTAGTTGTTTCTTCCATCTGCTCTAGGAGAAGATGCAGGACATGTCCGCCTATTCAGCTGCCATTTTGTATCTCCCCCAGTTCAGGAGCCCATGGTTGGGGAGGTTGAAGTCTCAGTGTTTGTGGGTAAGCAGCTGAGGCAGCAGCAGGTCCCTGGCTGGTGTGGCTATAGGGTCCAGGGTGGTTTCTGAGGGCTCCCCTGTAGGAGATGAGGCTAGGCTCCCAGTCACAGCAGCTCTCCCCTTTAAAATGGCAGGGCCTCTGTGACAGAGCAAGCCGCCCCGGGGGAGATTGCAGCACCAGTAATAGCAGAGACTTCCCAACTAGTGGAGCCTAGTCCTCCAGCCACCAAAAAGTCCTGCAGAATATAACTCCCTAACTCACACACATGCCCACATGTCCACACACTCTCCTTTCACTCCCTCACTCACTCTCTCTCAATAGCCATTATTGTTAAAAGTAATCACTATGTAATAAGGTGCTAGTAAATAATTACTACTAGTTCTACTTACAGAATGCTAAAGAATTAATCAGTTAATGAGGTGTATAAAAAAATAAGAAGGGAGGAATAATCAAGAGGTACCTTCAACCTTACTTGGTGTTGCTATAATTTGCAAAGGTAGCAGGTACTTGATGTGGTTAACATTTGACAAAATAATGTTCACAAATAGAAAATTGTAATTTTATCTAGAGATTTGCCTTCACCAAAAACATACATGATTTTACTAATATGAATCATGATTAAATCAATATTGAGTATGTAAAAATGAGATATTCTTGGGCACATTTTGACAAAAAGTATTTAAAATGTGTATCACACATATTTTATTTTCACTTGATTGTGAAGTTTTAAAAATTGTTATTTTTCTGATTTTCAATTAGAAAGAATATAGAATAGGAACAGTAAAAATTTAAAATCAATATTATAATTTTGATTACTTAAAGGCAACTTGATATATTCAATTATTTTATGTATTCACTGGACCCAAGGGGTCCCAGATTGAAAGAAGGTGCAGTCCAGGCTGAGGGACCCCACTGGTGCAAAATCACTGCCAGGGAAGGTTGTGGGAGGTTGGCAGCAGGGGAGGAACCATAGGAGGGCTTCAGGGCATATCTGGCCTGTCTCACTCAGTCCTGATTGGCCGGATCCCAGCAGCAAGCTAACCTACCTGTAAACTGTCTGTCCCCTGTTGGTCAGTGAATGCCATAGCAATTGAGTGGCCTTAGCATATCATTAGCATATTATGCTCTGATTGGTTGAACGGACAACTGGATGACCAGACACTTAGCATATTAGTCTTTTATTATATATTATTGATTATATATTTTAATAAGGAGCTGAAATTGGTTTGGCTCAGTGGATAGAGTGTTGGCAAGCAGACAAAGGTCCCAGGTTTGATTCCGGTCAGGGGCATGTACCTTGGTTGCAGGCACATCCCCAGTGGGGGGGGTGAGGGGGGGTGTAGGAGGCAACTGATCGATGTTTCTCTCTCATCGATGTTTCTAGTTCTCTATCCCTCTCTCTTCCTCTCTGTAAAAAAATCAATAAAATATATTTTAAAAAGGAAATTTAAGATATTTGTTAGAAATTGTGCTGGTTTAAATTATATAAATGATGAATGTTGTTTTGTCTAGTAAAATATCACTTTGATCATTGCATATAACACAAGTAGTTATAAAATAGTGTAATGCAAAGTTTTATCTTCCTCATAAGGCTATTTTGTTTTCATAATTTGAAAACAGCAAGATTACATCAAGTTTTAACTATTTCTATTTTAATACATGTTCCAATGGCTTACTTTATTTCCCAGGCAGAAGGTACATTTTTTGACATTTCGAGAATTCCCTTAGCAACATGTTTGCAATGAATTGTACTCTGCCAATTATGATCATTCCAGCTCATTAGATGCTGTCTGGAAACAAAAGGAATGAAGCAGAAATACTCCCTCCTGACACATTATTTTGGGGGATCAGCATTACAGAATTAGCAAATGTTATTCAGCATCTTTAACTATCCTTAGTGAAGAAGAATGGAAAACTATTTAATGGTTACCCCTCTCTGTAATTTAAATGGATTGATAGTGCATGAAGCCATTAAAGATATAAAATACAAAAAGACAGACAGGACCATCTGTTTTATATATTCATTATCCTATATATTTTATTTTAGCACTTCATTTAAAAAGATAGCACTGTGCACCTGAAATCCATATAATGTTGTTAACCAGTGTTACCCCAATTAATTCAATAAGTAATTCATTGAACTTGTATACTAGTAGTGTACTTAAAAGGTAAAAGGTATCTTCAATTAAAAACTTATCTTTAATAACATTTCAGAAACATTTATATTAACTCTAAAATATAGCTCTTATTTCATATTGCTGTAATCCTCAAAAATATTATCATTAGAAAACCTGACATATAAGGTAACAGAAGTGCTTACAATGCAAGAAACTGTGTGCTATTGTTAAATGAATTTTTGTCTTTCAGAAGCTGTTTTCACAAATATATTATTTTATCTGAAAAACTGCTGTGAATAAAATATTTGAATTATATCCCAATTTCCACTACTAATAAAAACATCTCAAGATTTAAGCAAGCTGACTATGATTACTTTTATTTACAGAGTAATAGAGTATTTACTTAACTATGCATAAGAACTATTTTTCATATGTTTATAGCAAGAAGCAACAGTATGAGAGTAGATTTTGAACAATAAATATAAGACAGTAAATCTGCATTTACTACAAAGGAATAGAGGTTATGGAGCTGGCCAGCCTAGGACCTGCAATAAAGTAGGAAGATGTGCTGCATAATTCAACTGCCCGCAGAGGAGCCTTTACATAATGTATAAAATATAAGTTAGTCTTACTCTCAAAAAAATAGAATCTTTTTAGAAGTATTGAAAACATTTTTAAAAGAACATGGAAAACAAAAGAATGAACTAAACATTCTTTCCAGCCTCTCAACCTCTGTTGAGTATTGTTGCAATTTGTAAAAAAAGATGTCTTACTCCCTGACAACAAAGTGGGGAGCATCCTTTTATAAATATTTCTTTTAATAAAACAAACATGCGAAAATAGGAATTTATATAACACTATTGTCAGTATCTATATAATTCTATTTGTATTGTTGTATTGTGTAGTATAAGGTTCCAAATGAAACAAAGGAAACTGCTATTAACATCAAGAAAGCAGCCTCCAGGATATGATGTCTAAAGCACAAGCAACAAACTTAAAAATAAATAAGAGGGAAATACATCAAACTAAAACACTTCTGCACAGAAAAAAAAAAAAAAATAGAAAAAGGAGAAAAAGAAAAGAGGCCTGGGGTGGGGCAGTAGCAGGGTCAAAGGAAATATCTATAATACTTTCAACTATAAAATAAATTTAAAAATTATAAGACTACATATATACATATAGAAGAAGAACAAAGTTTGAGGAATCACACTACCTAATAATGAAACTATATAAGGCCCTGGAATTCAAAACAGCATGGTAGTGATAGTGATAATGATGACAGAATTGATGACAGAATCTTCATATGGTTCATTATCTCACATATAGAGCTCCCAATCCCAAATGTATTTTAGCAATAATTTAAATCACAATTGTTTTTAAAAATATAATGATCCCTAAGAAGAGCTGAAATGAATTAGTTGACTAAGTAGTTGCTGTGAAACTTTATTTTTTAAATCAGTGGTTATCAAACTTTTTAAATTTTAAGACCCTATTAGAGTAGTACAACATATTGAGGAACAAAACTTTTTATTTATTTGATTTATACCTATAGAAATTTACACCATGTTAGAAATAAAGACAGAACTTTTAAAAAGTACTCATTTAAAGTGATAATAGTAAGTATCATATAAACGTTTTATGAAATATAACTATAATTTAGAACTATATCTTTAAATGACTAAAATACTGGGACTAGTAAAAATGCAATTTGTAAAATTTTATTGGAGGAAGCACCTGTTTTTTTAACTCCAAAATTCAATATATTTCCTGATTCACTTTTTGAGTATATTTTAAATGTCAAAAAGAGCATCAGATACTCATCATATATAATTTTAAAAAAAATTCTCCCCCCTTCTCACCAGCTATATTAACTGTCAGGACTATACTACTGTAATAGCAAACATAAGAACTGCTCTCTGGACTTCATTGCTTAATTTGTTATTTTTGTTCTTTGAATTCACACATGTACAAAGCACTACCTAGGGTTAATGTATTAAAATTTATTTTATTGTATTACAAAACTGTGATTTTGGCAAAAATCCAATGTGGCTTTAACAATGTATGTATTCACCCTATCATGTGTTTGTCATAGAGAAATATTGAAGTTGGAATATATAAATTAGTTTTAGTTTATAAGTCATAAATAATGTCTTTATAACTTGATGTGTATAGGCTATTAAAAAGTCAAATATAGGAAACATTATTAAATTCAAACATAAATAATTGCCTCATAATAAATTAAGCTTATGTTGATACACCAAGTTCCCCAAGTTCCAGAAGTACCGTCTCAATCCCTTCATTAAAGGCATATTAATTACTTCTTCAAAAAATTGGAAAGATAATCTAACAAACTGAATAAAATGAAAGGAAAAACTTTAATGTATTTATTTTATTTCTCTGCCTTTGAGCTATGCTTCTGCTGTTTTAAATATAATATTTCAAAAAGTTGGCATCTATTGCATTCTGTAATGAAATGCCTTCCAATTTTTAAATGAACAGATAAAGATTATTTGAACTATACAGACCTATTTATTGGTGTAGTTGGCCTACCTATGCTGGTAGTTTAGCCACATAATTAACCTTATGCTCACAACCATTAGTGGTACACTCTTCTCAAGTGAATGGAGTTGCAATGGTGGGATAGCTGTTTATCTTTCAATGCTTAACTTATAATAGAAATATATCCTTAAATATTTCTTGCTGATGTTACAATGCAATACATACATATCTATAATTTAAATCTGTAAATACTTCATTTACATTTAAATGTAAATAATAATTTAATTTATTAAATTATGATATTTTTCCTGATGATATTTTTCCATTGTTTTTTTGAGATAGTGGAAGGGATAAGAAGCGACAGAGGGACACATTGACTGGTTGGCCTTCACACACACCCTGACCAGGGATGGGGATTAACCCTGTAACCGGGGTACATGCCCTTGACCATAATTGAATTCGGACTCTTCAGTCCACAGGCCAACACTCTTCCCACTGAGCCAAACTGGCTAGGTATATTACTGCATTGTAAAAAATATCAAATATTGGAAACCAAACTATGTTTAAATGGGGACAGGATAAATAAACTATGACATATCCATACGATAGTATACTATACAGAATTAGAAAAACATATTTGTGTAAATTTAAAATGCACTTAGAGATATATTAGTATGTGAAAAACAAGGTAGAGAATAGTATCATGATATTTGAATTAAAATATACAACATTAATAAAAGTGAGGTTCCTCAAGTGAGATATTTCATTTTCTGTGCTTTTCGTATATTTTTCAGTATTTATTCAAAACGTTTCTACATGTTTTACACCCATAAAAATGAGTTTGTCATTGACGCTAAAACTAGGAAAATAATCTCAAGTATTTAAATTTATTGTATTATATTTAACAAATAACATACCACGGTTTTAGTCAAAGAGCTTTATTCATTCAATTCTTCTAACTTACAAGTAGATACTGTCATTGCCACTAAAGATATCAGAGAGAAACTAAGGGTTTAAGCTTGTTAAGGGCAGATTCAGATTTCAAATTCAGGTAGTCTGGATGTAGAGTCCAAAATTTAATCACACTAATGACTGCTTTTTTTGGGGGGAAAATCAATATAGTTGACCCAGAATGACAAGGTCAGGCTTTATGCTAGAGTAGTTCATAGTTTGGAAGGTCAGACTGAAAGCCTATGCACTATATAGATGTAGGTAGGCATATGAATATAATATAGATAAGATTATACAGATGCAGATAAAGATATATAGATCTCCAATAACAAGGAGCTTGAATTTAAGTTGTTCCAAATTTGCTATTTTTTTCTAAGAATAAAGCAGGATTAAGACTAATGATCTTATCCATAAGTACTTTCCTCCACAAAGGACAAAATCAAGTAACATTAAAACAACTATACCGACAATGACAATTGACAATCCATCAAACATATTCACAAACAGCAAGTACATCATCCGTAAGTGTCTGTGTTGGTTCAAATTAGATGACAAATTTAAATTCTAAAACTGGGTTTACCTGTTTTTAAATATTCTGTGAAGTTCAAAAAGAAAGATTTTTCTTTTGTGCCTTTCTAACTCTCTCAGGAGCACCAAGGCTTAATTATTCTCTCTTCTTTTAGTTAATTCTAGTCTAGAATCTATCACTATATTGTTTTTGAAATTCCTTCTGCTTCTCTGCTAAATTCTAGGAATTTTGGCTTCAATTTCTATAGTCAACATCCTTATGCTACATGAAAAGATTTGAATCTAATGAATTCAGCATCAGTACAATGAAAATAGTAACAACCAATGATTATATTTATTCACCACAGTAAACATTTTAACTACCAATTATATGAATTTAAAAAGTTGATAACATATACTAGTGCTGCCACTTATTAGTTTGCAGATTACACTCCTTTGTTTTCCTCTATTAATATAAGAAAATTCACTTTAAATGTCAATTGCCACTGTATGGTTAAATCCCTATGTAGAACTGTAATTTATTGCCATGAAAAGGAGCCACTTTTGAAATATGAAGCAAAACCCAGACCCACTGACATTAAACTGCCCAGCCATTTCATTTTTAAAAACTATATATACTAGTATATGCTCACATAAACAATGATTTGTATGAGAATTGGGAAATATAGAAAAATAAAAAGATGTTTCATGTAATTAATTAGCCCTCAATTATAATTCCTTCTATGGAAAGTATTTTGTATTCATTCAAACTTTGAAATTTAAAAGATAAATGTATGCAAGATTGTATACTAAAAAACAACCTTAAAGCAAATAATAGAAAACTGCTTTTACTTTTGCAATTTCAGAAGACAGTCTAAAAAACTGTACATTATGTGATCGACAAAAGGTAAATGAGTAGAATTATAGCTCTGTTCCATTTCTCACTAAAATGTTTCTTTTAAAATGATTTAAAAAAAAAACTTTAATAAAGTAAAAATTGAAGTTTATAGTTTCTTTATGGTTAAATTTCAGAGAGTGTAATGAGTTGTATATAATTATATTCTTCCTGTTCTTCATGATTTTCAGGACATATTTCACATACCAAAGGTCTTTTCCATTACTCGTTATTGAAATTACTGATGACCTTAATTATATTTAGTTTAGTTCTTTTTTCTTTTTTTTACTGAATTCAAGACTAATTAATAAAATTATAAAGGATAGGAATTCAGACACATTAAAATATAGATAATTATTTTTATGAATGTTAATAAGTACTTTTCAATTATCCTACCTAATAAAAGAGTGATATGCAAATTAACCATCACTCCGCTACACCCACAAGCCATGCCCACCAGTCAATCAGAGCCGGTATGCAAATAAACCCAACCAAGATGGCTACAGCCACAGAGAGTAGGAGGGAGGCTTAGGTTTCCCAAATGGAAATATTTCATGCTTTTTATGGCTGAGTAATATTCCATTACACACACACACTAAAGGCCCAGTGCATAACATTCATGCACCAGTGGGGCCCCATCCACTAGCCCCCCAATATTCATGTATTTATGTAAATATGCATTTTTTGTTGTTATTAATCCTCACCTGAGGACATATTTCACTGAAGGCGCTCATGAGAGAAACATGAATGTGAGGAAGACACATCAATTGATTGCCTCCTGTACTTGCCCAGATCAGGCCAAAACAGCATTGCCGACAGGACCGACTGCTGGAGGCCCACTGGGGCTCAGGCATTGAGCTAACCACGATTTCTGTTTCTGTTTCCACTTCTGGTAGAGGCTCTGATTATAGGAGTTGCTGATGTAGCAACCACTCTGTCTTGATCTTCTTCTTGTCCTCCCATCCTGACTGTCCCAGAAACCACTTCTTCTGGTCCCACGTGAGGTGCTGCCGGCCCCTGGTCAGGTTCTGGGCTTCATCCCCCCTCAGGTCCAGGACAGTGCCAGCCACTTGCTGCTCAAAGGGCCCCTGTCTCCACCAACGCTCAGGCTCATTCAATGTCAAAGTCCTTGGGCCGATAGGGACATAGAAATCCTGGTCCAGCAGCCAGGTCACTTCTTCTGCCTCTTGGCTCCCCGCTCAGGTCCTGGCTTCATAGGCTACAGGCCCACAGGCTCTGTGAAGACGTCCTCCTCCTACCCCCTCTCCTCCACTTTCCCATGCTGCCACATGCTGGGCAGCTCAGGGTTGGGCCAACCAGGCCCTCCTGCCACTCCTGCCCGCCCTGGTGGAAGCTGGCTATGGCCTTGCGGTCCTTCAGCAGCTTGGCCGTGTCACCTGGCTGCTCAGGTCCCGGCTGGAGGCTTTGATCTCACAGATAGTCACCTGTGAGTGGCACTGCTTGATGCTGTCCACTAGCCTCAGCTGCTGTAGCTCCTCCTTTCGAAGCCCGAGCTGAAGAGGGGGAATAGGCCCAGGACCACAAGGTCCAGCTCTTTGGCCTATTTGATGGACTCGGGCGCTAGCCACCAGCGCTCATTCTGCTGTTGGGTGTTGTCAGCCCCAGAGCCCAGGCCCCTCAGCTCCAGTGATGCCCCCAAGGTGCTCCTCAGGTTGTATCCTCATGTCCCCCATGCTCTATGGCACCCGATCCAGCACACTGTCCACTCCAACCGCATTGTGGCCTCCTCCTGGGGGCGGCGAGGGTGAGGGCCCGGCCCGGGAACAGGTGCAGGTCCAGCAGGTTGGTGACCTCATCTGGCCATCAAGGAGCAGGTTGTGCCACTTTGGCCAGCCCGGACACACGACCCACATGGGGCAGGAAGAGCTGGCCCTCCCGGGAAGCTGAAGTTGAGGACGTTGTCCAGCCGCGGGATGCCCAGGCCGAGCCACCAGCTCAGTCACCATGAGGGGGAGCACTTGCCGTGGGGGCACTTGGCCAGGCTGATCCTGCAGGCTGCCTGGTCCATGGCGCTGTAGATGTGCACACAGCTCACCCACTGGAGTGGCCTCGGCCTGCAGAGACCAGGCAGTGATGGGGAGGCTGACATTCAACCCCCGGTTCTGGGTGGGGGTGGCCAATCAGGGGTAGGCGCATGGTAGTGTGCATCACAGCAACTGGCCAATCCACCATTCAGTTGATTTGCATATTACTTTTATTATATAAAGGATATATATTATATATAAGGATATATATATATAAAGGATATATATATAAAGATATATATATATGATATATAAAGAAGATGCTATACATATATATATATATTGCATCTTCTTTATCCACTCATCAACTCATCCATCAAGACACTTAGGGCAAAAGAAATTAAAGCAAAAATATGTGAATGGGACTACATACAGCTTTAACATGGGGTTATTATCCAAAATACAGAAAGAACTCATACAACTCAACAACAACAACAACAACACACATATGTGTGCAAACAATCTAAATAAAAAATAAGCAGAAGACCTGAATAGACACTTTCTTCAAAAGACATATAAATGGCCAACAGGTAATAGATGCTCAATAGAAAAGAGGATAAACTTTACTAGCTATTAAGAGAAATGCAAATCAAAACCACAATGAGATACTTCCTCACACCTTTCAGAATGGCTATTATCAAACAAGACATAAGTGTTGGACAGGATATGGATAAAAAGGCATCCCCATTCAGTTTTAATGGGAATGTAAATTGACACAGTATCTAAGGAAGTTAAGGAAGGAAGGAAGGTGGCCAAGGATATAAGATGCAAGAAAGAGCAATATGAGCTCAAGAGTGTGTGCTATGCACACATATACTAGTATTTACACAAAAACCGGGACAAGGGATGTTTTAAAGATAAAAAGAATCAATTGATAAGAGGTGTTTAAACCCTGGAGAATCACTGCACTCCATATTGGAGAAGCACAATAAAAGGACTTGGAAACTGTGTGGAAACAAATGCAGTGATTTGGGGATGAGGACAATTATGTGATACCATAATCAATCAATCAATCAATCAATCAATAAAAGAATTTCTAATTCAGGCTGCGCCTTCCCTTTCTGGTGTGAACCCTCTTTGATAAGATCTGTGCGTCTTCTTATGAGGAACCTGATAGTCGCCTCTATTGTGTCAATCCTAAACTATTTGAAAGGTTTTAAATCATTTTAGAAAGCTACGGTGTGACTGATTTCCCCATTCACTAAAAGTATTTTAAAGTTTGTGATAGTCTCTGTACTCAAGTTATGCTGTAGTCATGGAAAACAGGTGATGCTCTGTTACCCTTATTCATATTAACAGTTCATGAAAGATACTGCTGCCAGTGATTTTATTTGTAGTGACCAGGCCAATTATAATTAAGTATTCCACTTTTCAGTGTTTTCTTCTTGTACAATTTACTTTGTTCCTCTATCCTTTGTGATTCCTTAATCTAGAATTTAGATCTGAATTTGTTTTTTTTAAATCATTTTTTAGTCTGTGTACTTCATTTTCATCATAACAGAAGATGAATAATATAAGGTTGTCCCACTATTAAGCAAGCCAATTCCATACGCATATATATTTGCAATTTACCAAGGAGAGGAAAGAAACAGAAAGAACATAATTTTCATCTTCTGAAAAGATTTTATATACATATGTATATATTTATAATTATTACAATAAAAATACATAACTCTCATCAGCTTAACCACTTGAATGGAATTGGCTTGTTTAAGAGAGGGACAAATATATATATATATTTTCTCTTATTGGTAAATTGCAAATATATATATATTTGCAATTTACCAATAAGAGAAAAGAAACAGAAAGAAAATGTAATTTTCATCATCTGAATAGTTTTTGTGAATAAAGACTAAATCTCTTAAGTTTTGTCATTATTATGCATATATATCATTATATTATTAATATGAATACAAAAAGAAAAATAAATTTCAAATTTCAGCAAAAGTTTTATATTAAATATATTTATTAAAAAGACCAGCAAAATACTTAAAATATTACTTGCAAAATCACCATAATCATCTTATCTATATTTTTCATATTTAAATAAACATGTATTGATCAGTATCCAATACAATTTTCCATAGAATTCATGAAATTATTTTTTTCACTTATGTCCCACAGCCTTTAGCAACTATCAGCTTGTTCTCTATGAATCTGTTTCTGTTTTGTTTATTCATTTGGTTTTTTTGTTTGTTTGTTTTTAGATTCCATACATAAGTGATATAGGATACTAGTATTTATCTTTCTGTGTCTGACATATCACTTATCATAATGCCCTCTACATTTATCCATGTTGAAACAAATGGTAAGTGATTTCATTTAAATTTTTTTTATTAGTGTACTGCCATATTAAGTATGCAGACTATTTAAGAAGGAAAGGCAGAAAAATAATATCCAATAAAACTGTAATTTATTTCAGAAAATAAAGTTATGGACTTATGAAAAAGGAACTACTAATGTTTACTCATGATGAGAAAGATCCACATATAAAACAATTTACAAGCTGAAATTATATTTGATAAAAATTGCTCTAAGAATTTAATAACTTTATAAAGGAAAAGCATAATATTCAATGATCAGAAAAACAACATTATCAATTTTTTAACATTTTGACTTTTTAAAAAACAGCTAGACTCAGAGAAATGAATAAAGGCAATGAAGCTGATTAGAAAATACACATTCAGGGATGTTTGTGCTTGTTCACACGTTCTCTCTCATTGTTCTTCAGAACTAATGGGAGCCATAGATAAGTAAATGAATTGGAACTGAAGGAAAGGCTTTCTACTGGGAGATGAAGCATAAGAAAGGTCACAGATCTCTTCTTGAAGCTATTAGTTATAAGTAGTTAGGTTTGCATGAAAGCACAAGCCTAACAAAGATGATCCCCGTAGGATCCTCTCAAGGTTTTAGATTGTATTACACAATGTCATTTCGTGATGGAAGAATGTAAGACTTAAAGACACCAGAATTTGTTGCAACTTTACCTCTGACTGCTTCTGCCATATCTAAGTGAGCAAAGCAGTTAGTCTTTGTTGTCATTCCTCAATGATGCACTTGACATACTCATTATAATTTCCTAGATTGAAATGAAGATATGTATATATTTGAAATTACAATAATTTTAGATAGTTGAATTATTTAAATATTTATAATTAAAATTACTATAATCTGAGTTATAATATAGTACATGATGCCTCCACCCAATATAACTTTATATTTGCTGCATCTTCTCTTTGGTAAAAAATGTTTCCTCAATAATCTTTTACAGATTAGAGTATATTGAGATTAATCTTTAGCAGCTCCAAACTTAGAGTATAGATTAAAAATCTGTTTTCCTATATGAATTATGCAGAATTTTCTTCACACTCATTTAAGTGAACAACTGTGTGATTTCCTTTGGTAATGGACTTAATTAATCAGAGAAGTCAAGTCTTTTAATGTGCCATCCACAGTAGTTGAGAGTACATACTGTTACATGGGGATTTTGATGATGAATGTATTATGTCTAAATTACAGTGCTTTTCTCTTCCTAATTAAGTTTCTACTTTGTTATTTTCAATCGTAATGCACAGGAAATGTAACATTAAGTTTGGCAAAAACAAAGAAAATAAATGTGCATCAACGTGATGAAAATTATATATTTTTTAATAAGAGTACCCTATTGTACTTTAGTTTCAAAGACAGCTTTTGTTAATGTACTAGTATCTCAATATTTCTTCATGTTCTATTTCTACATTCATGTTACACAGACATCTCAATATTACACAGACATCTCAATATTTGTAATCAATCTAGAGTCTTATAAATACTGTGTTAAGTGATAATGAGATCATGAATGTAAATCTAGAATCACAAAAGAACAAAATATTAACAATAATAATCACCAAATTCCAAACGCTATAATGCAAACTGTTCTCTTAAACTTTGACTCTGTAAATTATATTAAGCACCAAATGGTTAAAAATTAACCACTATCACATTGTCTCTATTTTAGTATGCCATATATGTTTCAATAAAAGTGTCTTGGTTTCTCTGAGTAATGGGAAAATAAATTTAGTGTGATCATAAAAAAAGAATATTAATTTCATGGTGATGTAATAGGGAAAAACTCTTACACATAGAGAGAGAACACATAAAATAGCTTTCTTAAGAAAGGAGACACTGTATTTACACTGATAACCAGAAAGGAAATATCCAGCATTTACCAAATATAGTGGAGGGACATTCTTTGATAACATAATTGATGAAGGCTATACAATGTGCATGCATAAGAAAGCACAAAAGAAAAACCCAAGCCAGAAATAAGGACCCCAAAAGAGAGGTCTGATTCAGAGAAGATGAAGCCAGGTATACAATGCAGCCCAGGGAAGGTGATCCAGGGAATGTGTGTGTTTATATAGGAGGAGAGGCCCACGGTGAGTCCACATTCCTCTGGTACTCATGGAGGTGCAAAAAGGACTTCCTCAAAGTCTCTATAATTGGGACTTGTAGTGCTAAGTGGCTGTCACTCTCTCTGAAGACCTTCTTTAGAGAGCCATGGCATTTTCTCTTTCTGGCCCTTTTTATGGCACCCATGTATAGAAATAACACCTATCCTCTCTGCACCTCTCTCCATTTCTCTACCTGTACTTTACCAATATGGAGGAAATAATTCCCCTATAATAGGAATCATATTCTTGAGATTCAGTTCTAAAAAGTTCAGTCTTCTGACTTCACCTCTAAATTATTATTTCAGTGAATTTCTCTGACTAGAAATCTTATGCTAACTTATTTTTCTAGACCTTTCCTGAACTTGCAAAGTAGTTATTTCCTCTGCTTAGCTCCCTAGTGAAAAACAATATTCATTAGCCTTTCAAGACTTTATATACCTGTATAATAGCTAAGTCATGTTTGGATGTGCTCTGTGGTATATAAAGATCCCACAGAAATGTTTATAGCACAGGGTGATTTCCTTTACTCTACACTAATAAAAGAGTACTATGCCAATTGACCTTCACTTCGTGATGCCCACCAGTCAATCAGGCGTAAGTATGCAAATCACCCAACAAGGATGGAGTTGGCCCCGCCCCCCAACTGCTCTGGGCCTCTGGGCAGCATGCATGCAGGAGAGAAGTGGCTTGGCAGGGTGGAATACCTGCTATGAGAGGGACCTCAGGAGGCGGAGGGAACTACAGGAGTGGCGCTCTGGCTGGCGTGAAGATTGAAGGCTTCCGCTGGAGTGAACTCAGAAGGTGGCGGTCAGAGGGAAAGTCTGGGTCCCAGGTGCCAGAGGAAAACCAGTGTCGGCAGCCAGGGGAAGGAAGGCCTATTGCATGAACCTGTAAGTGACGGGCCTCTAGGATTTGTTGTAATGTTGCAGAATCAAACACATTCAATATTTTAATTTAATCTACTCTTATTATTTCAGAGTTACTGTTTGTGAAAAACAACCAGATGAAATAAGAGGGATGGACCAACCCACTGTAATTTATTCTTTTAAAATTCTAGATGTAAAGATTTTCCTAATGTACTATTATTAAGAATAGCATACTGTCTAAGAAATTGAACAAATACCAACTTGAATTAACATTTTAGTCATATAACATTAATCAATGTGCTACTCCTCATAACAGCAACACAAGTTTATAAATTAAAGATATAATCCACTGCCCTGGCTGGGTGGCTCAGTTTGTTGGAACATCATCCCATGCACCAAAAGGTTGTTTCTCCCTTCCTCTCTCTAAAACTGAATAAAAACATATCTTTGGTTAAGGATAACAATAAATAACTAAAACTATAACCAACTTCCATGTTTGTGTAAAGTTACTGAAATAGTGTATTAAAAAGCAGAGTCCCTGCAACATGGTAGTGTTATATGATGCTGCTTTTGTGTATGATTATGGTTAGTCTGGCCTGGATGACATAGGACTCTCAACATCACAAGCTAGCCTATTAGCTTGAAAAACTTTCTTAAGGCCATTTTTACTGTTATTTTTGTTTGCTGACTTTTAAAATTACTTTTGTATTTACTATTTGGAGAACAATTTGCCATCTGCTATGTCTAGATATGGAAACTAATTGTTAATGAGTGTGACAGAAGTCCGCAGGACTGTTGAGGATGCCTTGAAGTCAGTCTGCAAAGGGCTCTTTTCCAAATCTTTGACTGATTACTCCTGTCTATGGTCACATGTTGCTTCACCTGATAGCTGTGAAATGCACAGTGTTTTGCTTCTTAATTCATGAAATAATTATGAAGCTAAATATTCCTTCAAAAACAATGCTTCTAAAGGAAGTTCAAAGCCTCCACTAAATTAGGGATAAAGTATTAAACCTACATCAGAATTGCACACCAGCATGCCAAATGAAGCTGTTAAAATCTCAAAAAGTTTTGATACCTAGAGGTGGAACCAATCCATTATCCACAAATTCATTACTCCTTTCCTTCTGCAATAATGGATATATTAACAGTACACAGTGTTAAATTATGTTGTTAATACTTTTGAAGTAAAAGTAATTAGTGCTGAGGAACACAAAAGTGAAAGATTTTCAATGTGTGAGAGAGGCAGTGAGTCTCTGGTTCTACTCTAAATTACATTACAGGAGATAACTCTTTTATATTGGTCATTGTATACAGTTAATTCACTTAGATACCAATATGACCCCAAAATGAACAGTTAATTAAATACTAGAGGGTGATCTTTCTTAGGTATTTTCCTAAAATGTGATTGCATTATTTTCATCCAGTTTTGGTGTATCCTTTATTTTTATTTATTGCTGCAAGAATAAAGACCATCATCCACACATGACTAATGTTACAGATCATCCTATATAATAAAGAGGTAATATGCAAATTGACCATCACTCCAACACACAATATGGCTGCCCCCATGAGGTCAAAGATGGCCACCCCTATGTGAACACAAGATGGCAGCCACAAGATGGCTGACAGGGGAGGGCAGTTGTGGGTGATCAGGCCAGCAGGGAAGGACAGTAGGGAGGGACCCAGGCCTGCAGGGGAGGGAAGCTGTGGGGGACCTAGGCCTGCAGGAGAGGGAAGTTGGGGCAGGGGCAGGCTTGCAAAGGAAGGCAGTTGGGGTGAACCAGGCCTGCAGGGAAACACTATTGGAGGTGACCAGGTTAACAGGGGAGGGCAGGTGGGCAAGAGAGGAAGGGAGAAGGATAGAGAGTTAGAAATATCGGTGAGAGAGAAACATTGATCAGCTGCCTCCTGCACACTCCTCACTGAGCATGTGCCCACAACCAAGGTACATGCCCTTGACCAGATGGAACCTGGGACCTTTAAGTCCACAGGCCAGCGCTCTACCACTGAACCAAACCGGTCAGGGCTCTAAATGTAATTCATTGACAAAACAGTTAGGACAAACTACTTGGCCAGACAGTGTTGCCAAATAGCCACTTGTTTTGATTTAGAGTATGTCCCCACTTCGTTTTCTGAATCCAAGCCCTGCAGTTCTGGGAACATACAGCCTTTGCCACTAAGCACAGTTTATTTTACTCAGAGGAGTAGGAGCAGAAGTACAATCATACATGCTTTTTGCATAAAACACTGACCAAAATATTCAAAGCATAAAAGACTAAGGTCCCTTTGTGTCCTTATTTCCAAGAAAAAAAGCCCTGGGAAAGACTGAAGCCTATGTTAATGAAAACTTTACCTGAAATAAAATATTATTCTTAGAATACATACATTAAAATGTAAGAACACTAAGAGACCATGAGAGTCATTTTTTAAAGGTTAATCTTTAAACCAAGGTTACAGGTGGAAATCTATTTAATATATTGTCTCCACTAGCAATATAAGTCCTTTGGCATAATATATTTCATCAGCAATTGCTAAATATTATCTTAGATATCCTAGCTGCTATAATATCTAAGGAAAAACAAAGAGAAGAAGTTGAATGTTGTATAAATACACTGAGTGGCCAGAGTGGCCAGATTATCATGATCTCTGAATGCATAATAATCTGGCCCACTAAGTGTATAGTAAGAGAAAATCAAATCATGCAAAATGAAGACTTGGAATGCTTTTTAATAAATATTTATACCTTCAAGTCTCGTGATATTTTTTTCTTAAAATAATACCCAACTATCAGTCTAAGAAAACTATCTATACCTCAGGATCTTACATGAATACTTCATGATAGTATTATATTAATGTATGAGTCACAATTGCTTCCCTTTTACTTCCAATTAATGTTTTTTTCTAAAGTGAGGCTGTTATTCAGACTAGGAAAAACAGGCATATATTAATTTCTTCAATCCAAAGCTTGAGTATGTAGCAGAATCACTTGATGAGTATTTTTAAAATTCATAATCTTAGCGTTATCTCATACATATTGAATTAGAATCTTCATATATTGATCTCAAATGAAACTTTGTATGTCTCAGAAGCCAGTGTAACAATTGACAAATCAATGTAGTACCAATAGCTAAGAAGTGATAAATGGTATTGTTTGAGAAGGGCCTGTCATTTATAGGGAGAATTTTATAGTTCAAATACGGTGAGAACCTCTGAATGATGGCTGGGATATTTTGGAAACACATTACAAATCTTTCAGGAGACAGCATACACAATAATGCTTTCATAATCAAAAACTTTAACAATGAAACAGGAGAACGGAAAAAGGAACTAAGTTCATTGGGTCCTCTTCTATGCCATAAGTTCTAAAGGCCACTCTGAACACTATCATTAAACATAACAAAACCATTTGCATTTTAATTATTCTAATGCAGTGATGGATTTGAGTTATTATGTTCCCCAAAGTAATGTACCTAACAATTAGAACTGCTTACTTAAGAATTTATAAATTTTACTAGAGGCCTGATGTATGAAAATTCATGCACTGGAGGGGGTACCCTCAGCCCAGCCTGCCCCCTCTCACAATCCAGGTGCTCTCAGAGATGGGAAGTGACCTAGGAATCAGGTGAAGGCGACACCCCAATCACACCTCTGCTGTTGCCACTGCCAGCAGCACAAGCCTTGGTTGTTCCTGGTTACCTGAGCCTTGAGTGGCCCTGGGCAGCTGGATAGCTGCCATTCAAGGCTTGCCAGTGCCTCGGACCGGCCCTAGGTGGCTGGGCAACCAATATCCAAGGCTTGCCTGCACCTCAGGCATTGCTGGGCAGCTGCCATCTGAGGCTTGCCTGCGCCTCTGGCCGGCTTGGATGGCTAGGGGGATGCGGGCAGGTCTGACTACATTGTGTGTCTGCCACACCCCCAGCGAGATTGCAAGGACTGGAGTACTCTGGCAGGGCTGAGGGGACTGGGCGCCACCATCTTGTGACTATGGGCACCACCATTATTACGTTAATTCCCTCTTCTTTAGATAGGATTTTATTGCATATTATGATAAGCCCTCAAAAGGGTAGACCTGAAGCATAACTTCTGATATACTTTTATTAAAATGCTACCTCCACGGTATGATTCGAGAACACATTCATATTGCAAAGTACAGTTTACAGCTTAATCTGGCTACTTGGGAATAACCAGGTGAAAAGTGGATATAAGATTTTAGGGAAGAAAATTAAATCTGAAGTCTTGGGGCTTGTAATTACCAAATAATAGAGTTCATATTTACTATGTATGCTTTCTAGATTTCAAGGAATAATATAAACAAAATAACTTAAAGATAATGCTTTAGAAAACTACAGATATGGTTCTCTAAATGATATTTCCAGTGGGAAATAAAATGTTCTCAAAGTAAGAAATGGCCTCAAGGTAAAGATGAAATCCAGGATATTTCCAATAGTATGTGGCCTCAGGTCAAAATTTAAATCAAATGTGGGTAAAGATTTTTTTTTGACAAAATGTTGCAAAGAATATTTAAGGTGACAGCTATTATACCATATTATGAAGCACTAATTTATAAGGTCTGAAAAGAGTCTCAAATTTTAAGATCTGGAATACATTCTAATGAATAAATAATTTTTAAAAAGAGAGAAAGTTATCTAAAAAATCAAATTCAAAATCCAGGAATTCCTTGAAAACTATTTTAAAATAACAGAATACTCTTATTAGTAAGTAGAGGACATAGAGAGCTTCTTTTAACTTCCACAAATCCTATTAGTTTGAAGAAAGACAGAGTAAAAGAGAAAGAGTAAAAAACAGAGCTGAAACTTTGAGTCAATGGGATGGTTCTTTATATTTGAAGACTTATCAAATAAAGAGCCAAGTTATCTACACCCAACCATTTGCATTTTAATTATTCTAATACAGTGATGGATTTGAGTTATTAATTATGTTGGATGTAGATAACTTGGCTCTTTATATATATATGTTGGGTGTATATGGGCAAATATATATGGATATATATATATATATATATATATATATATATATATATATATATATGGGCAAAATTAAGTTTACAGTTGTGAGTACAAGAAACACAGTTTATTCTTATATTATTTGTTGATACTAAAGGCCCAGTGTACAAAATTCTGCACAGGTAGAGTCCTAGGCCTGGCTGGAGATCAGGTCTGATCTGTGAGGGAACCAGTGGGGTGATCAAGGGGTCCCCACTGGCACTCGCCTTGGCTGGCCTGTGGCCTGCGGGCTGGGGGAAGCTTCTGAATTGAGAGTCTGGTTTCTGGTGGTCAGTATGCTTCAGAGCGACCAGTCATTCTGCCACTTGTTCTGCCTGTTCAGGTAATTTGCATATTAGGCCTTTATTACATAGGATTGTATAATTTTCCAAAGGTAAAATTGTAAAAAAATATTTTTGCCCCACTGTGTATTGGTAAGGCAGGTGTAGGTAACATGAAATCAAATAGCAGACGCTGCCTCATAGAAATGTTTTAATCTCTATAGGAACATTTTTACAAGTTCCTTCATTAGGATCATTCCTGCTCTTAAGAATTGATTTTCCTTAGATCTTAATTCTGTACTCTGAGTGATCCTTCTTTTCGATAAATGGTTCCTATTTTGGAGCTGAGTAGCTTTCCAAATCTGTTTATTGGCATTTGAAGGTTTAAAGCTCTAAATATGTGTGTGTGTGTGTGTGTGTGTTTTTAACTGACTCTACATGTTTTAGTCCAAGCCAATGGTGCTTTTACTGATCCAATTCTCTTAAAATCGTTGTGCTAGTCCTATCAATCTTATTGGTATTCTTATTATTAAACCACAGTCACACCCACAAATTTTCTCAAGACAAACTCCATTCAAACAGACATGTGGGTCTGTCTCAGTGGGATTTGTGGGCTGAGTGTGAAATTGCTCTTGTACAACAGCCAAATGATTCTTAGAAGCCATTTTCCCAGCAGAGAGTCTAGAAAGCATACCCAAGAAATACATCCCTAAATCTTTACAATGTATTAAAGAATTTGAAGGCAACTTCCTTAATCTAAACTTCTTTCAGCCCACAGTTTACTCAAAGATCCCTAAATTTGATCTTTACCCTGAGGACATTACTTACTTTGAGAACACTGGGGATGGAAAGACATCTAGGATACTTTATATTTCCTATAAATTCTGGTAAAAAAACCAAACAAAAAACAAAACAAAACACATACACAAAACAAAACAAAAAAACAGTTCCTTCTTTAAATCATCTCCTCTCTGTTATATGTTTTTAATCAAACACAGATAAAATGTCAAATGTCATTATTAACATTCTTGCTGGCAATATCCTTAACCAGATTGACCAGTTCTTTAAGTACATTTTCTGTTTTCCAAGTCATAGCAGGTGACTTTTTTACTATATGTCCCGCCACTCCAGGCTGTTTCCATCCAGACTCTAATAACCACTTCCTTGGTATTTTTCCAGCTTCTGTCATTAGTTTCTCAAGGCATTCCTGCCCACTTACTGTTATCCAGTTCCAAAACTAATGCCACATCACATATCTTACGATTTTATTTGGCAACACCCCATTCCTTATAGCCATTTCCATTTTTCTGTTACTGTGCGACAAACCACCAAAAAACCGCCTAGAAAAAAGTTAGTTATGTAGTTCTGTAGCTTCATAGGACTCAGCTGCACTGTTCTCACATGCAGTGCTAGTCATATAGCAATTGATGCTCTAGTCATCTGAGGCTTGACTGGGCTGGATATCCAAGTTGGTTCCTACAACTTAAATATCTGGTGTCTGCTCTTCCATGTGGTATTTCCCTTCTTCCTTCCTCCTTTCCACCCTCTCTCCCTCCCTCCCTCCCTTCTTCTAGTCCTTTTTATTCCTTTATCTCGCTCTCTCTCTTCACTTTCCTTCCGTTATTCCCTCCATCCTTCCAACATGTCACAAGATCACTAGAGTAGCCTAGACTTCTTTCTTTTACTTCAATCGAAAACTTTGCAATATCAAGCAGACAAATTCCATGTTAAAAAGAGCATCCACTGGAATTATTACCCTGGATCCAAAATAATGAAGAACTGACTCACATGGCAGCCACTGTTAGTGAGAACAGGCTTAAAATGATGCCAAACTCTGTAACCCATTGAGTAAGCCACTTCTGTCATTTCTACAAGTAAACCTGCAGTTAGAATATAGACACAAAGCTTTGTCTAAAGGGTAAGGAAACAAAGTTATGATATCGCCACTCTTGGTGCTGTCACCACTACATGTGGCAGATTTCATACAAGTGCCTCCAAAGCCCCGGCAGCACTAGAGTCTAGAATAACATTTTTGGTTTCCCAACCTCTTAAAGAAGAGGTGTGTTCAAAAGATGGAATTATTCAGTACTCAGCATTGAATCATTTTTAGATATTATGCATATATAAGTGACATTGTGAGACATACTGTAAGAAATAAAAGTTTAAAGAGGGTAGGCAAAAAATAAAACTGCTACTAATCATAAATTATATTATTTGTAAAAGTGAAATTTTTCGTGTATGTAGAAAATCCAAAAATATACAGAAATTATTAGAATACATATTTTAACCAGGGATGCTCAAAGAAGGTTCAATATAAAATAGAATTTGCATATCTATACACTATCAAAATTTTAAAATATAGGATTATGATAGGATAAAATAAACAATAACAAGAAACAAATCTAATGGAAAATATATAAGACCTCACTAGTTGAAAGTTTAAAGTAGCTGCTAATAGAAATTTGGAAAATACCTTAAAAAATTAAAGTAATTCTCTAGCCTTCATTTTTTTTTGAATACTCAATCATGCAAAAATATCACTTCTCAATCAAAAAATTCAAAACAGTCTGTCAAAATCCCAAGAAGAACTGTGTGAAAATTGATAAGGTTATTTTTAAAAATTAACATGGAAGTTAGAATGTAAAATAGAAAAATAATATTAGAGGACTTATCTATCAGATATCAATATTTTTAATAAAGATATAGTAATAAAGCTATAGTAATAAACACATTATGTTCGTGGTAAATGCTATTAGACCAATATTATCAAACAAATAATTGAAGAGCTGACCCTTACCTAGATAGTCAACTGATAAATGATAAGCATGCCATTGAAATCTAGTGGGGGTAAGTGTATTTTTGGTAAATTGTTCTGAATAAATTAGATATCCATATGTGTTACAGGAGCTAAAAACAATTATTACTATCCACATCCTATGAGTATCAATAATCTGATAATGTTTTAACTGGATGGTTTTTGGTTGATTTCTCAGGAGGGTGCAATCAATAAGAGTCAGCTAGGTTTGGAGTAACTTCAAAATACAAAGTCATATTCACAAAATAAATAAAACTAAATTCAGATGAATATAGACATAGACGTAAAAGTAAAACGATATAGCTTCTAGAATAAAATACAGAAAATTAGGATCCTAATTTTAAATAAGGAAGTCCTTATTTTAAACAAAATACAGTTAGTAATCAAAAATATGCTCAATAAGGTGGCATTAAAACAAATAACGTAAAATAATTTTTTAAATTAAAAATTCTTTCTTGATTATAAAACCAATGCAGCTACTTCAAAGTTCAACTCATTTTAGGAAAAATCAGCGACAGATGGGGACAGGACATTTAATATACATATATCCAATAAATGACTGTGACTGAAATATATTTATAATAAACTAATAAGCAAAATACAACAATAAAAAACAAAAAAAATAATTTGAAAGAGTTTTTAGTAAAGAGAATATTCAGTTAGCCAATAGGAACATGAATAATTGCTTGAAGCATCAGGAAAATAAAAATTAAATTCCTGAGAAACCACTGTGCCCAAATGAATGAAATACAATTAATAGAAGTGATAGCAACTAGAATTAGAGAGGATATAAATCAACTGTCTCATGTTACCATAGTAATGAAAGTACAACTTGATACAGTAACTCTGAAACACGATTGGCAACACCAACTAAAGTTAAGCACTATGGCAGGTCAATTTCATCTAAAGCCATATGCAAGAATGTTCATAACAGCTCTATGTGTGATGACACCAAACTGGAAATAACCATCAATGAGAAAAAGTATAAATTGTCTATTCATGTAAGGGAAAATGACAACAATGAAAAAGAACAAACTTTTAGTGTAAAATGTGTATAATATCACAGAAGATTGAGTGAAAAGTAAAAAAAAAAAAAAATATATATAAATGTATTTTATGACTTCATTTGAATGAAATTGAAATAAATGCTGAAACTAATATATGGTGGTCATAAGGGTCACATTAAGAAATTTTCTCTATATTGATCTTGTTGGTAACTATAATAATAAATAGTAAAATTTCTTTGAATTATATACTTAAATTGTATATATAATATGCAGAATTAAACAAACCAGCAGAATAAGATACTATTAGCATACATGTTAGCTCCTACTTTGATACTTTTGGCTTTTTAATTTTCTATTGGATATATAAAATCATTTGTAATTCTGAATATTTATATTTAAAAAGTGATAGAAGTTTAAGATTAAAATAAAAAGCAATTTAAACAAACAAAACAAATCTGAATTAATGGGATTGTCAACTTGAAGTATGATTTTCTGGAACTCATTCCCATATTATTACTAATGTAAGAGGGCATGTACGGACTTACATCAGGAGAGAAAATGGACAGAAGTCTTTCACATATTGCATTTGGAGAGGGCTTTTACCTCTTCATATTTATCTTTTATTCAAATTTTCATTTGGGTAGTTAATTTAGAGTGAATCATAGCCGTTGCTTCATGGTATCATATTAGGAATCATTGTATTATAATCTTTCCTATGAAACTCTTAAGAATCATATAAATCTTACGAATTTCAAAAGAATTTTCTAAAACTTTTGTAGACAGATGGTATTTGCCTTTTTAAAAAATACCCAACATGACAAAAACAACAACAACACATAGCAAATTAAAACTGTGTCTATGTATCATTTTCTTAAAGCATAATGGGACTTTTTAAAGATCTGGTGCATTGGTGTGAAGCCAGGTATGTAGGTTGTATGCTGCACACCCTATTTCTCATGAAGTAATAGGAACAAAAAATAAAGGCAAAAATGGCAATTCCTTTTTATTAGTCTACCTGTTTAATTAGTCTACCTGTTTGTAATGAAAAAAGAAACTATCAATTTGCTTAAAGTTAACACAAATAAATGGCTTTAAACTTTTCTAAATTTTCAAAAGTTTATTTTTTAAATTTTATTTTATAATTAAATTTATTGGGATGACATTGGTTAATACAATTATATAGGTTTTAAGTTCACAATTTTATGATATATTATCTGTTTATTGTATTATATACTCATAACCCAAAGGAAAAGTTAAGAATCATTTGATTTTACTCAAATGTGGGATATAAAATGGGAAGCAACAAACAAGTAAAACAAAAATTTATATATACAAAAAGCTTCTTTAAAACCATAAAAATTAAATAAACACACTGAGGAATATTTCAAGTAAATGTTATAGAATCTTCTTCAAAACAAGAGAAATTGGTTTTCTACTAGAGGCCTGGCGCACAAAGCCCATGCACAGGTACAGTCCCTAGGCTTGGCCTGCAATCAGGGCCATCTTCCCTAGCTACCTTTAGCCAGCACCACCCTCCACATCTGGTTTCCTATTCATCATCGGGTCAATTGGAGCCTGCTGGCTGGAGGGAGAGACCGAGAGGTCCCGCCCCCACCGCAGGTCACCCAGTGTGTGTGGGGCAACTGGCAGGGTGGATGCCACACACATCCCCTGCCACCCACAGGACTCAAGAGCCTGCTGGCCAGGGAAAGGGACCGAGAGGTGGCCAGTGCACCTCATAGTTGAGCAATCGTTCTGGTAGTTCCTGCTGTTAAGGTCAATTTGTATATTACCCTTTTATTATATAGGACTAGAGGCCTGGTGCACTAAATTGTGCATTTGGGGCAGGGGGCTCCTCAGCCTGGATTGCAAGAAGGTGCAGGCTAGGCCAAGGTTGCATGATCAGGGCCAGGGAGGGACACAGGAGTCCTCCCATGGCCAGCTAAGGAGGGGCCCACGGGAGGACTCCAGGCCCATCTCACTCAGTCCCTATCAGCCAGACCCCAGCAGCAAGCTTACCTACCAGTAGGAGCGTCGGCCTCCTGGTGGTCAGTGCACATCATAGTGACTGGTTGTGCAGTCGTTGGGTTGCTTAAGCTTTTATATATGTATTTTATAAATTCATACCTACATTCTGAAAAGTCAAAACACTTTAAATATATTATCTAGTAATTAGGATTCTATGAATAGTCTCACCAATAATTCCATGGAATATCAGAAATAACATCTTTACATGTGACTAAATTTGAGTCAAGGGTATTTTTTTCCTATGATAAATTAAATTTAGGGCACACCTCACTTAGTTCAAATGGTATTCAACTTTTTAAATTTTATTCCATAATGTCATACTCTCAAATCTGAAGGAACATTAGCAATTACTCTATGAGCAATTTCCAGAATCAATTATTATCTCAAAGCAATAGTTTCTTTTTTTACAACTCATGTTTTATGTAAAAGTGGATATATTTTTGCAAATCCCATTGGCACCTGTGAAATATCACAAGAGCAATGCTAAAATAACCGTGAATTTTTTATGTATGTAGAGTAAAAAGTTTCCATGACAGCATTCCCTTTATATGCCTATGTGGGAGCCTGGGACTGTTTCCAAATCTTTTAATTTGTTTGAGTGTTAACCTTTATATACAGATTTAGTGTGGAAAGGTATAGTAAGAGTTTTCTTATTGAAAAAAATGAAGGTAGGGGAAAAGTAGATTTTATCTTCATTTGGATGAATTCCAGAGAAAGAAAAGTTAAAAAATGTTTTTATATTTCTGTTTGTACCACGTTGTCTAAGCAGACTTGTGTACAAAATGGAAGTACAGAGAATAAAAGCTGAGGAAAAGTTGGGACCAGCTAGCTTACCGCAGAAGTGAAAGCCCCATTATCAACTTCAAAACACTTGTAAAACAGCATTGTACATGGGGAAGTCTAATAAAATGTTAAGGCCAGAGCACCTCAGAAATAATCATGAATTACTAAGTATTTAATTGTTAATATGTATCTTATACCTTTCTACATTTTTTTTAGCTCTTGCTGCATATTGTTTGCTTAGAAATGGGGCAAAAAGAAAATGCAGAGCATGTGTAAGAAGAGGAGCCATACTACTGCTCTTGGATAAGATGGAGCTACCTATGACTGACCCCTCCCCTGAAAACCAGTGAGGAAAGCTGGGTAATACACAAGCAACCTGTGAATGAAATTAAATCATTAGTTTGCCTCTACAGAAAGTAGGCCTTCGAGGGTTAAGATCCCAGGGAAAAAGAATCCCAGGAGAACTGAGCCACTGTTTTCAAGGCATTTATCTATGACAGGTGCACTGTCAGAGGCTGACAGTACCAGAGAGGCAATGGGAATTTTGGCCAGACTTAAGATTGCTGGAGTCACAAAACGGAGTTCAGGACTCTGAAGGCTCTGGATAGAGGGCCCAATATTCTAGGTTAGGGGGAGCAGGCACAGTTGAATGAAACAGACTCACTGATTTTCCCATTGAAGCATGAGCCAGATTCTTAAAATTAGTATGTCAGAAACATAATCAAAGAAGCAGAAAGCTACTGAAAAGCAAAGCAGAGGCTTTGACAATCTTACAGTCTTGCTAGTAGGCAAAAATGAGAGTCGACTACCTACCTGTGAGGAGACTGGGTCCAAGTGTATAGAGCCCAAAGGATTTAACAGAAATGTATGGGCTCAACTAGAGAATTAGGGCTACCTGACATTCTGTAAGTCTTACAATTGGACATTGTTCTCAATGGATGCTCTCATGCAAGGATCATTTGCTTGATTTAAAGAAATCTGCATGAAATACTAACCTTCTTATAAGAAAATGAATGTGAGAGTGTTAATATTTCTGAACGCTGAAGAATTTAGTAGATTGTGTGTCATTTGGATTTCAAAATACAGATTTCAAGTGATCAATTATTAACAGTGAAAAATTTGTTTCCCTCAGTTCTTACTCAGAGGTAGAATAGAAAAACACCCACAGAGAGTATTTTCTTTTGGTCAAATGAGATGTTTCTTTTGAAATATGAGTTAGTAATAAATAAGTGTAAAGATAATAGTTGGAAATCTCTATGTTGAATTGAAATTAAATTTGTGGTTTTTTTTTAAACCTAGAATATGGTACACTTTTAGTACAGGTGGTTAAGAAACTACTATCATAATGGCGAAAGTTCTCTGAAATCTCAGCTATCCAAGTATCAAAATGAAACCCAGGTACTTTTATTTTGCTTGTTTCACACTTTGAGTTCTATTTTCTTTATCATTTTGTAAGCCCAAAGATAGAACATAAACAAATCTAAGCACCAACTGACCAAATAACAAAGAAGTCTTTCCCACCATGGGACTTTCACAATATATTCTCCACCTATACTGGAACAAGCAGCTCACTTAATTGTCAAGATCTTGTAGAGTTCAGATCCCCATTTGAAGGTGATTTAAGAAAATGTTTGCCTTGTGTGAATATCATTTTCTTAATTACTAAGAGTAATTAATTCAGTCTCTAAATTTGAGTATCTAACTCCACACATATTTCACTTTATTTCATTAATTTTATTCTGATTTGTAAAAGGGAATAGGAATCCATCTGCCATTAATTCTTCTGTCCCAGTGCCTGTTTTTTTCTAGCTAATGTTGAAAAGTGTTAATTTGTTAAAAGCAAACTGTCAATATATTCATCCACTTACTTGCATACTCCTACCCACTGTTCTATGCCATTCTGCTATTTACCAGTACAGTATAGAGAAATGTGCCACTTTTCATGTTTAATGATTATTGCTGCCTGTTTTCCTGTCTACATATACAGGGAAATTTAAAGATAATGAAATGTCTACCAAAATGACTGGAATTTATATTTAAATGTATATATATTCAACAAACTTTCATTCATTTATTAGATATACAGTATATGCCAAAGAGAATATAGCCTGTATGTTATAGACTGAAAATATTTAAGAGTTACTCACACAGATAACACGCTAAATTAATAAAGTTCAGAAAAAAATGAAAACTCATTAAGTTTATACTATGAGATATGAAAGAAGGAATCCTTTGTGCAATCTAGTCTCAAGGGAAAAGGCTGTTATTCTTTAAAATAACATTTATTTTTTTAACATGAAAACTTGCTTATGATTTATTTTGCAAAATGATTCAGCAAAATCAGCATTGCATTGTTTACTTTGCTTCCGATACCCACCTAAGACAATAGCTTATTTATCAGAATACTTGTATCTGGGGTAAAATTTCAGAGACTTTTTGTCATCTAGTAAATTAATTGTATGAAATTCTAGGCCTTAATGATCAGTCTCGTATGTCTTTCTCTAAGTAGGATTACAGGAAGTAGTAATGAAGCTAGACATTAAGTTTGTTATTTTGAATTGCTGAAGAGGAATGTTTATGCTAATAATTGAAACACTTTATGAGAGGAAGTGTGAGAAGAAAGAAGACTGAGTAATTGAGAATAATGGAAAGTACATGGATTGACTTTTGTGGATGAAGGTATATGTAATCAAGGAGGAAACAGATAATTATTTCTATTGCTTTTCTTCCAAACTGTTCTCATCAAATCCCATCCCAAACCCCATTTCCCACCACATCTCTTTGACAGATAGGACAGAATGATATTAGGTAGTTCTCATCTCCGGTGGTAAAGAGCTTTATCATGACATGTGCTTTACATATGAAATAGTTCACATTTTGTAGTGGTTTGTTTCAGTGTGCATATAAATGCTTCATGTGCCTATCTTGTCACATTACATGTGACTACCACATTTAAGTTGTTGTCTAAAGAGGTGTGTTTTGTTTTGTTTTTTGCCTTTTGCAAAGCTTTCAATGACTAAACTTTTAAGTGTTTGTCGTGATCTTAAAGAAGGTTATGTGTTTCTCCATCAATTATCTTTATTGATTTCCACTTAAGTATCACAGCTCCTATATTGGCTTGCTCTGAGCATGGTGAGATATTTATTAAGATGGCTTCATTTACAATTAATTCTTACTCGAAATGACTAATAAGGCAGCTAAGAATTTAAATCCCATAACTAAAGTGTTGATTTTGAACTATACAAAAGTACACAAATTTGGCCTATTTCTTTAAGAATGTTTACCCTTTGCAAAAGCATGCACTACTAGCATTATTTACCAGCAGATAAAAGATAAAATCATTTGCTTACCATGTAAGTTCAGACTACATTTCTAACATAGTTATAAGATCCATTCTTAGAAATTTACCAATATAACCTCACTGTAGTTTTTAAATTATATTAATAAAAATAGCTTTATATCCTTATTAATTGTAACTTCTTAGTGTTAAACAGTGAATTATGTTATTTGGCTATGTTCTTTTTGTAAACTGAATATATCAAAACTATCTCTTTTCTTTTTAAATTTGCAGCACCTTTTTGACAGATAAAATATATTCAGTATTGGAACACACATATATAATGAAACATGTATTTATACTTAGATAAGGAATGGACTTCATTTACAACTATGGAGAATATGTTCAGTATTTGCATGTAATGGACATTTTCTATGACATCTGTGCTTAGATGGATGACCTTACCAGAAGGAGCTGATAGTTTTACAATCAATATCATCACCATAAGTAGTGTACATATACAATATATCACAACATACATGACTACTTTATCTAAATTTACTAACCTCCTATCTTAATTATATTTTGATAAGAGATACCCAATATTAATAAATCTAGAATTTTTCTTTTATACAATATTCAGGTCTATTTCTAATAGAATCAAATGGAAAATTATGGTTATTATCTGGATGAGTTAAGAGAAAGATAATTTGGCACACTTGTATTGAGCATACATAAGTTAGATAAAATATTACATTTTAATTATGAACTTTGGATTTACCAAAAGGCAAAATTTAATAAGTTTCCTCTAATGTTAACATCTTATATATGCATGATACATTTTTAAAAACTAAGAATTAAACATTAGTATCATACTGTTAACTAAACATAGAATTTATTCTGATTTCCAAGTTTTTCATTACTTTTTCTTTCTTTTTGTCCCAGAATTCAATATAGGATAATTTGTGTTCATCCAGAGTATAAATTTGATATGAATTTTAACGAAAATAAATTTAATTCTCTACATCAGCTGATTTTATAGATGCTTGTGTTTTTATCTCTTTTATTTTTATTTACATTGTTTAATTTTTCACTTTTACTAATTGATTTTTTTATATGGAAAAATGCAAGCTAAGTTATTTGTGTATTTTAATCCATCTTGATTAGAATCATAATTTTAAGTTATATCACAGGAGAAGTATTTCAATGTTGGAGTTTTATGTAAACAGATATTACTATTTATTTTCAGTTTATTGTATCTCATTAGAATAATCTTTTTATTTAACACACCACACCTTTTGCTCAAGCCAGCTAATAGGTAAGAATAAACCTTCTCAGGATATTTAACCAAAATATGATAATATAAGCTCTTGAAACTGAAAGAAAATTCTAGTAGAATAAAATATTTTTGTGTTATTATACCTTAGAATTTCATTTGCTATTAAGAAATATTGAAATTTTGGGAATAACTATTCATACACACAATTAGAATAAAAATATTACATTAGCCCAAAGTGTGTTAATAAATTGCAATTATTGTTATAGTTTAATCTAGCTCCCTTATATAAACTCCAATGTCACATAAAGAAAACTGGGCTTGAACTAGAAAAATGAGGGTTAAAATGTATTCTTCCATTTACTAATTCTTTGACTATAGTTATATGACTTAGTATCTTTGAACTTGAGCATTTGATATGTGAGAGAACCATGAAATTATGAAATCAAAACATTCCTCACAAACCTCATCTAAAATAATAATAGAAAGGAGAGATAAAACATGAATTAGTTAATAGATATATTTACTTATATACCTGAGCAGTCACTGGGCCTCAATAATATGCACCTTATAATAATGAACTTATTTCACAGAAAGACTGGTTTTGTAGAAAATGAGTAAGGCAACAGAAACTGGTTTGGCTCAGTGGATAGAGCGTCAGCCTGTGGACTGAAAGGTCCTAAGTTCGATTCTGGTCAAGGGCATGTACGTTGGTTGCGGGCACATCCCCAGTAGGGGGTGTGCAAGAGGCAGCTGATTGGTAACTCTCTCTCATCGATGTTTCTAACTCTCTATCCCTCTCTCTTCTTCTCTGTAAAAAGTCAATAATAATATATATATAAAAGAAAATGAGTAAAGCAAAGGACTCACTCACATTGCATTTATAGGATTAACTTCATGCAAAGCAGCTGGTCTGACAAAATGCTGAAATGACCTACTGAAGTTTCAGTAACTGTGACAGAAGACAACGGTTTACATTTTATATTCTTTAAAACAGTGCACAATATGTAGTGTTCTTTCATCTACAGAGACTACAGATCCAGGTGATACTCCAGCAGTGGGAATATATGTTTCATTTCTCATCATTAAAGCTAATATCCTATGTGTAGTACTTTGCAATACCTCTTTTCTACCCCCAATGGTAAAAACAGAACAGGAATATACAGGAACCCATTAAAAGAAAAATCTCAAGAGTTGAGACCCCAAGTAATCTTGTTCACTGATTAAAGATACAGATGGAATTAAGGTTACTAATCGATTGACTTTTTATTTTATTTTTTGTTAATCCTAACTGAGGATATTTTCCCACTTTTTTTTTAAGGAGAGAGAGAGAGAGAGAGAGAGAGAGAGAGAGAGAGAGAGAGAGAGAGAGAGAGGGGGGAAAGGAGAGGGAGACACAGAGAAACATCAATGTGAGAGAAACACATCCATTGCTTGCCTCCTGAACATGCCCTGACCAAGGTATGTGCCCTAGACCAGAAATGAACCTTGGACCTTTCATTCCACAGGCCTATGCTCCATCCACTGGGCCAAATCAGCTAGGGCCTAATTGGTTGGCTTTAAAATGTGAAGATGATCCTAGATTATCCAGGTGGACTGACTATAATCACAAGTATCAATATTTTTCCAAGTGGAAGAAAGAGGCTGAAGAGAGAGTTGAGGGACATTTGAAGATGTTATGGGGCTAGCTTCGAAGATGGAAGAAGTGAATATGAGTCAAGGAATGCAGACAGTTTCTATGCTCTGGAAAAGGCAAGGAAATTAATTCTTTTCTAGAGCCTTGAACGCAGTCCTGCTTAAATCTTGCTTTCAGTCTGTGAAACCCATTTTAGATTCTGACTTCAAAAACTATAACATAAATAAATGTGTTTTGTTTTAACCCACTAAATTGGTGATATTCTGTTTCAGCAATAAAAAAAGAATGCAAGCATAAAATGTTGCTTTTCAGCCCAAAAGAGTGAGTATAAGCAATTTCAACTGATTTCTTTTTACTCATTAATAGACTCCCTAGTAATAACATGTGCACCTGTTCCCATTTTGCCATTTTTAAATTTAATTTGCCTCTCATTTTTATGTTAATTACATTGTAATGGGCAACTGTATGATTTATCAATTCTGAACTTTGGGGAGGGAATCTTAGTAAAAAATGTAGAGCTAAATTACCATTTCCAAAGTAAGGTGTATGATACAGTGGCAGGCTGATTTTCTAAAAAATATTTATCCCACATTATTTTAAGTGATATGAGATTTTAATGGTATTGGGTAGAAGATTAAGATTGGCAGTTAAATTATAAATTCAATAGAAGTGAAATTTTGCCTCTCCCCACCCCGGAAACCTCTCTTAATTATGTCCACTAGTGAGCTAGGATTGAGGATATACAGAGCCTTAACTCCCACAATGTATCATCAAACATTATGATATCAAAGGAATTTTAAAAATGCCTGGAGACTTCTAAATTTTCTTAATGCCAAGAGAGCCTTCTAAAATCCTCCAAGCCAGACTGGCTTTTTATTTTTTTCAAGGTACTCCTACAATCTCCAAGGGGCATGGATTCTGAAATATATGTTCAGATGCAGAGAACTAAATTTTAATAAGGCTTTGATGTGCTTATGTGCAGTCAATAATGTAAGTTATTTGAACCAACTTCTACTCACACCAACTCGGAGGGACTTTAGAATAACAAGAGTTATATTTCTGTACTGCTGGTTTAATAATCTTACCTACACAATGAAAAAAAATAAATCTAAATTTTCTTTAAAGTTACAGGGGCATAAGATTTACATTTTTCTGAAATTTCAAAGAGAGATTCACCTAATGAAAGTCTTAAACAAAAGAAAGGTGTAAGAAAATAATGACCTCTATTTAGGAAAGTTTGTTTGCAGTAGTTTGTGTTTGCTTGTTTGTGTCTTTAATGTATTGATATTATGAGTATAATGAAAGCCAGGTTTCTTCCAGTCAGTGAAAAAGTTACATATATATAAAAGTGAAACACACACACACACACACACACACACACAAACACACAAAGAAACAACTCTTGGTGTTGAATTGAATTTAGAGGTACCATTGTGAATTCATGATTTGTCAGATAGGTAGGTATGTATTATAGATAGATATGCAGGTATAAACATATGTGTACATATACACACATATAGTTTTCCCCCTAGCTCTGTCAAATAAGATTTGGAAGCAATTGAACCTTAGCAGCCATGAATATAACAAAGGCTGATATCTTTTTTTTTTTTTTTAATATATTTCATTGATATTTCACAGAGAGAAAGAGAGGGACAGAGAGTCAGAAACATCAATGAGAATCATCGATCGGCTGCCTCCTGCATACCCCCCACTGAGGATGTGCCCACAATCAAGACACATGCCCTTGACCAGAATCAAACCCCAGACCCCTCAGTCCAAAGGCCGATGCTCTATCCACTGAGCCAAACCGGTTTCGTCACAAAAGGTGATATCTTGGTTTTTAGTTAGCATTCTCCACTAAAGGGAAACAACACCTTTAGGAAAGATATTTCCCAGGAATGAGAAAATATGGACAAGGCTGTACTATCTTGTGCCATCACTGAGAAAATATAGGTAATATTCTAAATTGTAAAGAAATGCTCAAATAATGAAATGTAATAAAAAAAAAATCCTAATAAAAACAAAAGCCTAATATGCAAATTGACCAAATGGGCAGGGCCAGCAAGCAGGCAGAGCCAGGCAGGCCAAGGTAGGTACCAGCAGGGGGCCCCTTGATTGCCTCACTGGTTGCCCCACAGATAGACCCTGATTTCTGGCCAGGACTAGAGACCCTACACAAGCACCTATTTCATGCACCAGGCCTCTAGTAAATATATACAAGGTGTTTTGTATCTAGCAATAAATAAATAAATAAATAAATACAGGACATCCAACAATGTCCAATTATTTAATTGATAAGGGTATGTCAGAAGGATACAGAAGATAGGTCAAAGGAGCTTCCACTGATTGAATCTGTGATGATTTTAATTAACAATGAAATATATACCAACCAATTAAATTTAGGAATTCTTGATGCTATAATAATATTAATTAATTTACCGGAGGGAACAAAAACTTTTCTTAATAATAGGATGCTAACTAATAAGCACAGAATTTGCATTTTTCTATTAATTACTGTTTTGTAATCTTACTGCTAATACTTAGTTCAGGTAAATATCCTATGTAATAAAAACCTAATATGCTAAGTGTCTGGTTGCCCAATCGGCCATTCAACCAATCAAAGCATAATATGCTAATGATCTACTTAAGCCTCTCAGTTGCTCGCTATGATGTGCACTACCACTAGGGGGCAGGTGCTCTGACTGGAAGGTGAATTTGCTGCTGGGGTCTGGCCAATCAGAACTGGGTGAGATGGGCAGGACAACCTCCCATGTCCCTCCCCAGCCCTGATCCTGCACCGGTGGGGTCCTTCAGCCTGGCCTGTGCCCTCTTGTAATCCAGGACCCTTCAGGGGATGCTGGAGAGCCAGTTTCGGCCCAACAGCAAAATGACCAGTCGCTATGATGCACACTGACCACCAGCGTGCAGATGCTCAATGCAGGAGCTGCCCCCTAATGGTCAGTGCACTCCCACAGGAGGAGTACTGTTCAGCCAGAAGCCGGGCTCACAGCTGCAGAGTGCAGCAGCAGTGGTGCGAGTCTCTGCCACCTCCACACCAGTGCTAAAGGTATCTGACTGATGGCTTAGGCCCGCTCCCCACAGAGGAGCACAGCAGGGGCTGAGGACCCCCTCCCCCAAGAGCATGAATTTCGTGCACAGGGCCTCTAGTCATCAATAAATGCTAAAATAAATGGTGAATATGTGATGAGAAACAGTACATATATACAGTTTCAAAATATCTTCCCTTTATCCAAAGGAACAAATTAATAAATTACAGTTAAAAAAATGTGGCCTCATGATCTTAAGCAAGTGATTAAAATTAACATCATCACAATGGGGCAATTCAAAGTTGTGTCTGATACTTGATAAAACATAGCATCACTTTTCTGATACCCCTGTAAAAAATTTTATCACATGAATCAAATAATGAGGAAACACCAGAGGAATCCTAGTGAAGGGACATTTTTAAGAACAACTTTCCTGTTCTCTAAACAATTGATTATTGTGTACAACTGATAATTATATTGTGTTATGCATGAAGTATCCTTTTTATAAGGAAATATGCACTGAAATATTTAAGAGTGAAAGAGTATTATGTTTGTCACTCACTCTTAAATGGTTCACAATGTTATAAACACACACATACATACACAGGGAGAAAATGATAGTGAAACTATAGCAAAATGTTATCATTTAGGTAAGCCCAATAATGAGTCAATGGGAGCTCTTTTTATTATTTTTATAACTATCCTGTAATTTTGAAATTATTTCAAGAAAATTAAAAATCCAAATGTAAATTAGTATAGTTAAAAGGAAAAATAATAAGGCCTTGAAATTTTCAAGTATTTATTTCCTTTAATAATGCTCTCACTGAAACAAATTTTATCATAATGACATAGAATATTGCAAATATGTTTGTAGTCTAAAGAAGTTATAGAAATGCATAATCTGTTCTAAATCACATGATAATTTGTTAAAGAATGCCCAAAGATCCTGACTTAAGGCAGATACTTCATAAATAAGAAAAGGTTACAAGAAAAATAAAAGGACATTGTTGGATTCATACTTTTTAAAATATGGAAACAAAGATGGAAAATATCTCATCTAAACTAAATATTTTTCAATTCAAATCAGAAAATATATGTATAATTTATATAAGGGAACATATTCTGACATTCAAAGTTAGATTTTTCTAGCACTTATATCTATCCAATGTTGTGAGCTTTTAACAAAAATTGAGTTAATGCTGAAAGGAATATTTAACATAAATATTATATACTGTTAATATAAATTTATCACACACTGTCTACCTTTAATCAAATCTTATGCCATTCTCCTTATCATGTGTCTACTTTCAGTATCTACAACCTGCTGAATGTTCTGTAATTTTACCAAGAGTTACATGTCACAGTCCTTGAACTTGCTCTTGCTTTTTCTAGAATCCTTCTATAATATATACAAGACTTTCTCCTAGCTTCAAGGTTCATCAGCTCTCTGCTTAGATGCACGTTCTTAGTGAGATGTTCCCTGAGTAATCTCTGTAAAACATTGTCTTTTTTTGAGTCATTCTCTATAAATTAGCCTTCTCTATCTTTGTGGCACATGAAGCACTTTACTATCCATTTATATGTTATCCTTTCCAGGACAAAGTGAGAAGCAAATAAACTGAATGTACAAAACTGATTATAAATTCCAAAGTTTTCTACCGTTTTTGCCAAGATACTATTTAAACCATTCTCTTGATTGTGGTGCCAAAAATTATTCAAGTATTGGTATTATTATTTACCAGTATGCCAATAATGCAATACGATGAAGCTAATACTGAGTTTCCTGGCTTTATGTTTGATTTTCATGATGATGTTCTTCTGAGCCATGAGACAATGGCAAACCCTCAAACTTTTTTGCAAGAAAGCAACTATTTAGTGAGAAGGAAATGAACCTGTGGGCCACTGACCAGGACCCATGCTCAGGGCTGTGAGCTATACAGTTAGTTGGAAGATTCCTTTGTGCTGCATATCTTAGTTGATAAATGAGATCTGGATCTTTCAAATTATACTAAAGAAAATAATTAGGGTTGCAATTTTATTACATTAATACTAAATTTAAAAAATATACATACACATCTGCTATTGTTAACTTTGGAGAGAAAACAATTTAAAAATATAATTATGCCTAGAGAGAGAAACCCTCAAAAGTTACAAACAAAAATCACACACACACATATATTGATTTGTGAGTGTGTGTGTGTGTGTGTGTGTGTGTGTGTGTGTGTGCGTGTATGAGATTTTTGTTTGTAACTTTTGAGGGTTTCTCTCACACACACACAGAGATATTAACAAATTTTTAAAATAACTGAAGTACAATCAAATTTGGAAAATGAAAATATTTGTGACACAGTTTAGACATACCAAATTATATATACAATATATTAGAGGAGCTAGAATTTAGAAAATCTAAATGATTGTATAAAGCTAAGTTGTTCCTGGCTGGCTTTACAGTTTGAGTTTGAGCCTTTGCCTTGCTTGCTTCTGCCAAATTTCAAATTGATCTTATGATGTCTAATTTATTTCTCTTGGATACTTTTGAAATTTATTTTAATCAAATGAAATATTAAAACAAAATAAGATTTAAAATAATTGTCCCTCTTGCTTCTATTACCCTCTCTCAAAGATTCCATTTGTTGCTATCATATTTTGCCGCGTAAACCCATGTAGTTCAGCTCTACCTAATTTACTGATGCAATTGGAAACTGCTTTGTTCTGTTTCTATTGAATTAAAATACAAAGAAATAATGGGCTCTATTCACAAGCTCTGGGCTTTGCTTACAATAGGACCACCTCAGTGGGAGATCTGCCATACCTGGCTGCTTTTTCTAAGTCCTGCTTGACTATGAATTGGCTCTGCAATGTGCTTCTGCATATCCATCTTGTTTTCCTTGGTTATTTTATGAATAAGCATCCAATTATCTCTGCATTTGCTTTTTAAAAAAATCCTGCACCACTTTTGGTTTGCCAGCCAAAAGAGTAAAGGGCCTCTTCAAAGCAAAGTCTGGCAGCAAACTTGACAGCTTTTGTGAATGAATAGTGAGGGTTTATTTTAAATGATGCATGCATGCTTGAAAAACACTCCTAAATATCTAATTGGGGGAAAAATGAATGTGCATTTAGTAAGTCAATATGGTTTGTTTATGAGTTTTTCTGTAAGTGTCTGGGAAATGAGCAAACTGGTCTAATCAAGTTATTTTCAAGCTAGGAATACGAATTTCAATAGCATAATTGTCTTGATTGTTTTACTTAACGGGCAGTCTACTGCAACTCTTATCACTTTATAGTAATAAGATGGCAATTGGTCATTTGACTATGGGAAGAAAGGTTTTTTCTTAAACCCTCAGTAGGTTGGCCCATCTCCTTCCTTTTATGACAGTTGAAGCTAAAACATGTGTCTTGTTCTTGACTTTTTTATGTATAATTGGGATTGTTTTCTTCGTTTCCCTTGCTTATAGTTCATTATTGGTGATTAAAAATGCAACTGAGTTCCGGATATTTATTTTATACCCTGCTACTTCACTGAATTCATTTATCAGACTTAGTATTTGTGTGTGTGTGTGTGTGTGTGTGTGTGTGTGTGTGTGTAAACTTTAGGGTTCTCCATATACAGTATTATGTCATCTGCAAATAATGACATTTTTACTTATTGCTTTCTAATTTGTATGCCTTTAATTTCTTCTTGTCTGATTGCTGTGGGCTAGAACTTCCAGTACTAGGTTAAGAGTGGTGAAAGCAAACTTCTCTGTCTTGATCCTGATCTTAAGGCAAATTCTTGTAGCACTTTCCCACTGAATATGATGTTGGTTATAGATTTGTAATATATGGCCCTTATTACATTGATGTATGTGCCCTTAATTATCCCTTTGCTAAGAGTTTTTATCATAAATGGGTGCTAAAGTTTATCAAATGCTTTTTAATATATCTACTGATGATATGTGATTTTAGTCTTCATTTTATGTGGTGTATTGCATTTATTGATTTGGATATATTGTACAATATTGTTTCCCTAGAATAAATCCCCTTTGATCATAGTGTATGACCTTTTTAATGTATTGCTGGATGACGTTTGCTAATATTTTGTTGAGGATATTGGCATTTATGTTCATCAGGAATATTGGCCTATAATTTTCTTTCTTTGTTCTAGCTATATCTGGTTTTGGAAATAGAATAAAGTTGGCCATGTAAAATATGATTGGGAATTTTGCCTCTTCTTGAATTTTTTTGGAATAGTTTGAGAAGAATAAATGCTACTTCTTCTTTGAATGTTTTATAAAATTCACCTGTGAAGTCAAACTAAAAATATAAAAGACATGTATTCAGAAAATTATTTAAAAAAAAACAATGAAGAAATTGAATAAGATACAAAGAAGTGGAATTATATTCAGAAAAAGGAACATCATTAAAGTGTTTATACTACCCAAAGCTCCCTATTGATTCAATGCAATTCCTCTCAAGATATCAATGGTCTCTTTCACAGAACTAAAAACAATATTCCAAAAAGTTAACGGAACCACAAAAAAACCCAAAGAGCCACAGCAATCTAGAGAAAGAACAAATTTGAAGGATTCACACTACCTAATATCAAGCTATACTAATAAAAACTATTTTTACTGGCATAAAAATAGACATATAGATCAATGGAACAGAGTAGAGAGCCCAGAAATAAACCCACACCTTTATGGTCAATTAATAATTGACAAATGAGGCAAAAAATACAATAAGGTAAAGATAGATCATTCAATAAATTATGTTGAGAAAATAGGACAGATTTATGGAAAATAAAATGGGACTAGACCAGTAACTTACACTATATACAAAATTAAACTTGTATTGGATTAAAGACTTAAATGTTAAACTGAGAACCATAAAAGTCTTAGAAGAAAACATAGGCAGTAAAATGTCAGACATTTCTCATAGCAATATATTTCCTGATATTTCACCTTGGGTAAGAGAAAAAAACAAACAAACAAAAAGGAAATTAGACTACATCAAACTAAAAATGTTTGCATAGCTAAGGAAATCATCAACAAAAGGAAAAGATAACCCATTAAATTGGAAAACATATTCACCATGATACACCATGATAAGGAATCAATTTCCAAAATTTATAAAGATTTTATACAACTCAACACCAAAAATAAAATAAACAACAACAACAAAAAAAAACACAATCCAATTTAAAAAAAAAATAAGTAAAGGACTTGAATACATACTTCTCCAAAGAGTATATACAAATGGCCAACAGACATATGAACTGATGCAAAATGTCAGGAATCATCAGAGAGATGCAAATTAAAACCACGATGAGATGTTACCTCACACCTGTCAGAATGGCTATCATCAGTAAATCAACAAACAATAATGTTGGTGAGGATGTGGTGAAAAGGGAACCCTTGTGTACTGTTGGTGGGAATCTAGATTGGAGCAGCCACTGTGGAAAGCAGTACTGAATTTCCTCAAAAAATTAAAAATGAAACTGGCATTTAAACCAGCAATTCCACGTTTTGGAATATATTCATGGAAACCCAAAAAACTACCTCAAATGAATACCGGGTATCCCCCAAAATTATATACACATACTTTGAATAAGTATAAGGACAGTGTTCATTAAAATACATTAAATTTTCAAAACTGAATTATCAGCTATACATTTTGAGGATACCCTATATATGACTCCTATGTACATTGCAGCATTATTTATAATAGTTATTAGATATGGAAGCAGTACAAATTTTCATCAGTGGATGAATGCATATAAAAAAGTTGTGATACATTTACACAATGGAATACTATTCAGCTGTAAAATAGAAGGAAATCGTACCCTTTGCAGCAGCATGGAAGGACCTGGAGAGCATTAAGCTAAGTGAAATAATTAAGTCAGGGAAAAACAAGTACCATATGATTTTATGTGGACTCTAATAACAAAATAAACTAACAAAATAAAAACAGACTCTTAGAGGACCAAGTGACAGCTGTTGTGGGGGAAGGGAGTTGAGGTCTGGGTGAAAAAGATAATGAGATTAAGCAAAGCCAAATGAACAGCAAAAAACTCTTAGACACAGACAACAGTATGGTGATTTCCAGAGAAGGGAGGTAGAGGAGAGTAGAGAGTGATAAATAATCATGGAAGAAGACTTGACTTGGGGTGGTGAACACAATACAATATACTTACTGTATTTATATATAAAAAAGCCTAAGTGACCATTACAATGGAGTGACCAGAACGACTGGTTATGACAAGCACTGATCACCAGTTGGCAGACACTCAATGCAGGAGCTGCCCCCGGTCCCCAGGCCCCCATCGCAGATGGGGCTTGCAGGCCAACCTCCAGGACCCTTCCCTCGGCTGTTAGGCACTCATCACCCCATCAGGGCCAGGCTCCCAGGAGGGAACAGGGAACCAGGGGTAGGTGGCAGCAGATGTGACCACTTTCCCAGGGGTGCTGAGGGCCAGCTTCCTCCCTGCAATGGCAGTTGGCCTCTTCCCCTTCTGATCCAATTGCCCAATCAGGGCCAGGCCCTGGGCTGGGATGGGGAACTGGGGGTGAGTGGCAGTGGACCCAGGCAGTGAGGGAAGAGGAGGTGGGGCAGGGAAGGGGAAACCTTGGAGTGGGGTGCATAGGCAGTGAGGGAAGGAGGAGGCAGGGAACCTTGCAGTGATGGTTCATGGGCAGTCAGGGAAGGAGGAGGGAACCTGATCAGGCCTGATTGCCAGGCAGGTCTAGGGACCCCACCATGCATGAATATTAAACTCAAAGCTGTTTAGAAGGCATAAGAAAGTTGCGTAAGGATATGCCTGAGACTCCAGCATGTGGTTGAGGCACTATTTGCTGGGCTCCCGGGTCAGATGGCTTCATGCTTTCCTGGCAAGGGGAACACTGGAAGGAAATCGGAAGACAGAAGGAGCAGCTGCAGTGTCTCCTCTTTCTACTTGCAGTGCTATCTCCATTATGGCTCTCTCTCTAGCCTGACAGACTATTGCCATTTTAGCTTCCACCAGCTGATTCCAGACCTGAGCTTCTGAACATTGTTGTCTCCCTTTGTTCCTGCAGCAGCTTTCTGCTGCTTCCTACTCCTGTTTTCTGGGGGTGGATCAGAGTCCTTTGTTGGACATCTCAGCAACCCTATTACCTGTGCAATCAATGCCCTACATAAATTTGTTCAACTTATTTAAATTTCTGTTTTCTTGGTTGGACCCTGAATAATACATAAAATGTAATTACAAATTATATGAGGTTCTACTTGAGGTATATGGATATATATAATGAGATAACAATGAGGTCGCCAATAAAGTGGGTAATGATGTCATGTGGCTGAATGCAGCAGAGAAACTTTTGAGATTCCATCTGTGTGAGAGAATCAAATGTAGATCACAGTGTCACTTGGTAAGCCAAAAGCAAACATGTTGTCAGCATAAGCAAACACTTGAATTTTAGTCTGAAAATTATTGATGTAGCTACCTATATTTCTTGTCATTCTATATGTCTTTTTAAACTATCATTATAATTTCTAGAACAGTGAAGTTACTGGGATTTAAGTAATAATTATGTTCCAAGATGTGAGGAAAAGTAGGTTTATAGTTCGAGTAAATGAACAGAGTTTATTCTTGTATTATTTTTTTCCATATGCCAATTGTAAACCTACTTTTACCAATCCCTGTATTTTAAGAGAACAGATATAGCTTTAAACAATATTGCTTATCCTCAAAATAAATTACAATAAATATGACTCAAGGAGAATTTTATTTTTAAGTTAATAAAACCCAAATCCTTTAAATCTATGAATAAAATTAGTGTAAGTTCCAGGAGTTAAACATGAAATACATCACAACATCCACTCTGATAATTCTCTATTGCCATTTTTATGATCTCTTTGTTTGATGATTCAAATTTTAGTAATTTCCTTCACCTTCATTTATATGAATTTTTTTAAAAATGAAGAACATATTGCAAATTATCACATATCTAACAGCACTGTCTAAACTTGTCTCTCTCAAGGAAACACATTTACCTAAAGCAGAATCTTGCATTACTGCCATCAGAAACTTGCAGAGAGTGATTTGGGGAGAACAGACGGTGGTTGGTGGTAGGGAAGGCTTCCATTTACTGAGGCTTTATAACAAGTACTGTTGTGGCAAGACATGATAAATTGTACTAAAATCTGCTTAGAAAATTTGAATGAAACTAAACCAGAACATTTGAAAATATAAGAAAAGTCAGAATTCTTAGAGCTTGTTCTGAGCAATGGAAGGATACATTTTGATATTTTTTTAAAATCCATTTTCTCTATTTTTTAATATTAAAAATGTCACCCTTTATAGTTCAGTTGGCATTTGGAATAAAAAGAAATCAGTTCTTTCCAAGTGTGCCCAAAGTTGATTAACTTTCTGAATGAACTATCACTTTATCTAAGCAACAGTAAAGTCTAAATACCCTTTTCCCCCCATTGACCTACATCTCTTTTCCAGATTATTAAGTGTAAAACGAGCAATTCAATAATTTTTTTATCCATGATAACATTCTCTTATCTAATATTTGCCTTGTGGATATAATTTGAAAGGGAGAATTTCATTAACATTTAAACTCAGCGAACACATAAAAAATGCAATTTGTTTTTGATAAATATTCTAATTTCAGTAAATGTCCTTATTTTTTCTGTAGATTTCAATCTATGGGTACATATATGACTGCTTGATGTTACAAATTAAAAACACAACTCTGTGATATAAATAGTTTTAGGTACTTCAAATGCAACATTCCTTGTTGATATTTGCTAATGCAGTTAAATGAGTTTAAATTCATTGGTATCTTATGGCGAGTTAGATAGCCATATAAAATGTTCTAGGACTTTCCAAAACTATTGAGAATGCAGGAAAAACTTCTAAAATAAGGCAAAATATGTAACCTACATGCACAAATCAGAATAAAAGACAAACTGGAGCAAGCATCTAAATATTTTTGATATAACAAATGCAATTATTTAACTTCTAGAGAAGTAATTAAAAAACTGCCTCACCTCTAAATGCATATAATAGGTCATTGTTCTTAGTAGAGAGAAAACAAGCATGTTCATGTCAGTAATTTTAAAATAAATTACAACAATGTACATGACATTTGTTAAACTTGCTAATAATAAAAAAGGTTTGTATTTTAATTTCAATAGAAAACGCCCATTCATAAAAAAATATAGTTTATTATTAAAAATAAAAATAGTAATATAGAACAATGGAAAAGAGATAAAAAAGAATGAAAGAGGCCAAATAATATTTGAAAAGATCTCAAACTCAATAGTACTCATTAAAATATAAATTAAAATAATAAAATATAATTATTCTCTTTTGGATTCCTATTAATCACAATCCTTGGTTCTTATTACATGCTTATTATTTTTCCATTAATGACACACTTTTATTTAATGAGTTATTTAACACATTTGGTCATGAAAATTAGTAATACAAAACCAAATCTACAGTCTGAATGTAACCCATATCCAAAATTTGGTGGCTAGTGCCTCCACTCCATCACATACCCATCCTTTGCTCTACAAAGAAACCCTTATCAGAAGTCCTGTATTCAGTTTGCCTTTATATTAAAACCAGAGGCCCGATGCATGAAATTAGTGCAAGAGTAGACCTTCCTTCTCCTGGCTGCCAGCACTGGCTTCCTGGAAAGCCCTGGCTTTTTCCATAAAGTCATCAGGAAGGAAGTCTGGTCTAATTAGCATATTACGCTTTTAGTATTATAGACGCATCCCTTAAGTATACAAGTGCTATTATTTTTAACTTTTAAAAAATGCAGAATAATTCATGTAATAGGTTTTTGTACATTCACAATTGCTAAGATTCACCTATATTATATATTTGTGCAAATCTATTTTGTTAATTTGTTTTGATATAAGAATACTTGCATATTATGCCAAAGGTCATTGTTTATTGTTACTTCAAAATGTTATATTTGGTCTGTTTTATGAAAAAAAAAAAGTTTCATTTAACCAAATTGCAGAGTCTAAATAACCTAAAAATAACCTAGGTTAGAGAAATAAAGCCACTCACAATATTTTGATACAGGTTTAGATAAATAATGGAAGAAAAAGCCTATTGACATGTATTTTAAAATATAAATGTATTAAACTAATGAAAAGTATGTATACTTCTAAAGTACTGAAAATATTCTGGCCTCTTTTAGTATCATTTTTAGGATAAAGCTGCTACTTTTCCCATACATTTATTTCAATGTTTTGTGTTTCTTTTTTCTATCCTTTTATTATTTTTCTAATTCTGCAAATTACAAGTGTGATTTTATACATTTAAAATACTTTCATAATTTAACAAATGCTGAGAGAGGGAAAGAGAGAAAGAGCGAGCACATGTGCATGCAAATGACAGCACATCCTTCAGGTGAAGTACCAGACCAAAATTACATAAATATTTTTAAAACAATCCAGTTTCATAAACTATTATTGCTTAAATAACTGTCAATCATTGCTTCACATTTTGGAATAAAGAATGTAGGTGAGCAATGCTTTCCACAGAAGACAGTTCAGTACAACCACGTATCATATTTTATTCCAAAAAATAATCATATAGCCCTAAACTTTTACATGAGTCTTTTTTAGACAAAATAAAATTAAGGAAATTTAAACTGTGGGAACACTCCTATGAAAAGCAAGATACATAAAAAAATAAATCCAAATATTTCACCTAATCTCCTTTGGGATGAGCTTTTCCCTAATCTACCTCGTTGTATTGGAAATGCCAAAATGTGTTCAGCTGAGACCTAATATAACCTATTTCTTCAATGACTTTTATAAGGAACACATGTATGCTGGGTCTCTGCACATTTACTGAAGATTCTGATTTAGTACCTCTTGATCTAGGAATCTAAATTTTAACAAGCATACTTCTGATAAACAGGAAATTTTGGGGAGAATTACATTAATATAAGACAATAAAATCAAATGTGTTACTTGGAACTTTCTGAATTGTAAACAATTTAATCATTTCAAAATACTGTAGTTTAACTACATTTTAAAAGTGGAAAAACCAAATGTTAGAGTGATTAAATCTCTTGCTCATGGTCACCTACTATATAAATCATTTTGCCCATAAAGTACATGCTTATTTGACTTAATTGTCATGTGTATCATATAGGTTTTGAAAACAATTTTAAAAATCTATTTATCACTACTGTAACTTGGAAACATAACATAATGGTGAGATTTAATTTACCAAATTTTCAACCTTAAGTCACACAGATATGGGGAAAGAGTTTCATTTTCCTCAAAGATCAGTTTAAAGCAAACGTGAACATACCTTTTCAAATTCACACTCTATTAATGCTAAATTTCACATTGTACACTAAATTTATGGGACACGTCACTTGCTTGTGCATCTGATGTTTTAGTACTGTTGAATAGCATTAGATAACTGCAATGTGTTTAAACCAATAAAGAAATAACAAAAAGCTTGGAAGTGCTTCTCTGTCCTACCATTACCTGATCAAGCTAAAAAACCAAGAATTCTTAGATCTGTAGAAGGAGTGAAGTCACAGGCAAACCACTGCCCTTCACACTGGAGCGTCTGACAGACAAATAAAATAAATCACCACTTACCAGAACAGAAAGCCTTGAGGAAGGTTCACCTCGGCCAGTGCCAGGGCAGGGACATCTGAATTGTAAAGGATAAGTTGCTGAAGGCTGAGTGTCCACAGGTCTGTGAGATAAAAAGTCCAGCGGGACACAGACATCAGAGTCCCCACACCTTTGCGAGTTTCATCTCCTAGAGCGCCACCAGATCCTCAGCGTGGGAGAGAAAAACTCCCTGTGCTTCTGCACGGAGGGAGGGAGGGAGAGAGCCATTTTTATATACGCCAGCCCAGAACATCCTGTTCTTAATTAGGCCTGCCCTCAGGAGAAAGTATTTAACCAGAGCCTAAACTGCCCAGGCTTCATCAGAGTGTAAGGCCTGTGGGGGAAGGGAAATACACGGCCCAGCTGGTCCCAGCCTTCCCCATGAAACATCAAACCCAGCTGGTCTCGGTCTTCCCTGTGGAGGAAGAAAAGCATCTAACTAGCCCACTTGAGCCACCCTGACACCGCATAGGAAGCCATCCTGTCACCTCTGAGGAAGGTTGGGAGGGACTGAGAAGGAAGCAATGGTGAAGTTCACAATCCAGAGGCCCACAAACACTAAAAGACATAATACTCTTCCTCTCTCCCCACAACTTCTACCACATTTCTTGAAGCTTATTCACAACAGTTCCTTTTACCAAATACATCATGCCTGACTCTACAGAGAAAATAAATGCAAGACTTGCTAAAAGGCAAATATATATATTTGTGGCACTTCCAAGATTTTTATTTCATACATATTATACATACATACATACATATATATGATGTTGAAATTATCAAACCAGGAATTTAAAAAAAATGATTACAATGTATAAGAAACCTACTTGAAATATAAAGACACATGTAGATTAAAAGTAAGGGGAAAAAGAAAAATATGCTAAGCTAATACTAATCAAAAGAAAGTGGGAGTAGATATATGATTTTTTTTTAAAAAAAGAAAAATTCAAAGTAAGGAAAGTTATCACGGGGGCATTATATAGACAGGGGGGGAAATGATAAAGAGAAAAATTCTCCAAAAGACAGAAGAATCCTTAACATGTATGCATTTATTAAGAGAGCATCAGCAGAAATACAAATTTCCAAAAAACTGTCATAACACAGAATGAATTAAAACACTCTGGATACTTTTTGAAAAAATAATTATTGTACTTTAATCATCACATCATATTTTAAACAATTGAATAAAATTTATCAGGGGCCAATAAATTCTCAGGTATTTGTAAAATATCTATGTACACTGAAAGCATTTGAAAGAATGAGGGAAATGGTCAGTCATTAAATATTCATCATGAATATCTACCATATACAAGCAACTATGCTAGGTACTTTTTAAAATAAAATTTAAGTAGATCTCTTTGTTTCTTTCTAGGTACTCTTATTCTAGTGAAGGAGAAAGATAAAATAAAAAGTATAATGTGACTACCATCATCATACAATGAGATACAAATCACAGTGAGATACTACACTGAGAAGATGTTTGTTCTGGACCACGAAGGAGGAGCAGCAGTGTTGTCCTTGTGATGGTGGGCAGGAGTGGGAGGCATTGTTAGTGGCCACAAAGATGGTGACTCATGAATGTGGTGTCTGTGTGTGTTTCCAATAGCATTCTGAGAACTGGTTTACAGGATTTTAATGGATTGCTTTTAAAAAACTGACATCTTGCTCCGCATTAGGAAGCAAAGGTCAATTGGTTCATAAAAATGAAAAGTAAATCTATTGCTTTCATGCTGTTGGGTAAAATAAATAAACGGGCCATTAATAAACAGTGAAAAGGGTAAGGTGCATATCACAATTTACATAAAAATTTTTAAAAAATGACTGGTAAATTTGTAAAAGAATGTGTTAGTCATTTATGCACAGAATATGCTCTGGCTGGTGTGGCCCAGTTGGTTAGAGTGTCATCCCATACACTGAAAAGTCACAGGCTTGATTCTGTCGGGGCATATACTCAGGTTGTGGGTTTGATCCATAGCCAAGGTGCATGCAGGAAGCAACCATTTGGTATTTCAGTCTCACATTGATGTTTCCCTCACTTCCTTTTCCTTCCTCTCTCTAAAATAAAACATGTCCTTGAGTGAGGATTAAGAAATAATAGAGCTGAAACCGGTTTAGTTCAATGGATAGAGCGTTGGTTTGGGGACTGAAGGGACCCGGGTTCTATTCCGGTCAAGGGCATGTACCTTGGTTGCAGGCATATCCCCAGTAGGGGGTGTGCAAGAGGCAACTGATCGATGACTCTCTCTCATCGACATTTCTAACTCTCTATCTCTCTCCCTTCCTCTCTGTATAAAATCAATAAAATATATTAAAAAGAAAAAGAAAAAGAAATAATAGAATAGTGATATTGTCATGTTTCAGTCAATTAAAGAAAATCAAAACAACTTTTCTAGATAATTAATGGACCTATCAAATAACCAAAAGTCACAGACAGGTTATATACACTGACAAATCCTCACACCAAAAATTAAATAATTTTCAAAGCTCACAAAAACACTTAAGAACCCAGCTGGAGTGGCTCAGTTGGTTGAGTATGGTCTCTTGAACTAAAAAGTTACCAGTTCCATTTCCAGTCAGGGCACATGCCCAGGTCCCCAGTTAGAAGGTATGCAGGAGGTAGCTGATCAATGCTGTTCTCTAATATTTATGGTTTTCTCCCTCTCCCTTCTTCTCTCTCTGAAACCAATAAAAACATATCTTTTTGAAAATTTAAAAACATTAAAAATAGCCAATGTTTTTGATGCTACTAAGCATCTCTGGTTTACAATGAATAAACCCCTTCATGTCTTCTTTATGCCTTTCTCCCTGGGCATTCTGTATTACCAGTGTATGTGTAAATACATGCTTGAGTTTTATCATTTCAACACTAGGTCTATAAAAAAGTATCTAACTTTTCTAAACTGTGCTTTAAAAAAAAATCTGTGCTTAAAATTATTTGAACAGTTGAAAAAAAAAAGAGAATATTAGTGTTTATAAAATTAAATGCATTAAACAAAACAAATGCCAATGCAATATGGACTACAAAACAATTTATGGAAAATAGTATAATAATTTGGGGATCAAGTGATTAAATACAAATGTCTACAGCAGGAAAAATAAACATTGGAAACCAATGACCAATAGAGGAATGGGGGAAGAGGGCTCTCTCAGGTTGGAGATAAGGCAAAAGTCTAACATGATGCTAGGACCCCTGAGCTTATACTGTCAATGAAAAGGTGATCTACATAAACTTCTCTTACCAACAAAGGAAGATTATATATACCGTAAGCAATTTTGTCTGCCTTCGATACAGAGGTAAAACTTACTCATTTAACGAATCTGGTTGTTCCCTGCTGACTGCTAACAGTTGGGAGTTCACTCTATGAATGACCCTCAGTTTAAAGGAATTGCTTTGACCAAGGCACACCCAGTCCCCTTAGGCAGCCAGTATCAAATGACAGGCAATCCAGGAGCAAGAAGGTTCAGCATCCTTGCCTCAACTGCAAGAGAACTGAAGGGTCACCTCAGCTTCATATCTCATGAAGTCACCTGAAGGCTAAAATGCACATTTAGGTCACAGCTCTATATTTTATATAATTTTTAGACACTGTAATATTTTACAAATCATGTAATATGTCCAACCACAAACAGCTGTACAAATATCAATTACAAGCAGCTATTTCATCCATTCTCTGGTTTACAATGAGTAACCCCCTCCATGTCTTTCCTATGCCTTTCCCCCTAAGCATTCTGCAATATTTGTGTAACATAGTTATTGGCTAAGAGGGACAATTACCAATCAATAATCTCCTTGCATACTCTCCTCTCCCTATCATCCTAGTCCTTTTGTGGCATAAAATTAATTTTTTTGCATTAAAGATTATCAATAATCTCTTCTTTTTTCTTTTTACTTAGTAATTTTCCCCTTTATTGATTAAGGTATTAAAAGTGTGTGCTTATTCCCCCATTACCCCCATCCCCACCTCCCCAGGCCTGTCCTCACCCTCAAACCCTGTTGTCTGCATCATTGGTTATACTTATATGCATGCATACAAGTCCTTTGGTTGATCTCTCCCCCTTACCCCCACCCTCCTCTATCTTCCTTCTAAGGTTTAAGCATCTAATCGATGCTTCTCTGTCTCTGAATTTGTTTTTGTTCATTGCAATCCACAAATGAGTGAGATCATGTGATATCTATCTTTATCTGACAAAAGAAGGATCATCTTTTATGCCCTTAGATTGACAGAATATATCTATCTTGAACATCCTTCATTCATTTTTTTAGTTGGTCTTTGTTTTGTTTTGTGTGATCCAGCAACCTTGTCTATGTTGTCTTCTAAAAGCAAACTCAACTTTGATACCCAGAAATAGTTAATAAGATAAAGTTATACAACATAAGGAGCGTCCATTAAATGCTTAACTAATATGTTTTCTCCCTTTTACATCTTAACCAATGGTCTAGGAAAGGACATTAATCTTCCTGAGGACTAATTTAATATCCTTCTTTTATACTTCTCTCCTACCTTTCCTTCCACATACCACACACCACACAACCCATCACTTACCACTGCTGGTACCAGACTCACATTTAGGTGTTGGCTTTTTTCTTGAATTTTCAACTTTATTTTGTGGCTTTGATTACAAAATAACCCTATGCTATGAGTGCAGGTTTGTTCACATCAGCCTCTTTTTAAACTATTTACTGGAATAGAAGTTGTAGTTCTTCACCATAGTGGTCTAGTTAACATTCTTTTCCCTGACATATGAAGGCATTCAGCTATTGTCTGCTTCTTGCCCCAGAATATTTCAGGTATTCCAATTCTAAAAGTGAGATAGCATCTCCTTTCTTCTCAAGTTGAACTCCTCAAGTATCTTGTTTAAGTATTACCTCCTATATGATGCCATTCTTGATTCTCCCTGGTTACTCACTATACACATGAATCATTATTTCTGGTAAGTTCCATTAGAATTTTTACAATTCCTAATTTTCCTACTTGCATTAATATTATTTAAATAGTTTCATGGCTAGATTTTCATATCTTAACTCAGATGTTATCCCCAATGGAGTTTTTCTTTGACTTAAACTAGTATGATCTTCAAAACACTTTTCAGTGTTTAAAATGATCTTTGTATTTTTTACCTATAAAAAACCAACAACTATCTCATGAAAGCTCTACAGAAGCAGAAATCTTGATGTGTCTGAGTGCAATATTTTGCGTCTTATAATCTGGCCTTTTATTTGGATTCAGAAGAACAAAAAAAAAACCTCTAGCTTTCACTTGAGTTTAATTTTCCTCATTACACAATAGTGAATATAATAATACCTACTTTATATATTTTTCATGCAAATAAAATGAAATAATATATTGCTTAGCTCACTCAGCATATAACATTGTGAAGTTACATTTGGCAATTTATAACTTTGAGTTAATGGTGTTAAAGAAGAGGTAGCCTCACAGTTCAAGAGGTGGAAATACAGTGTGCAAATCATGATTGACTATTTATGCCAATCCTCATTGTGCTCAGTCTCTTAGGTTTAGGCTAAGGGATTTCCACATAACTAAGTAGGTATATTATGGGCTTTAAGAAATGAAAAGATGAAATTAATTTCATTTCATAATATTATCTGAGTTGTTTCTCCAATATCAATTCACTCAAATGCTATACAAATCACATATGGATATTGAGGATGGTGTATACAGCAAAAGCAATACTTCCCATCATTTTTAGTTATTTTAAATAAGATCCATTCTTATTTATAAACTATTTTGGGGACATTGTAAACATAACTGGTTATTGAGTTTATGTCACCAAATTAAAGAAAAACAAGATACAAATTAATTGTGCTCTATGTAATTCCCAAAGCACATTAAACATAAACACACACACACACACACACACACACACACACACAAAATAATTAATAAACTAGTGAGAAACAAACTATAAAAGTGTAAAGGATAATCTTTCCATTCTAATTTTATATTTATATAAGTTTTACATTTATAATGAAACACATTATTTTATACCATATAAATTTAATTATGAGAGAAAATTCCTTGATATATACCTACAAATAGCTCCCAATAACTCAAAGTGCTTTTTAGTAATAAGATCTTGGGGCCATTGCCAGCTTTTAATAAAGGTCTATTTGAAATTCTTAAGTATTAGGACTTATTACTATTGTAGAATAATTGCAATAGAATTTAATGTAAAGTCTTAAATAGTATGAGTCACCTGCTATTAAATAATACCTCCAAACCTTAGTGGATATTTAGAAATATAGAAGAAATATGTATACTCAAATGAAAATCAGCAACTCTCCAAAGTAAGTCTAATTCAATATATTGAAGATTTAAGATACTCTTGAAAATGTGGGAATTCAAGCCTTTGATAAAAATTATTGAACATTTTACTTTTATCATGTGTCTCTTCCTAGTTTAACATTCATACTATCCAACCAGTTCAAAAATAAAGAATAAAAATTTCACCAAGGCCACTTCCAGATATTGTTTCCTTCAAACCCAGAGTGAAATATATAGCAACATTTAAAGAAAAACTCCCTGCACGGAATAACTTTAGATAGTACCATGTCCTTCCTTCTTGGAGATACAGACCCTTAAAATAATTGAGTTTTACCAAAGATGTCCAGAGGTTCTCTAAATATACTAGAGTGGGGCCATTCTGACACAATAACATATGCCACAAACTACCAAAGGCTGTAAAATGTGCCACAAGTATAAATTGTTTTAAAAACAGAGTTGGGCAAGTATTTGGAGAAGAGAAATATTGAAGGGCAGACCTGCTAAATCAAAAGGAAGCAATGGGCCATAAATGCCAAGCTACTGAGTTCTTGTAAGATTTACTGTAAATTCTTACTGTGCAGTAGCCTCATTTTTTTTTCCTTGTGAGGAAAATGAAGTTATTACAAGGTATCATGCCACATCTCATGAAATGCCATGACAAAAGCACTAAAAAATGGCTACTTTCTGCAGGAAGCTCCAGAAGGTGGTTCTTTAAATAGCTATAGTATTAAAACCCCAGTGACCCACAGCTGTTTTTAGATAAAAATGTTGAGTGACTCAATGTGACTTCATTTCTTAATATAAAACATTTTAGTGTTTAGTATCTTTTCAATTAACATTTTTCAAAGACTTCACGTACTTCCTCATTGTTCATGCAAACTAACATTATATTTTAATGATGAAGATGTTATTGACTCCTTCCCAGATAGGCATGTATTGTATTTAGCTTTATTTTTCCAGTAAATGAGATGTGTTTCAGTTTTTGTCATTTTCCTTTCCCACTCCATGCTCTTATTTATGCTGGATGACAACTGAAATTTAATACAATTATCGATAAACTACCTAGTCTATGCAGAGATGTAGCCCATCACAAAGGTATTATAAATCATATACTCTAACAGCTTCACCTAAAAATATTCAGTCAAATTCAATAGGTCTGAATCAGAATTCTTTAAGCCAGATACAACTCTCCACCAACACAATGTCATTCTTTCTGTAAACTCTTGAACTGAATCGCTCCAGAATAATATTCTCAAGCAGTAAATGTTAGAGTCAACCTTGGATGCTCTTTCTCCCTTAAACCTACTGTGATGGACTCAAAGATGCTCTCCCAAATCTCTGCAGTTTTATTTCCCAGGGACTAAGAAGGCTGTCCACAGACAGATGTCAATTGTCTGCCCCTTCGGAAATTGCCTTGGAATCAGTGAGCTGCCTCAGCCAAAGTCCTGCTATTGTGAGTGTGACCTATATCCAATGGCTAGGGAGTATAAAAACTCATTCAGTGCAGCGCAATGCAGGATATCTCTGACCAGCAGTCTCAGGCTGGGTACCCCAGACCTCTTTTGCTCTGCCCATCCCTATTTCTTTCCCCTTTCTAGAGGTATTGACACCATCCCAATCTGTGACAAAAGATCTCAAAGTCTGCTTCTCAGGGAATCCTATTTGCAATGCTCTCATACATTATCATTTAAATATTTTCAGTTATACCTCTCATTATATAAAAATGCATCTATTTTTATCATCTCTATTGACAATGCCAAATTATGGTCTTTATTATTTACACACTATGTTAAAAACATATCTCCTAACATAAGTCACCTTTTCTAGTACTGTCCCCTTCAAGTACACACTCCACACAACTGGATGGAAATCTCCTTAATGCAAAATAGACTGTGTTTATATTTCTTCAGTGATCATCCAACAGTACAAGATCAGGCTTATTCTCTCTAACACTGCATGCTGAGTCTTCTATGTTTAAGTCATGTACTGCTTTTTTAGTTGCCACACCTTTTATTCAAACTATTTCTTCTTCCCTAAATGCCTGCTTTCTTTCGCCATGTACATTTGCCATTGTTTTCTCTTCCTAAAACAACATTCTTTCTTTTGTCAATTTGTCTTCCCAGATTCAGCTGAAACAGCACTTTCTCTATGATGCTTTTAAAATAACCCCCCTCTGATTTCCCAGACTGAGTGGGGTGCCCCCCTTCTCGGTTCCCAGAATGCTCCTTATGTTGTATAACTTTATCTTATTAAGTGACCCATTGTGTTTATTAGAACTTGGGTTTGGATAGTAGTGAATTTCTTTACATCTATATCAAAGACACTCTATCATTTATGTAGGCCCTTAATGACTAATGAAGACATTAAATATGTACTTTACACTTCTTTCCTCAGTTTAAAATAATTATGGTTAGTAGAGAAACAATACAATATTGATGTACATGTGCTTTTATTTGCACTGTAAACATTGCATATATCTGATAAATTTTCCTTCTGAAGAGCACTATAAGTGGACAATTTTCTGTGGGATTTTTATCTTTTACATATTGATTAAAAGAGGATTGATAAAGATAGCATTTGGTCTGAGGTGACAAAGTTATTTCTTACAGTCCAGTTATAAAAAAAAATTGGCTAACAGTGAAGAAAAATTTTAAACATAAAATTGTTTCCTATAAAAAATAAACTTAGTAACAATAAATAATTTAAATAAAAAAATAAAAAGTAAAATAAACTTATCGAAGAGCCAATATGTAGTGTCCAACGTGTGGAGGTTAATGGAACTGAATGATAGGCTGTATGTTTACATTTATATTATATGAATATAATTTAACTCCTACCTCTTTTAATAATAAACACATAAGTACATACATATGTGTGTGTGTGTGTGTATATACATATATATATATATATATATATATATATATATATATATATATATTTTTTTTTTTTTTTAACATTCTACAGTTCTAAATTCAGAATGGACAAATAAAGGGCAAACTACAATTTCTCTGGTTTACCTTATTTTTAAAAGCTCTTTTTTCCTATCCATCTTATCTGTAAATTAACTTTCAGGGTTTAAATCAATATTTTCCCAAGGCTTTTTGTCACCTTATCTTGATTTGATGTTTTTGAACTAATGATGGACATTCAGTTTAGGGTTAGCTCTTCAACTTGAAACTACTGAAGAACAAACATATTTCTTCAGAGACTATTACTCATTTTTACATTTAAAATAACTATTATCTGCTTTAATAACATTGCAACGTTATTGTCCTTTTTCTTTCTTCTTTATTTTTTAAAAACTTTTTAAAATATAATTTCTTCCAGAGTTATTGATCTTCTTTATAGATCCTCCTTGCAGGAATTTTAAACATTCAAAATAATTTCCAAAAATTGTTGAGGGATCTATAAAGGTTAATCATTTTCTATGATTACTTGCATCAGATATACTGAGAATATGTGGAATTCCTTTCCTTCATTCAGAGTCACACATTTTTAGAGAAGAATATACAATTTTCTGGAAAAATACAGTCTTCAGAAAAAATAATTTTATAACAATAATTATAACAAGTGTTCTTCATTGGAAGAACAGACATTTCAGATTTGAGAGAATTATGTGTTACATTTAACTATTCTTTAAATTATCCATCTCCTTTCAATGTTTCTTCATACATTATTTAATCTAGCTCCTATCCTATCTGGGTTACACTATCTATACATAGTAATTTTTACCTGCGTAATGTTAAACAGTGGCATAAACAATAGAATAGTAATGATCCAGCATTCTGATAGCAGAGATGTAATGAGGCTACTACAATTTAAGCTTTATGCTAATATAGTTAAAATCACTTAAAACTTTTGAAAAATTTCATCTGCCTATTCAAATTGTAAAAATTATCTTTTAAATTCTTTTTAAAAATTGACCATCGATAATTTTCTTTCAGCTATATATACTAGTACACAAGTTATATATTTTATATATGTATATCTATATACATATACATATACATAAATTTAATGGTGACTAGTGTCATATTGATCATTAGAAATATGTGTTTAAAACATTTATATTGTAGATAAAGACAAATGGATGAATATTGGCTCAACATTTTGGATAATAAAATCTCTTTGGATCTGAGGAATAAACTAATATTGAGACACACCAGAAAGACAGAACAAGTGAAATAGAGAAACTGAGATAAATAGTTGAACAAACTAGCAGAGCAATTTACAGCAGATACAGAAGATTACCCCCAACCCCTAGAAATAACAGTTGTATTTCAGCTCCAGACCCAGAAAAGCAACAAAACTAGGTGGGCAACACCAGGACCAGCTGAGATAACTGATGACTCCCTGCCCTGACAGTGACCAATCAATGAAGACCATGGCCCTGGCGAAGCACACCCCTAGAAAACTGATGAATATTCTACTAAAACCCCCCCTGAGACCTCCCCTAAGTTTCCAGCCTGGGAGAAGGAGATAAAGCCTGGAGAAAAAAGAACTCACCCCTTGCTCTTCCTCTGGGGAACAGAAGTACCATTTCCTTTCTCCTTTCCCTCCACTTTTTCCCCAGAGGCATGCATCTCCTAAACTCCAAAACACCCCATAAGACTTGCCACCTGGGGAGCAATGGGCAGTGGCAGCTCATTGGCTATGGCTAGTCCCCTGAACTCGACCTCTAAGTTCCTTTTTCTCTCATTTCCAAGAGAACTAGGAAAGCTCAGTTTAGGCTCTCCTGCTTCTTCTTCTATGCTAATCCCTCTCTTGTTTTAGTGCTCAGCTATAATAAATGTTCCCTTATAGTCATCTGGACTCGTGTTGTGAAACTTTTCTTGTACTAGGAACCCACACACTACCGGCTGGTCCTAGGCAGACAGGAATAGGGCCAGGTCCCCTTTCCTGTAACAATGTAAGTGATCAATTATAAAGGTAAGGGAATGTGTAAATATACATCTCAGCCAATATTTTACATTAGAGTTTGAAATTCTACTAAAAGAGCTGATAGATAAATATCTAAGTTATTATTAGTCTAAATGCCCTAATAGGCAAAAAAGAAATCTCAACAGCTTCGGTTTCAGTAGGAAGAACATTCTGATTTCCTTCCCGGTCCAAATAATTGGTGTAGTAGAAGTGATATTTATCTTAACATTAAACTATCAAATTTTTTCTTGCCTAAAATAAGTTAAATCTCATGATAAATAAATAAAGTATTACACACTGGTAAAACTGATTTGTGTTATTTGTTTGTAAGACTTGTCTTTATATGATGTTTTGTTTACTTGAAAAGTTTGTCTTTTATCCCTCATAATAAATAGAGCATAGAATGATGCCTGGTTCATTTTAAGAGCACATAAATATGTGAAGAATAAAGTCTGCTTAAATCATGATAATATTAAACTTATTGTAACCTTTATAAAGTTATATTTACCTTTCAAAATAAAATGCCCACATGAGATAATATAACACACCTACAAGCATGATGAAAATAAAAATAGATTAAGAAGTTAAATAGATTAACTAAAAAGTATTCTGATACTAAGGCAATGGAACTATGTACATCCATGAGAATAAATGAGTGAGTTTTGTTACAATCCATGAATGACATAGATAGATCTTGGGAACATAAGTTTAACTGAAAATGGCCAGACAAATAAATGATGTGGAACTTGTAAATCTAAGCAATAGTGACAGAAATCAGGATACTGGATTATTTAGAGAAGAGTGATGGCTGGAAGAGAACAAGAAGGAGCATCTGGGTCCATTAATTATATTTTTCTTATCAGGCTTATGGTTCCAGGTTGCATTCACTTCGAGAAAATTTACTGAACTGAACATTAGTGATTTGTATATTTTTGTGCATGTGTTATGTTCCAACAGAATGTTAGTTTAAAAACAAGGAATTATTTGATAGAATAAGAAATTATTTTCATATTTTATAGGACGTAAAAGGAGTCACATTGAAATATTTATTTAGGATATAGTGTTAATTACGTAGTATGGTCAGTACCTAAACAATGATTCCCAGAAAAACATCATGTTTGCTAAACAGAAAAGAGGGAAATAAGGTAAAAGTTCACATGATTTAAAAGGTTGGATTAATGGTCTGTATATTTCAAATGCATACTTAACAATATATGCCTTGTTTCTAAACATAAGTAGGAAATGAATGCATTTGATTCAGATTAACTGAGAAATATATCGATATATGGTGGTTGGAATTACATCCTCTTGGATTGGGAACACAGTTAACCAGTCTTTTCTTGGTTAATGGACCAACAGCATCAGGAACAAGAATAGAGCACTACAATCCCTTTCTAATCACAATGGAAAAAATAAAATTATATATATTTTTTCACTAATAAAAGTGAAAATGCAAATTAACCATCAATCCACTACACCTACCAGCCAAGCAAGAGCAAGTATGGAAATTAACCCAACTAAGATGGCAGCTGCCATGGAGCTGGAGAAACAGGAAGCTTGGGTTGCCCCTGGCGATGGAGGAAGCCAAACTTCCCACCTGCCATGGCCATCTCAGGCCTCTGCTCAAGGCTGCAAAGTTTCAATTATAGAAGATAAATAAACCCCGGATACCTGCTTCCAGACAGCCCTGGCCATGGCTCAAGGAGACACTAAAGGAAGAAAGAAAGGAAGGAAGGAAGGAAGGAAGGAAGGAAGGAAGGAAGGAAGGAAGGAAGGAAGGAAGGAAGGAAAGGAGGGAGGGAGGGAGGAGGGAGGGAGGGAGGGAGGGAAGAGGGAGGGAGGGAGGGAGGGAGGAAGGAAGGAGCTTATCCAGGCTGGACACACCCCCATGGAATGAGGGTCCCTGCTGGGTAGCTTGGCCAGCCTGAAAACAGCCATCAGACCTCATCCAGCTGGCCAGGCATCCGTCCCTGAAGGGATTGTGGCCAGAACAGCCTTCAGCCCCTCACTCAGGCTGCCCACACCCCCATAACCCAATCCCTGTAAACGAGTAGTTGAATATCTCTCAAGGGGTCCCATATTGGAGAGGGTGCAGGCTGGGCTGAGGGACACCCAGGTTTGATTCCGGTCAAGGGCATGAACATTGGTTGCGGGCACATCCCCGGTAGGGGGTGTGCAAGAGGCAGCTGGTCGATGTTTCTCTCTTAACAGCATTTCTAGCTCTCCATCTCTTTATCTTCCTCTCTCTGTAAAATATCAATAAAATATGTATTAAAAAAAAAGAAAAAAAAAGAAAGCGGGAGCTTGCAACCCTTTAAAGTTTCTCCCTGGAACACTCTTTAGACAAATGTGAATTGCATCATGATATGAAGGCTATATCTATAAAGATTCTAGATAATCAGCATATTTCTTTGTATATTGACTGTTTTATACTCTATGGATATTAAGAGAAGTTTAAAATTCAATTGAAAGATGAATATGGAATCAAATCTAATTCAGCTGTTATTAACATCTTAGGACAAATAAAAAAAAATATGTGTTGACTGTTACAAATGAGAAACTATTAAGAAAATATCCCAGTTTCCTTTTCCTAAGACTCATATCCCGAAGCTGGCTGTGTATTAAAAAGGAAATAATTTATTCTAGACTGAAATGTATATCAAGGTAAGTTTACAGCATAATTCTGCAAGAGGGTCTGCAGATAAACCCCTTTAGCAATTTAACTGGGTATCTAGAGATGTGTGGCTACTGGGAACAACTGAACATATTTATAAAACTGAGACATGTAAGAAAAATAAGTTTGAAGCCTCTTTGCATGAAGAATCAGGCTTCATCTTTTACCTGAAGAACAATTTACCTGAACTTGAAAGAATCTTAGACTAAGTGCTAACAATGTGTATTTGATCATTATATGTGAGGTTGGATTTTAGAGCTCTACTCTAAAATCCCTCACAAATTTGAAAAAGGAATAAGTTATCTTGTGCTACTGCACAAGTGATTCATCTCCTTGACTATAGCTGCATGAAAAATATCTGAAATTGGTGACTTTGAATATCTGACTAGTGTCTTTAATTTACTTGAAAGAAAAAGTGTATTTTTTAAATAAATCCCATTGCATGAATCATTTTTCCTCTAAAATAATGAAGGAGCAATTTTTGCTATTATTAATTTATTATCTTTTATAAATATCAATTAATGTATGTGATATAAGAGGAAAAAAATCATACAATTATAGAAAATCAGAAAAGGTAAAAAGTGTTCAACAATAAGAGAGTACCCAAATGTATATTTGCATTACTTATTTTTGCATCCATATAACCAAAGTTATTGAACAAATAATAACTTTGATTGACAACTCAGCTATTAAGCAGTTCCCCCTCCTTTATGAAAATTACTCACTTACTTTTATATTTTCAGTATTTAGCATAGCTAGTAAAATAGGAGAATCTTATTAACTATTTCCTAAAATATATTTGGCCCCTGATATTAAGAGAATAATCAATAATCAACAAATTGAAGCTATTAACAAGGAATCGAAGCTCATCACTTACTAGAGGCCCGATGCTCGAAATTTGTGCCAGGGTAGGCCCTCGCAGCCCCAGCTTTGTCTGGAAGGTTGTCCAGAAGGTCATCTGGGCCGTGTTTCTGCTGTTCGACCATTTGGTTGATTTGCATATTATGCTTTCATTATTATAGATAATATTTTTCTTTTAGGAAAAGTCAAAATTAGAAAAAAATGTTTTACATTTCAAAAAATCACTAATATGATTTATAAATTATATATCATAAATTATGTAAGCAATTCAAAATTTGCCAAGGCTAGCCACTTACAAATAATTGCATTTCTATATTTAAATTCCTTAAAAGTTTAAGCTTGTTAAAGCATTTATGTTAAATGATCTTTTTAAAAGTATAAAATTTACATTTTTTAAATGATTTATTTGGCAACAGACTGACAGCACTTTAAGATTAGTGACTATGGCCTCATGTGTTTCATAATTCAATAATTTTCTCATCTTGCTAAAAGCATCACTTCAGATGCCATTTTAGTCAGGTACTCCTCAATTTTTTCTCTATATCATCAAAGGAAATGAAATTTTCATATATACTTAAAATATCCCAACTTATTTTTACAAATTCTAAATATTCATATATATCATATGCCATAATTTAATATATTTGCATTTGCTTTAAAGACCCCCACAAAAACAAAGTGACAGCTCAATTGTTTATTTTTAACATACACAAAATGACTAGAATGTCAGAATATCATAATTAAATATTTTAGTCAAACTTTTATAGTAAGCAAAATAGACTAAGAAATCCTTTCTCCTGCAGATAATTCCTTCCATTTGGAGCATCTATACAGCATACTTAGATCTCAGCTTATTTCCATGCTAAAGTGAAAATACTTGAAATGCTTTTTGTAAACTAGGAAATTCTTCCACAGCCAAGTATAAACTTAGTTTGCTAGAGTTATCTTCACCAGTAAAATATATTTTAGGGAAACAGAAACTATTTTGCATAAAAGTAGCAAAAAATTAAATCAGTAACAATGACAAACAGGTTGATAACCCTACCCAAGGGCGATGCCCAAACATGTTCTTATCTCAAGTAAGATAAGTGTATTATGAAATCCAGTGTCTCACAGAAATAATGATTTCTTTGAAAATGAGTAATATCCATATACAGATGAAAATATTTAATATTTTCTTGGACTTCTATTCCCTTCACTGTAGATTTTTATACTATTAAGTAATGTTCACAAAATGATGGAAGCTTCACAGAAACTACCTTTTTTGGTTGTAAAACATTAAATCACACGTTTCCAAAGTGGTACAGCCTCCTGGCAAAGAGACAAGTCGTCCTGCTTAGTAGTAGAAACACCAGAATTTAGATGCATAATGTGCTGTATATGTTAATGAATAATATTGGATTTAATGAAGTAAAGTTATAATCATTTCTTGGACTCTCCTCAGTTTTTATTCTTTGCTTTTATGCCTAATATCAGTAATTCCTAGTTGTTTAATGACCTAAAATGCCCATATTCACATTAAGATGTTTAAATGATTAAAACTTATAAAACTAAAGTTGGATTAAATATAAAGCAATTTTACTTCACCATGTAATTTTATTGAAGACTAGAAGCCAGATGCAGAAAATTCATGCAAGGGGCTAAGCCCTCGCAGCCATGGAGGCTTGCCTCAGCCCTCGCAGCCCTTGCTTTGTGCAGAAGGTCATCCAGAAAGATGTTGGAAAGACATTTGGTAGGTCATTCAGCTGCCCAGTCTAATTAGCATATTACACTTTTATTATTATAGGTAATATAAGAAGTGTGTCGGCATGAGTTGTAAACAAGCACACACGGTGATTTTCTGTGACTTCAAATGATTGGTTAACCACACCATCAACAAAAGAATTATCACAGTAGTGTTACAATATGCTAAAGTGAAAGTTTCAACTGGTATTTAAGATGTGTTATATATAAGATATCAAAGTGAGATGGGAGGTGAACCAATATGTATATTTAGAAACAAAAAATTACAACCATTGAGATGATTTGTTTTTTCTCATTAACTGCCTGCATATACAAAGCATTTAAAAGTATATTTTGTAGGGAAAGTTAAAGAAAAATATATTTGCAGAAAATTACTTTGTTGTGTGTTTCAACATTCACAAGGAGAAACAGGAATGTGTGCCCACCTCACAGCTAATGAGAAGGGCACAATGTGACAATGCAGAAAGAGTGGTCCTCATCTTCCACATTCACTGGGATGCTCTAGGTTTTGGCCAGAAGAATCTAGGACTATCTTCTACCACTATCGGGATGTGGTAATATGGAAGCAGGTGGAGAGAAGGGGAGAGAGAAAGGGAGAGAGGGAAGGAAAGAGGAAGAGAAAAGAGAAAGAGTGTTTTAGAAAGTATCATTATCAGCATCATGGCAAATTATACTTTCTATGGACAGACATGAAATGTATAAAAAAGATTTTAGATTTACTATTCAATGCCCCTAAATCTTCAGATGGTAAGGGAGAAGGACAAACCTCCTAAAGAGCTGAGGAAAGAGCAGCAGCTAGAGCAATGAAATCTTAATTGTCTTTGAAATATAAGTTACAGGTGGAAGGGAACAGTATGGAGCCTGCAAACCCAGAAAATGTATTACATGGGAGTCGAGTTTAAACCCTTAGCTACGCAGAGTATCTGAGGCTATCTTAGGTTACCTCAAAGTTAAATAAATCTTTTACTGACCCTATTTTCTATCCATAATCTTACTTACTGTTGTGATCATTTCACAATTCATACAAATATCGAATCATGCTGTTAACATAAAACTAAGTAATGTTATATGTCAATTATCCTATACTAGAGGCCCAGTGCAGAAAATTTGTGCATGGGTAGGGTCTCTAGGCCTGGCCATTGATCAGGGTTGATCAGGGCTTTCCGGCTACTGGCCAGGGCCTCCCTGCCCTGGCTGCTAGTTGCTAGCTGCCGGCCGGGGCTTCCGTACCCCAGCTGCTGGCTGCCGGACAGGGCCTTCATTCAGTGCTGCTCCCTGGTGGTCAGTGCACAAAATACTGAAGGATTGGCCTCCTGGTTGAACTCCTGTGGGGAAAATTTACATATTAGGCTTTTATATATTATAGGCAATAAGGAGGTAAAATGCAAATTGACTGTTATGCCCTTGCACAAAGATGGCTGCCACCATGTGGTCACAAGATGGCTGGCAGAAGAGGACAGCTGTGGGTGATAAGGCCAGTAGGGGAGGGCATTGTGGGTGATCAGGCCAGTAGGGGAGGGCAGTTGGGGTGACTGGGCCATCAGGGAAGGGTAGTTGGGGGCTACCAGGCCTGCAGGGGAGGGTAGTTAGGGGCGATCAGGCCAGCAGGGAAGGGTAGTAGGGTGTGACCTGGCTGGCAGAAAAAGGCCAGTTTGGGGCAACTGGGCTGGCAGGGGAGGGCTGTTGGGGGCCTTTGGGCTGGCAGGGGATTGGGTTGGCAGGGGAGCACTTAGGTGTCGATCATGCTGGCAGGGGGGTATTTAGGGGATGATCTGACTGGCAGGCAGAAGCAGTTAGGGGTGATCAGGCAGGCAGGCAAGCGGATGGGAGCCAGCAGTCCTGGATTGTGAGAGTATCGGGCCTAAACTGACAGTTGGACGTCCCCCAAGGGGTTCCAGATTGAAGAAAGTGCAGGCTGGGCTGAGGGACACTCCCCTGCCCTCATGAACAAATTTCATGAACCAGGCCTCTAACATATAAAAACAAAACAAAACAAACAAAAAAACCATAATTATTTGTTTCACAGTTTTCTACTCACTGTTATAACAAACATGTTCTCTATTAGATAAATTTTAAACGGTCAGTGGGAAAGAATAAAACATTTTTAATGCTATCCCATGATTCATGCTTGCTCAATTGTACTGGTTATAGTAGAAAATAAAAAATTTCATCTGGTTATCAAAATATACACAAATATCCATGATGGTAAAATATTTTAGTAACACAAATATTAGGTTTGCTCTCCCAACTTAAATTATTTTTCTTATCTGGCTGACAAACATTAATGACAGAAATCCTAAATTCTCCATACAAAGCAGTCCAAAATATGCTAAATATATCCATGATGCCAGGAAAATCTCTGGGCAACAGAGGTTTCCAATGCAGAAGCAAAGTAGTTAAGAGAGGAATAGAATCAAAGCAGCTGCTCTTCAGAGAAATCTGTAGATGTTAAAGGAATTTCATTTTTAGGTATATATTTGTTCTTTGTATGGTTTCACAGCAATCACAGGAGTCCAGTCTGTAGAGTACAAAGATTTTCACACGAAATTGTGTAACTGAAGACTTTATAAGAGCACTACCTGAAGTCTTGTTAATCACTTCTTTCCTATATAACTCCCAACCCACTTATTTGACATCTCATTTAGAAAATAACAAATATGTCATTACACTAGAGTTATAAATTCAAGCTTAATGATAACTCTATTGATACAGTGGTGTGAGAAGTGGTGTGCATAAATATTACTTACACTCTTTACTAACTTGAAAGTTCAACTGAGAGGAAAGGTAAACCATTCTTAGTTCCTAGGTGATAATAAAGAAATGGGCAGGGGAATTATATAATTTCCTATGCAGTGGAAAATTGGAACTGCTTTTTGAACCTGTGCTTCCACTTCTGGGAATATATTCTAAGAATTCAGAAACAGTCACAAAGGATACATTCACCCTTATGTTCAATGCAGCCCAAGTGCCCATCAGTAGATGAGTAAATAAAAAGCTGTGGTACATTTGCACAATGGAATTCTATGCAGCTGTAAAAAAAAGAAGGATTCCTTATCCTTTGAAACAACATGGATGGACCTGGAGATTATTATGCTATAATTTTAATGCATCCCAATCATGAAAACAAAGATGTACCCTGAGAAAGGATTGATAGCATACATTCTCTGGCCCTTTCATGATAGGAGTTGTGATACTCAGGGAAGACTTGTATGATGGGGACTGAAACATTAAAAAAATTAAAGAACCATAAGAAGTAGGATATTTGTCAAGCAATGCTTCATATACATGTACAAATCTTGTGAATGCAGAACTCTCAAAAAATCATTAAACCTTGTTAAAAAAAAAATAGAGACCAGCCTTGAAACAAAGAATGTGAAGATCTTATATACTAAAAACTATGTCTAAAGAAATAGGGCCTATTTATTCATATGAATACTTTCACTTTTTGATTTTTTTCTTAACTAGACTTTAGCCATTTTGTGAGTTTCTAAAAATATATTATCATTAAAATAAAAGATGAATACATTTATATTTTATTTAAAACATGAAAAGGAAATTAATTATGATGAACAATGTGATAAGGTGTTATTTGTGATTTAAAAATATAACATTTGGATAAACACTTTGAGCAACAAAATCTCATATGTTCATTTTCTGTCACATTTACTCTTCTCAGAGTAGTGATTTTCATGTTAAAGTTTGCTCTGCATTATTTGGATCAACTGCACAGAATTTCATTAGCTTCTCAGAATATGGTTACTGAAATACTAATTTAATTGAATTAAAGGCCATCATGAGACAAACTACCTAATATATATATAACCTTATATATATATAATCACTATTCCTTATCAAGATACGTATTTTATTAAATAAAATTAACTAGTGCCATACAACATTAGTGGATTATCAAGAAAGCCAAATCAGTCAACATTATTAATACAATCAATGCCTTGTTAAACATGTCTAAATTTAGAGATAGTATTAACATGTTTTTGGACTTCATATTTAACAGGGCTGAATAGAGTACATTACTGTTGAAGGGTTAATGCCAAATGACCTAGTTAGCTGCTGTGGGCATTGTAGCCATAGCTAGTGGCTCCAAGGTTAGCACACAATCTGTGACCTATGGACTATTGAGTGTTGGGTGATAAATGGCAGAATGAAAATCTAAACTGGGATTATTGGAGAAATCAATAACAGAGAGACATGTAATGTCAAGTCATATATTTTTATATGAAGGATCAAAAACTTTTACAACTGAATAAACAGTTTTGAGATTTAGTATGAATAAAACTTAGATATTGTGACCAGTTAATTAGTTCCTTACAATATATTCAATGAACTAGTTAGTCTTCATTCATGTACTTTAAGAAAATGATTTTAATACTATCATTTTAATTTATTTTAACAAATCATTTATGCATTTCAGTATTTTCTGAACAATTTTATCAGCTTTTTACTAGTTCACATACTATTTTTATACATGAATTATTAAGTAAGAAATATTAGAAGTAAAGAATGAAATTAAGTCAAACTTACTATACAACTATGAGACATTATAATTATCATCCTCAAATATTTAAACTATGTATTTAAGTTTCTATGTTTTAATATTTATTACCATATTAATTTACTACTGCAATATCAGGAAAAGGTAGTTATTATAATAAAATTAAAATAATAACCAAGGTTATAAAAATTACATGGCCTATAATGAGTATACATAAAACAGCATTATTTCTAAATGGCTCTAAGAATTAGTGTTTCAGCTAGAAATAGTAAGCAAAAATCGCCTCCTTATTCTAAAAGGCTATTATTTTTTTTTCACCCATTCAGAGTTCAGTACTGTATTCAAGACAGCTATACATGATGTCAACAAGTTATTTCTAGCTGCATGATCAGTAGCAGCCTTTTTAACATAGCTGAATTCAAAAATATATAAATATGAGAAAAATATCAAACATTTAAAACATATTCATAAAATGTATACAATGCAAACATGCACATATAAATACATATGACTTACTGTATATGTACAATGGGCTATTGATTTAACACATTAAAGAGAAATGGGCATAATCAGACTACATATTTAATATGATTTGTTGTCTGTATTTTTAAAAATCCACTTAAAGTTTAAAATCTCTTTTTTAAAAGATTCTGATTCAAAAGTTCTTTCCTCCTTAAAATAGCCTCCCAATCCACTTAGCTTCTTTAAGAGACAGTCCACATTTTAAATGTCAGTGTTAGAAGCTGTTAAAATAATATTTTGTTCAACCTGACATGTGCAATTTGAATTAATCGATGGCTACACTTTATAAATTACTGTTGGTGAAGCACAGTGAAAAGAAAATTGGTCTACAAATATCTATTTAACTACTCAGGTAGTAAATACCTGCTGTCATCTATCTATTCTCAAGTGCGCCGGCTTCATTTATCCTGCCTGAAATTCAAGACAGCCCTGAAGTTCATTTCAGAAAGCAGTGAACCCAAAAATCCACCTCAGAAAATTTTGAATATAACTCCATTCAGCAATACAATTTCAGAATCTATTAAACTGCATTAACTGTCACATTTCTTCTATGAAATATTTTGAAAGAATTGGACAAAATACACAAATGCAAACAGAAGCAACAGAAGTGAAAATATAAGTACAACAAAAGTTATGTTTTACTCTTTGCGCCAATTTGCCCTCTAACTTAATTTGATCTCCAGTAGGTCAGGTAATATTCCTTTCTTAATCTTCCTTTACCAATTACAAAAACTGAGCTTGCCAATATTACCAGATGAAGTGAACCAATAAATTGAATTGCCTCCACAATAGTTTACTCTTAAAGTGATATATATGACATTACTCTTTGGAAACTTTTATCAGAAATAGCTGAAGCTTAAGAAGTTTCATATTTCAGATAAAGGACTGTACTTAAAAATTAGATTTCTTTAGCCTTTTGCACATGAATCATTATTTCTGGCCCGGCCATCTGTGGCGCAGGTTCTATCCCCTATGAGGGCCTGCAGGAGGTAGCTGATCAATGATGTTTCTCTCTCAAATGTTTCTAACTCTCTATCCTTCTCCCTTCCTCTCTAAAAAAAATCAATAAAAAGTATTTTTTTAAAAAAGGTATACAATCTAAATGTATAGATATTTGAAACAGCCTTACACATTTTGTTACTAGCCTGTCCTTTCACTAACAAAGCAACTGCATTACTTCTTTTATCCTAGGCTCCCAGAATCCATGGGTACAGTCCACTTGAGGATTCATTATTTAATCACAACTATTATTTAATGTCTACAGAATTATACAGAACAGTAGAAAAGCTTGTGAACCAAAACTAAATGAATTAAAAGAACTAAACCACTTTATTTCATTTCTTTGTGTATTATGGTTCTTAGTAATAGTAAAGGATAAATCTGTACAAATAAGTAGGAAATTTGCTTAAAAACTTTCAGGGACTTTTCCTTTAGAAAAACATGTTTGTTTATTTGGTGTTCTACCCTTCCCCCAAGAGTGCTTTACAGCCGAGAAGCATGTAGGATGGAATGACTGTAAGAAGGAAACTGAAGGGAGTTTACAATTTTCTCAGTAAGCAGACTTTAAAACCTAAGGCAACTGTATATAATAGCATGATATTATAGTGGAAGTAAAGTAAAGTGAGTATTTCTCAAGGGTGGAATTCTAGGCTATTAATTAAACAGTTTCTGCAGGATTCTCAGATTTTTATGAATGTGAATGAGAGACAGTTCAATTTAATGGGAAGGTGTATCCTCTAACACCAAATCAATTAAATCCACACTTAGCAATATTATATTGAAGTTCTCAAATTCTTATGTAGTCCTTTTTACTGCCTAATGATCCTCTTTAAGTCTGTGTATAATATTTATTTCTAATAATTTTATTTCTTATCCTTGAAATGATTCCAATGGGTGAAAAGATTATAATGTAAAATATATTATCACTCTCCTAGGGTTTAGAACCTTTTAGTACACGTCAAGTCTTGAAAATGTCCTGGGGGTATAATTATGCCACTATGTTCACATTTTGAGTTTTCTCTCATTGCTTCATTATTTGATGGATGGCCTTATCATATTGATACAGGAATTTTGGACTGGAAACGTGTGGTGTTTCCCTGGGCAGGATGGTCTCCCCAGCTCTTGTCCGGTGGAGATGAAGAATGAAACTATGGAAGAAAGGTGGTATAATAATGGTGGAAATTTACTGAAGAACAAGTACAGATTGCCACATGGGGAGGGGGAAAAAAATCTCACAGCACAGACTCTGACATGGGGTGAGGAAAAGAGTCCCACTGAGTTCCTTTTCTCTATGCAGTGGTTGGCAAACTGCAGCTAGTGAGCCTCATGTGGCTCTTTGGCCCCTAAAGTGTGGCTCTTCCATAAAATACCACAGCTTGGGTGAGTCTATTTTGAAGAAGTGGCGTTAGAAGAAGTTTAAGTTTAAAACATTTGGCTCTCAAAAGAAATTTAAATCATTGTACTGTTGATACTTGGCTCTGTTGAGTTTGCCGACCACTGCCCTATGGTTTATAAAGGCTGCAGATCCTTGTGCCTTGATATCCCCTCTGATTGGTCACTATCCCTTCTGATTTGGTCACTATAGCAACTCCTGATCTCAAAGGTGAAACATCAACTAGGACAAGTGAGGCTGTCTTCCCTCATTGTTCTCCTATTCTCTCTGGGCGTTCTTCCTTCTTTAGTTTGAAAATATAGACATTTTGCTGCTCCCAGAGTTCCCTTATCCTATGGAAAAGTACCTGCTGCCTGTCCCAAATCCCTTGTCTTATGGAAATGTAACTTCTCCCAACTCCCTTGTCTATGGAAATGTACCCTTTTGCAACTCTGTAGCCCTCTGTTTTTTCCATGGACCCCTTAATTTCTTAAATTTCCTAACCCTGACTCTTTCAACCCTAAATACTCCAACTTTACCCATAAAAACTCCTTTAAATATCATAAGCTTCCCTTTGCGTTGCAGTCCATATTCCTAAAACATAATGAAAGTGGAACAAAGAATAACTGATTGACTTAGGGTAGGATGTTAATCGATCTCTATTAACCTATAACCTCTACAAGTGCTGTATTTGCCTTGTGAAACTATCCAATTTTTCTATCCATCCCTCAAATAATATTGTTTCTATGGCCCCTGAAATGACTGACACTTGAAAAAAAAGATCAGTAATGCAACAAGATGAGGGTTTCATTTATAACCACTCTCCTCTGTTTCTCCACAATCATACCTTGAACCCCTAAAGAATAAGCTCTAACTTGAATGAACAAATTTTTTGTGCTTTCTCAGCATAAAGTGCTTTCAATTTTTTCTCCATTTAAGTATCAATACAATTTTACTTTTCTGCTTTATTTTTTAGATAGAATGATCATTTTTTTTAAACTAAAGTTTGGTTTATACTTTGATTCTTATTCTTATTTCTTAATGAAGTGTCAGGTCTCCATCCCTAGATGGGCCGAAAAGGCTCAGGGCCATTGCACTTTCTTGAAAGCCTACTTACAACACAGGGGAAGATCCTGACACATGCTTATGATATGTTGCTTTGAATTAACAGATAGATTGTATTTTTGAGAGGTGACAGCCTGGGAAGTAACTCCTCTAACAATTCTGACAGACCACCTACAGACATGCATATCAATCCCAAGTGGTTGGGAGAGCAGGGTCTGTGGGCATGAAACTGTAAAGGTGCAGGATTTTCAATCCCAAAATATATTTCTTTGACATGATTGTATTAGGCTAATTATTTTCAAGAAATAAAAAGCTCAGGAAGAGCTTTAAACTTCCCCTTATACCAAAACCAGTTTGGCTCAGTGGATAGAGCATAAGCCTGCAGACTGAAAGGTCCCAGGTTCGAATTCTGGTCAAGAGCATGTACGTACCTTGGTTGTGGGCACATCACCAGTAGGGGGTGTGCAGGAGGCAGCTGATCTACGAAGATTCTCAGGGATGTTTCTAACTCTCTATCCCTCTCTCTTCCTCTCTATAAAAAAAATCAATAAAATATATTTAAAAAACAAAACAAGTCTTCCCCTTAATTGCCTAAAAGAATTTAGACCAAGGGCCTATTTCAGGAAAGAGAGTTATCCGCAGAGATAAATACAAAAAACTGTGGGCTAGGTGTGGCAGGGGGAGCTCTTCAGTGCTGGGAGACCAACTCTGTGTCCCAGCAAACATTTATTTACTGAACATGTGTTTTTGCATCTTCATGCGAGTTGCCTTTCTCCCATTTGAAGCACCATACCCCTATCTTTTCTCTTCAGTTCAGAATGGCATTAAAGCCTCAACTGCCTGACTGTCTGTGGGATTCCTGTTTTTATGGAGCCCCCATATGTACAAAACGTAAGCTCTATATGATTGTTAATTTATTCATGCCAATTTAATTCTTAAACCAGCCAAAAGAACTTAGCATGGAGAGGAGAAATTGTTCCTCCATGATGAAACAAAATAAATAAAAAACAAAAATTGATACTAAACAAAATATCCAGTGAAAGATGAATATAATGGGCAAGACCTCATTCATAGAAGACAAAAATGATCTGAACTATGTCCTCCCTCCCTCTTTCTCTCTTATTCTCCCTTTCTTTCTCCCTCCCTCCCTTCCTTTCTTTTTTGAAGTCTATCTATCATCTATCATCTATCTATCTATCTATCTTACTATTATCTATCTATCCATCTATCTATCTATCTATCTATCTATCTATCATCTATCTATCTTACTATCCATCCATCTCTCAAATTGTATATATTGTATTCTATCTTAATGTTTATATAATGACATGCAAATCCAAGCACACAGAGTTAAGCCTCATTCAGAGATAACTATCGATACAAAACATCTGAATTGTAAGCTCTGTGTGCTTGAGAAGCATAGCAGGGCAAAAGGTCCCCTCAGAATTCTCCTGTGATAGTCACTGGGAGATGACAGTATACAGTTCCTGGAGATACTTTAGGGTTGCAGTTATTTGCTAGAAGATAGCTGTACCCTGAGGTGGGCTGGAGAAAGTCAGCATGGAAAGTAAATAGTATAGAATTTTGAGAAAGAACCCCTTTTATTCTTATAGTTTTAGAATAAATATATCATGCCTTTTCATAAGTATGAGCACAGAGTATACATAACTACAATTTTTAGAAGGATTTTGTATATATGGATATGTTTTTGCAATCAAAAGCAAAGGAGCATTTGTAAATTGTATTCCAAATATCATTTTAGAAGTGCTGATAATCAGAGCTTGATATATAAGCAGGTAAACATGGCTCTTTTTACAGTGGGATCTGGGTCTCTGTAATAGGGGAATTATAGTGGGTGATATTCATGGAACTAGGGAAATAGAAATGTTAGAGGAATTACTGACCACCTGTTAATTACCAACAGGACAGAGAGCAGGTAGCACCTTTTTTATTTTTTTAAATATAATTGATTTTTTACAGAGAGGAAGGGAGAGGGATAAAGAGCCAGAAACATCAATGAGAGAGAAACATCGATGAGCTGCCTCCTGCACACCCCTCACTGGGGACGTGCCCACAACCAAGGTACATGCCCCCGACCAGAATCGAACCTGGGATCCTTTAGTCTGCAGGCTGACACTCCATTCACTGAGCCAAACCAGCAGGGCAGCACCTTCTGAGAAAAATCCATAAACCTTTCTTCTTCAGTAAATATTAAGACATGGCAAATAAATAGTTTCTACAAATGTTGTTCTCTTTTTTACAGGTGTAATAAATAATAGGTTTTCATTTACAAAGTATTTTTCAACCATAGTATAAATGGCTTTTGAACTGGGATTTGGTTTTACATTATTTTTCACTCTTCCTGCAGGTTGTAAATTCTTTGATTTCCTCACTTCCCAAAAACAAAGACCAAATCAATGTTCACACAAATAAGAGCTGATTTATTAGAATAATAAACTTGAAACCAAATAAAATGAAATGCTGCCAGATACTAGATTTTTCCTTAATAATTCAAAAGAAGAAAAATGAATTAATACTTTACTTTTCATTTTTATGGCCAGTTTGAATACTAATGATTGAAGAGCTTCAAATTTACGCACAATAAAAATTATCTCATTGCAGAAAATTATATTGCTAACCAGTATGCTTTTTTTTTTATTTGTTAAAAAATACATTTTGCCTTCTGCAGTCAAACAAAATGCAGCAGGTGATTTTTAATAGAAATCACAATATATATTTATATATATATATATATACTGTATATGAGGACCCTGAAGCCATAAGAAATACAAAAAATTCACTGTTAATAACTCATTCTGAAATTGCCCCCTTAAAAATCAAATTTCCGCCTATGGGATGTGTGCTCCTAGTTGGGAACCACTGGTCTAAATAGTACTTTAAACATTTCTGAAGTTGTGATGTAGACAATTTAGAAAATTCACTCAACTTACTGGAGTTAGAAAAAGAGAAAAATTATATCAAAACTACTAAAATCGAATAGTTTAAAACCACAATTGGACACTATTGCTCAGAATAAAATTGCAGAGCCTTGCTTTAAATAAGAAGAATTAAGGACTACATTTTCTAGGACCAAAATCTTTATTAGGATTTTTAGGAGTGCCATAACAAAGTAACACAAAGTGGGTGGCTTAAAACAACAAAAATGCATTATCTTGCAGTTTTGGAGGTTAGAAGTTTGAAATCAAGGTATTGGATTAAGGGTCCACCCTACCCCATTACAATGGCATCTTAATTGATTTTATCAGAAATGATCATATCCTATCTAATCAATATGCAAATTGGGCATCACTCCAACACAAAAAATGGCCATTTCCATGTGGTCAAAGATGGCTGCCTCCATGTGGACACAAGATGGCCACAACAAGATGGCCAGCAGGGGAGGGCAGTTGTGGGTGATCAGACTGGCAAGGGAGGGCAGTTAGGGTTGACTGGCCCAGCAAGGGAGAAAAGTTGGTGTTGACCAGGCAGGCCTGTAGGGGAAGGCAGTTAGTGGTGACCAGGCTGGTAAGAGAGGGCAGTTAGGCATGACTGGACCGGCAGAGGAGGGCAGTTGAGGGTGACTAGGCCTGCAAGGGAGAGTTGTGGGGTGCCAGGCCTGCAGGGGAGAGCAGTTGGGGGGGGGGGAAGAGAATCAGGCCTTAATAATGCAAGGTGTGCTAAGTTGCTCAAAGAATGAAATCTTTAGTTCAAAACAAGATATAAGTTTGAGGATAGTATATGATCTTCAGATCAAATAAGACTTTACGCAACTAAGAAAAATCAAGTGTAAGAATACATGCCAATAAGAAAAATAAAATACATGCCCATGCAATAAGATATCTTTTTGAGATCATTATTGCTATTTCTTAAATGTTAAAGTTTCTTTTTTCAATGAATATAAAAAGTCCAGATTATCAGAGCACAATTATCTAAATGCCAATTTAATAGACATAGAGAAATTTTGCACATGAAATAAAGCAGGGTATGAACTGTTCTTGATATTATATGTTATATATACATTAAAAACTGAGAATAACTTTATTTGTCACCATGATACGAGATATAGTGAAAACATTAAATTCGGCTCTATAAATAATTTAACTGGTGGGAATTTAATCTTCTTTAAATATAATTATAATGAGTTTTCTCAGAATAATTTAATATTCTCCCCGGTCTACTCTCTCTTGCTGTGATTATTATTACTATGTTATAATATTGTGTTAGTTTTTCTCATGAACACACAGACTGATGGTCAATTAATGCCTAGGATGATATTAACTTTGAGCCTCTTGTTATTACACATTTCCATGTCCCTGGATAGAAGTGGGTGATAGGGAAATATCTAAGCTGAGAAATGACTAAATTTTAAAGACTGATATGATTTGCAAAAGTGATATTTTCATTTAAGTTTTTCCTTGCAATTTTTTGACCATCTCAAACTACTTTCTTTATCAGACTAAACTTCTGGGAAGTGTATTAGCTTCATTTTACAACAAGTCACAAAATAATCATTATATGCAGTATTATAATATCCATTGCTAGCAATAAGCCACCAAAAAGACCCAGATAATAAATAATTGTGTTGTTTCCCCCTCATCTTTCCAGGTTGTTCCTATTAGAGAAACTCCTTTATTCTAGATATGGAGTCCAGCCTCCAAGGCCTCATCTACCCTAGAATCAGGTGACTGCCTGCTGCAAGTCCTCGGGTACTTAATTAACATCCTCCTGCAATCCTGCCACTATCTGTTCCTCACACCCACTTTCATTGATCCTAAAGCTATGTCTGCTCTCTGACCAGCTTGTAAGCTTGAAATGTGAGCATCATTATCCACTGACATTTCAGAAGCCTTCACCATTTCCTACTTATAATATAAGCTGTCTATTTCTCTAAGGAATCATTTTATAAAATGCTGTCTGATATACTAAGACAGTGCTTTAGAAGAAAAATCAGAGGTGTATAAGGTTTGAAATTTATAAAATTTGATGTGTCCTTTAAAAAAAAAAAAAGAAAGAATAATGACAATTGTTAAATTAAGTTAAAAAATGACTACATAAAACACAACAAATAGCAAAATTCAGAAAGTTGCAAATACTATGAGATTACATAACTTGACCCCACTGTAACAAAGGGCACGAGAAGTTTTAAGAGCTGAGGTGGGAAGGTCATCCATATTTGTTAATTGGCTTTATCCAAAGGCAAATTAAACTTTCTCATATCAGAAGATAAGTTTTACACCTTAGAGCAAATGTCCACCAAAATTAGGATCCTACACTCCCAACAAAGATGGAGTAACAGGTGCACCATCTTCCTTGGTGATTGCATTCTAAAGAGAAAATGATCCTAGGTCCTTGAGAAAGACATTCATGAGTTGTAAAATAAGCTCGTAAAAAGGTTTACATTTCAAAGGGTTAGAGAATGAACTTAAAAGTCCTAAAACAAATGCTCTAGCAACAGGGAGTTGAGTATGTGGAGTCAGGAAGAAGATTGTCTAATCTTTAGTCAAGATGAGGGGAAGTGTTAAGGCTATCTTGATCACACCCACTGCAAAGAGAATAGGGAAGGAGGAGGAGTCTGAACAGAAAGACAGTGGACTGTAACATTTTAAAAATATTTTTACAGAAGCATGTACCATGAACACACATTGCTAGGGCAATATCTGTGCATTTGAAGGTACCTGCCTAAGTGAAGGCTACCAAAGTTTAACTTTCTTTCCCATTCAAATGTATCTACCACTGTGAATGTACATGGGGCACTGAATTAGAGTGGGGTTCAAATCCCAGATCTGTCATGTATGAAATATTCTCTTGGGGGAAAAAATTATACTTTCTCTATGCTTTAGATCTACTTTAATGGCAAGCTCTAAAAATTTGGCTAGCCAGATAGTCCTTATTTCTTCCCTTCCATATTTGCAGTTACTATGCTGGTCTAGACATCATGATCTATTACATACAGCAAAGCTAACGCCACTGGGTTACTGTACTTCATATAACCCCATGATCCCACATCACAACCTGAGCATTTTCACAGCCGGACCCCCTACAAAATCTGAGCATTATTTATGTTTTTAATCATCATCAATATAATGAAGAGAAACATTTAAAATTACTGATTATTAGTGAGGTTAAATAAATCTTTATGTGCATATTTATCATCTTGAATAATTTTTCCTATAAATGTTCAGATATGTTAGCTTATTATTTCTATTGTGCAGAATTTTCAAAGGCTTTTGAATAAATGGACATATTTTTATCTATTTTCAGTTTTCATAGTTTTTATTTATTCTTTAAAATTATTTTTCTATAATTTTAATATCATCAAACTTTCTTGTATAATTTCTAGTGTTTTTCTTTGTTTTTAACCATCATTGCATTTAAGTTTAGAAGTAGTAGGAGCTTATATGTGCTCTCTTGTATGTGTTCCATTTTTCTCAGACAAATGATAAGAATGTCATTAGTTGAAGGTTAGGATGAAAAGAAACTGTTAGTGTTTTGAGGGGAAAAATAAGGTAAGAAATTCTTGGCTAGAAAAAGAGGCAAAGGAAACAGTGGGTTTGCTGGGCTACACTAATGGAAAATTCGACATTGATGTATTTAACAAATATTTATTGTGCTCCTTCTATATTCTAAGTGTTCCTCTGGGCACTTGTTCTTCAGCAAAACATATTTCTAATCTTAATAAATTTTAAATGAGACCAACAGTAATTTTTACCAGCAAAGTCCGTTGAGAAGATTCATTCACAAATAGAGAGAACATGGAATTAACTCGAGCTGAGATTTTGCCAGATATTGACATGAGATGAAAGAGGGTAGGAGAATTGTGAGTAAATGGGGGAAAGTGATTTTAATAATTAACTGGAGTTTTAGCTGGTAAGGAGGAAAGTGAAGACGCCAACATTGTGTGAGTAAGAACTGGCAATATTTATGAAAGGTAGATCCTGATGGAAATAAAATGATTGCTCAGTTGAGGGCATTAAAAGAACAAGGCTATATAGAATAAAAATGGAAAGTGTGTATACATAAAGATAAAAATTATGACTTTAAATCCATTAAGATATTTTCCCCAAGTTGCTTTAATATCTTAAAAATATACCCCATTATAGAAAATTGAACAGATAAAAAAAAAAAAAAAAGAAGAAACTAGACTCACCAACTTACACACAAAATGGTTTAAAGATGTAAAGGTTAAAACCATAAAAATACTAGAATAAAGCAAGGGCAGTAAAATCACATTTCTTATAGCAATATTTTTGCTGATATATCAACTAGGGCAGTGTTTGGCAAACACATTAGTCAACAGAGCCAAATATCAACAGTACAACAATTGCAATTTCTTTTGAGAGCCAAATTTTTTAACTTAAACTATATAGGTAGGTACATTGTTATTAACTTAATCAGCGTACTCCTAAGCTGGCCTTTGCTAAAAACTCAATGGGCCAAAGAGCCATATGTGGCTCACGAGCCACAGTTTGCCAACCATTGTCCTAGGGCAAGGGAAACAAAAGATAAAATGGGACTACATTAAAAACTTCTGCACAGCAAACCTAAGCATCAACAAAATGAAAAGGGAATCCACTGAATGGGACAACATATTTGCCAATGATACATCTGGTGAGGGGTTAATTTCCAAAATATACGCAGAACTTATACAACTTAACATCAGAGAGACAAATGACCCAATTAAAAAAATGGAAAAAGATCCAAATAGACACTTTTTCAAGAGGACATACATAGAGCCAATAGACAAATGATAAAATGTTCAATGTCACTAATCATCAGAGAGATGCAAATTAAATTTACTATGAGATATCACCTCATGCCTGCTAGAATGGCTATTAACAATAAATCAACAAACAAGTGCTAGAGAGGATGTGGAGAAAAGGAATGCAGACTGCTGCAACTTGACACTCCCCAGGGAACCACTGGTCCATTCCCTGCAAATCACTGGGGGACAGAGATGGGCTCATGTGAAGTGAAGTTGGGGTGACTTCTGGAAGGTGCTTGCTTGTCATTCTAACCTGGGAACACATGTCATTGGCTAGAGAGAATGAGCCACTGCAAGTCCTCCGAATCATAGAATGTTAAAATCCGCAGACAAAGGAATTTTCTCTCTCTTGTTCCTCCTTCACTCCTGCTTCCTGGAACTCACCCCTGCTCCTTCCACAGCCATGTGGCCTTGGAAGTGGCATGGCACATGGCAAGCTACTGTTGCTGGGAACAGCTAAGCCAGATGGACTGTGCTTCACTATGGAATGCAGGCTCTGGGCAGTGGCTTTAATCCCTGCTCTGCTGAAGACAAAATGGGACTTTTTCCTGGATGGGACCGAGGGCAATGGGGCCGTGGAAAGTCAGGGGTTTAATTCCACAGAAATAAAACTTTCTACGATACTCCACCCTCCTGTGGGGGCCTCAGGAAATTCTTATTCCAGAGGCACCTCAAGAAGCCCACTTCCAACCAGCAGGGACATGGAGTATACCCTTCCTATAACAGAATGTCACCCCCAATAGATTAAAAAATAATAAATAAATAAAAGATATCCCATTACAGATGAAAACGTGGCATTTACCCTGTTTCCCCAAAAATAAGACAGTGTCTTATATTAAGTTTTGCTCCCAAAGATGCACTAGATCTTATTTTCAGGGGATGTCTTATTTTTCCATGAAGAAGAATACGGTACACATTTATTGTTAAATGAAAATAAAGGAAATTTATTACCTGTATATAGTACGGTAGTTGTCAACACAAACCAGACAAACTGTGAATCCTACACTATCAAGAATTTACTCATTTATTCAATGACAATCATGTCATCATCTTCTGGTACATCATCATAACAATCCAATTCCTGAATTTCCTGGTGAATTTCTTGTGACTCCATTTCTTTCAGAATCAGTGGACCAAATCTCTCATGTTTAGCCTTATTTTCGGGGGGGATGCCTTATATTTCACTCAGAAGGAAACCTGTAAGTAGGTCTTATTTTCGGGGAAACATGGTAGTATTAAAAAATGAAAACATATAACCTCATGATAGAAGTTACTACTAAAATTTATGATTGCAATGAATAAATATCTGTTGTACTTATGTTTATCAAGCAAAATGTCATAAGGTAAAAATATGTCTTTATGTAATTCTGACATAAATAAAGTTGCTCTGTAATATAATTAATTTTTTGTGTCAGTAGTCATATCAATATTGGTGTTATTTCTACGCAGTGGGGCAGGAAGGCTAATGATATCAAATTTTTTTCATGCTTATTTTTAATTAAAAGACAGTGTAGGAAATCTGCCTAAATGTATTGTCTCATAATTGTGAAAACCTCAAGACAGGAACATGCTCTGTGGCACTTTATCCCATTAATTGATCATTTCTCTGACAGCAGAAAATGTTTAATTATCCTCAAACTTGATCTCCCATTTCTGCTACGTAGAACACTGTACTCAGAGCTGGATAAAGAATTAGCCATCTAAACAATCTATTTGCATCAGCTCTGCTTCTTAGTCTAATGCATAATTTAACTCTCTTGCAGTCTTTCTCTTAAAATACTATTGACTTTCTCAAAGGGCTGGAAAGAGCAGGAGCAAAAGTCCCAGTACCCAACACATGAATCAAGTGCTCAAGAGTTATTGGTATTCCAGCAGTTCCTCCAAACCTCTGAGCTGACGAAAATCATTCTGTCAGGGCTGTTACCTTTCTTTACTGATTTTTAACTTGCATATTGATTTTCAAATTAAGATAGACAGAAACTAGGTTAATTCAGTGATAGCTTCAACATATCAGGATACTTAATTTTGCAAATTATATTATTTAGATATATAACTATAAATATTTGAAGAGGATAGATACAAAAAATAGTTGTTCTTATCTTAATATCTTTCTTTTTAAAATCTGGAGCACAACTGCATTTTAGGATGAATCAGCATCATTTGACTCTGCTTATAACTTTATAACTCTCAGTGATAAGATTAAATCTTGGAAATTAAAATATATTTCTTATATTTATTCTCAGAAAAAGCTAAAACTAATTTGTTCATCCTGGCAATACTGCATTTTTATCTCTACAAATATCAAACCATAGAGGCTCTTGTGTTTCCTGGGAGTTTCTATACGGGTACCTCATTGAAAGAAAATGACAAAGCACTTACCACAATAGACATTTAGAATAATGCATAGCAACAAGTTAAGTTTGAGTCAGCACCTTAATGATCCTATTAGTGGTATATAAAGTATGCAAGAAACATTTATACAATTCAAGACAGAGTATGATGGGCCTGGTGTTTATCTGAAGGTCTTCTTATGAGAATTGCTAAGAGGGCTTTCTTAAATGTAAATTAATATAATGATATTAATGTGAGAACTGCATTTACCATTTGACTGACAGTCATGATACCTACCTAATCAACAGAGATAATTTTATTTGGGTGTGGAAATGGAATTGTAAACATAGGCATCTAGTTTAAATCATAATTTGGTAGAATAATATAATAATATATAAAAACTCTAAGGATTAATTCAGCTAAAATTTGTTACAACTCTCTAAGAAGTAGAATAGAAATCATCCTAAAATCTATATTCCACAAAATACATTTCTTAAATTGAATAACATATTTCTTAAATTTACCATGGACCAATACAAGTATGATCATGAGAAATATGAAGAACCAATTCTCATAAAAAAACAAAAATATTGTGCAAATTACAATAATCCACCCATCTTGCCAGTAAGTGTGTACTTAAAAACCTTTATTACAGAAAACAGTCATTCATTCATTTGAGCACTTTAAAGTAATTTATTAGTATCTTCACTGCCATCTAAGCACTGGGAATACAGAGCTGTATTATGCATTCCAGGAACCCACAGCCCTAAGGGACAAGCAAGGCAGACATTACAGTTCATAAGTAGCTTAGCCACATTGTGCATGGGGTATTGTCATACCACAAAGGTTGATTATCAAACAGTCTGAGAGAGCAATGGATTTGAAGAGTTTATATTATAACTGAGGCAAGTCAGAAAAATAAAAATAATATCTATAATGGAAAGGAAACATTCTTTTAATAGAGAAGTACACATATTATACTTGTTCAAATTTTATATATTCTTATAATAGATAATTAAGGTCAGGAATTTTGTCACTTTTATTTTTATGTCTCTGACTTTATAAAATTCTTATACACAGTTGGTGGTTAATCAAGATTATTAAATACATTAAATGTTAAATAAATAAATCCATGCAACTAGTCACTGAATGTGCAAATATGAAAAAAGTGTATTTACTTAAATAAGATATACATTGGATGAAAATATAAATTAACAAAGGAGATTAAAAACAGAAAAAATTGAGCAACAAAGAAGTATACTATGTTAAATAAAATTATTAGAAATAATGTTGATGTATGAGAAAAATAGGAGTTTGGAGAAACACCAAAAACTATTTGATTTGAAATAAAGGAGAAGTAAAGTCACAATATACAAGTAATCTGGAGGTACTTTATGTTGTATTCCTGCTATTGATGAAAACCTCCCTTACCAGTGTTGAGCAATTTGAATGAATATATAAAGTGATGGTGAGTTTCAGATGCATGATAGATGAGTGTCATTAACATATAAGAAAATTTATTGGAAAGCTGAAGTGTGTAATGAGTTACCCTCTCAGAAAGCAGAAACATAAGGTATTCATTTATCTACAGCTTAGGATAAATGCTGCAATTAATGAAACAAGAGAGAAGAAAACAATTAACTCCTCAACCTCGATTTTATTTCTGACTATTCTGTCCAGAAGAATACTCATAAGGCTGTAAAGAACATAACAAATTTATTATATCTGGGGAATCTTGAGACCAAATCGGAATAGAGAGCCTTAAGAAAGAGACATATGTATTAAACGCATTGACAGGCAAATTACATTCCCACAAGATTATTATTATGTAGACAAAATATATCTATTATGTAGACAAAATATATCTAAGGGAACTAAGATACGAATAAGAGTGAGGGAGCTAAAGGAAGACTGAGATGAAGAAAAATAACCTTGATTAAAACAGAGTACAACCTCCAAAAAATAAAGTTTAAAATTTCTATTATTCTCAAGAAGAATTCTGTAATAAATAAAGTAGTCTTCTTTTGGAGAAGTGTTGCCCTCAATAAATAGACCCTGAAAAATGTGACAAAAGAACATGCATAAATAATAATAGAACAATGATATAAGTACAAATAGAAGTATCTATAACATTCTACTGAAATAAAAATAAGAATTTATTCTCATGAGCCTGGGAGGAAGGTCAAATAAATAGAAGGTAATGTGAAATCAAAGAGTATAAGAATTTTTCAAATGGGTCAAGGTTTTAGTTAATGTGATTGGCAGAAACCATTCATTTTTATAACAGATACATGTGGTCCTGGTTTCATAAACCTTAAAAGAAACTTCAAAAGGGTAATTTTAAAAACTAGATTTTATGTGCAGTGTTCACTGAACCATTAAATTACATAGTCTCCTATGTTCCATGATTTAGTTTGTCATAATTATAATTTGAAGAAATTTCTCAAAACCCATAGATTATTATTATAGCACTAGCAATGATAACCCCACAGAGAAAATTGTAGCTGAAGGCTAGCAGATGACTCAGGGGTCATATTGGTTAATAAAATATGTCAACTTTTGATATTGAAAAATAAATGACAATGAATGATATCAAATGTGTCTATGAACTGTTAGCTTAGCTTTCATCTTTTAATATTTTGCTATTGTACATGTTATACCTCCAAATTGGCATGCCTAAAATCAAGGCCTATTATTAATTCAGTCAACTATGAATACATAGGAAGCACTCGTCAAAATTCCCTCATAGAAGTCTGTGATTAAATTCAACCTCAATAATTAGAGGACTCCCATTTTTGCCACTGAAGGTTTTTTTTAGGTATTGCCATCTCCATAGTAAGTTAAAAAAGAAGTTAGTAAACTACAATTACTAATTTAAAAATATCCTTAGAGTTGCATATCTATTTCATAAAAAAAGAGAAAAACATAAGAAAAGGAGATAAAAGATTAAAGAATGAAATGTAAGGAAAGAAAAGGAAAAATTATAATCCTACAAGATAAGCTAAAGAGGATTTAATTTAGAAAATAATGCAAAATAATAAACTAATTAACCATTTAATATTTTGCTCAATATACAAATTAGTTGCCATAAAAGCAAATAAGTCCTTCTATGAAATTAATTTTAGTCAACTGTAATGGATTTTTTTTTCAAATAATACTCTAGAAGGCCAACTATATAAGGAAGTAACGGATATAGTGAACCAACCATAAACTTATATTGGTTCAAATTAATTTGGCCACATTCTTTTAGAGACTTATATAATACCTTAACTTTTAAACTAATTTTGAAATTCAGGTTTTAGTTAGATTGAACTATTAGTTGAAAGTGAGCAATTAACATTTATCTTTGTGAAGGTTTTTATAATGCTAACCTTCACCCATTTAATCTTTTTTTGAAGACTTTGGTCACCTTGGGAACATTTAACAATTCTTTCAAAGGCTCTGAAAAATCTAATAAAGCTCCTTGTCTCTGCTGCAGACCTTGTTCACCTTACTTGAACTCCATCTACTTGAGCATGAGAAATAGGATTTCATATTTCATATAGAAGAGAAAATGAGGGAGAAATACTTTAAAGTAAAAATTACTCCTTCTTTGATTAGTTTTGTACTGTACCCAAATGAAATGGAACAGATTATCTTGTCTTTCATGAAACTGTGGATAGCTTCCTAAATTACTTAGAAATATAACTTACAATACTCAGATTGCATAAATCTCTTGGCTGTCAATGCCCTTTGAATTTTAGCTGACTATTATAACCATATTTTGAAAATATGACTTTAACAACTCAAATAAAAAATCAAAAAATCTCTCTCTTACGAAGGCTGCATGACATCAGAAGATTCATTTTTGAATCATGCCAAGTAAGAAACAATTTTAGTACTTCCAGTAATAGATACATCTTCTTGAACAAGTGACTTCAGTTTTTTAAGTTTTAGTTTTTCATCTGTAAAGTGGGGATGACATTTATCTAGCAAGTTTTTGAAAATTAAATAAGATAATAAGTGAAAAGCACAATAATGTCCCACACATTAAATTAAAAAAAAAAAGATAACTCAAAACATGGTATTCACCTTCAATCCTAGCAGCCAAAATGTAAGTTATGTTTGTTATGCTTCATTTTGGATTAGAAATTATAGAAAAGGTATGTATATTTTACTTTAGCAAGCCAACCACATATAATATTTTGAAGAGAGAAAAAAAAGCTAGTATTTTGATGTAAAAGCTCTTAAGAATCAGCAAATCTAAAAATCAGATGATGTCTAATTGACTGACTTTACTGAGTCTCCTCCTGAGGTTTATTGTTAGCTTTCTTAACTTAAAAAGTTACAATTCATAAGGGCCTCTAAAATATACTTTGCTTAAAAAATGAGTCTTATGGAAAATAAAGTAGTAGAAAAGTTGCAAATAGAGACGAAAGAAGATAAAGTTTAGACTCATAGAAAAGATTAAAATTACTAATCATAATTCATTTCAGGGAAGTTTTTTTCCTAAAAAAATTCACTTAAATAGCTACTTGTTTTGGTGTAAGAAATAATGTATGTTCTTTTTACTGCTATTTTTTCAAATATTTGAAACTCTATTTCCTTTTGAAATAAAATTATGGAACACACATATAACTTATACCATGTTATTGCATAATAGAAATTGAGTTAAACAGTATTTAAAAAGCAATACTAGTAACTTTATTGTCAGTATTAAATATGTTTTTAAAAGGTTGGTATTAATTCATAAACTGCAATTGTTAAATGTGTGTGACTTAAACATTAAAATCTTATTTTAATATAGTGTTTTACAATTACAAACCAAGACTTTCTGCTGGCTTCACAAGCCAGAGAAGTAGCAAGGATGTACCAAAGTTAAGAGATAAATAAATATCAACATATACATTTATATATATAATATTAAAATTTAATATTAATGTGTATAATAAGCTATATCATATGTATATGTGCATATGCATATGCATATTACTAGTAGTGCAGGTGTGTTTTCTAATGTTGGTAAATTTTTACAAATATTTCCCTTTTATAGAGTCAGGATTGACCTGCTGGATGCTGAAAATCTTTTTCTGGGTTAAAAGCTTGTTTAACCAAACCTTTCCTATTAAATGCTAAAAATTTTGCTGAAAGTTGGAAGAATTAGTTTGGAGGAGCTGTAGCATCACCCAGCATCTTCCTTGTTTACACATTTTATCAGCAAAGTAACAAGCCTAGCGTTATCATGGTCAGTGTAAAATTGTACCATTTCATTATTTCTTTTCCAGAACAGCTTTGCTGGAAGTACAACTGAGATCTGGCATTCTCCTTTGGCTTCACTGAGTCTCCCTCAAACACATTTTTGCTTTCTGATTTGCAGATAAACAATGGTGTTCTATGTTCTTTGGCAAGGATGTCCAGCTGCACAGTAAGGGTTGATGGCAGTACATACATAATTCCCAGCTTCTGAATATCTGACCACTTCAAAAATGAGTGAACAGAAATGCTTCTAAGGCAATATCACTTTATAAAAATCATCTGATTAAACTAGTCTTCCATTTATATAGCAAGGCACATCAGAGTTAGCAGTCCACCCACTTTGATGTCCATTCTGCAATTTTTTTTCTTTAATGGACCTGTTCATTGCTATTTGAAATAAATATGGTGGGTAAATTTTTTTCCTGGATTGAATCTGCTCATTCTTCTCTGAGAATGATCTACTTCTGGTGACAGTAACTTGCCCTGTAAAGACTTTTGCTGCTACTGACATCATGCTGTGATGACAATATATACTTAAGTGAATTCAAATGCAGGTAACTATTAAGTGTAGCTAACCATTGAAGGCATTTTCATGGCAATGACTCTTAGGCAGGGAAGACTTAGATGTAGAGAATGTATATTAAAGTATGAAGTAAAATTGAAAAGAATACTACAGATGTGAGAAACAGAATACTACAGAAAACACCACATGAAAAATACATAATAATTTAGGTTTTCATAAGGGAATCAACTTTGGGGGGGCAGAAAGCATATACTTGTTTTTTTAGGTTAGCCCTGGTGGGATGGTTCAGTTCGTTGGAGTATTTTCCCCTATATCAAAATGGTCCCGGGTTTGATCCCTGGTTGGGCACATATGGGAGGCAACTGACAAATATTTTCTCTCACATTCATGTTTCTCTAGGACATTTTATTACCAAGAGAACTACCTCACCAACAAAACTTATTTTCTGTGTGCTATAGTAAATTGAAAAAACTAGCTATAATCCTTCAGTCTTCCTTATGTTCATGCCCTTTTAATGTGGCTTTGAATTTCTTCCCATCAAAGAGTGAAGCGACTTTTTCCATTTCTTGAATGTGAGCTGGCTATGTGACTTCGTTTGCCAATAGAATGTTAGTATAAGGTACAGCATGCCAATGCTGGGCCTAGGGCTCAGGACTTCAGAGTCATTTCAACTCTGTCCAACTGTCATGTGAAACGTTCCAACTGGCATGCTAAAGAGAGAGATGAGGAAAAACAGAGACATTCTTCTAGCTGCAATCATTCCACGTAACCACTTCCTGGCTGGCTATACTGTCAAGCTCAGACATGTGAGTGAGCCCCATTGAGGCAAGAAAACTTGCCCAGGAAAGCTAGAACAAATGCCATAACACAGAATGAGTTAAATAAGTGGTTGTTATTTAAACTACTAAAATATGAAGTGGTTTGTTATGCAGCAAAAGCTAACTGATATACATGGGCAGTATTCACCTGACAGGGGAATAAGGTTACCTTAGTTTATCACACTAGTAATCAACATGCATTCCTACTCTATATAAAATAGGTTTAATTGACAGTTTAAACTTCTTTTTCACCAAAATGTATTAATCAAGTTTAAGATTTCAGTTTTGCTTCTTTAAGGTCTAACTTAAAACAAATATGCATTGTGATTTTAATCTCCACTGAGTTCTGAATTCTGTTCCTGCTATATGAACACCAGATGGCTTTGACTGTCTAATTCACCCATGGAATAACCATTATAAAACTGGCTTCTAGTTTTAAATCATTTTAAATTAGAATACCACACAATTGTCTAAAATGTCCAAGAAGAAAGGAATTTTTCTGCATAAAACATTCTATATATTTTAGGTAGGCTTAGTGTAATTCCAAATTGAGAAGCTTTCGCACATTTCGCATAGTTGCCTTTTTATGCACAGACTGTGTATCTGTGTGTGTATATGTGCATCAAATAATGAATGGTTATATAAAGCAAACTGCCTTTCCTATTGTCCAATGTTAATAAAAGCCAAATGTCCCTTGCATAATGCAGCTAATGTATTTTAATTAGTCTGTCTTGTGCAGATGTGAAAAAAGGGAACATGCACTTATTAAAGGGGATAAAGTACACATTGTACCAATAATTATCCACAATGTGAAATACTATTGCTTTTCCCTGGGAGTAATTGAAGTACTTGCCAAATAATCCTCTCTACACTATTTAAATATGTAATGTAATATTTATAGAAATATAATAATGTAAATAATTCATTCACAATGATATACTTAGAATTACCTTTATATTAAGTTTAACTGAAGCATGTTTATTTCCATTTACCTTTCTTCCATAGTTTTAAACAATGCAAAACTACAAGTTTTTAATGTTTTCTACTGGCATAAATTTTATTTTATTTATTTATTTATTTATTTATTTTTAAATCAATCTTTATTGTTCATATTGTTACAAAGGTTTCTCATTTCTTCCCCCCTCCACCAGGTTCCCACCCCACCCTCCGCCCCCTCCCCATCCCCCATTGTCCTCATCCATAGTTGCAGTTTATGTTCAGTCTGTTCCTCCCTCCCTTTCCCCGATAGTAAATCCCTTTTCAGATAGTAAATCAGTTACTTAGCATTTTCTCATATCAATAATACCACCACATGCCCAATGATACATTTCACACAAAAGACATTTCCAAATAGGTCAACCAGCCTCATCCAGGCCCCACCCTAGGCACTCACAGATCAACACCCCAGCCCTATACTAACTCAACACATCCAGATCTAAGCCTTCATCACTTGATTCAGCAGACCCTCAAGTTCCCACAAAAGTTTCCAGCCATGTCTGAGAGGCAGCCGTGGGGCAGGGGCAGGCGAGGAACGAGCTGTTCCGGGCCTGGCTACTTCGGGCCTGGCCTCTGTTGCTCTGGTTCGTTCCACAACCAGCTGCTCCAGGTCTGGTCACCGCCGCTCCCGACCTAGTTGCTCTGGACCTGGCTGCTGCTGCTCCGGGCCTGGCCACTCCCAGCCTGGCAGCTGCTGCTCCGGGCCTGGCCGCACAAGACCCGGCTGCTCCGGGCCTGGCTGCTCCCAGCCTGGCAACAGCTGCTCCGGGCCTGGCCGCACCCGACCTGGCTGCTCCGGGCCTGGCCGCTCCCAGCCTGGCATACTGGCATAAATTTTAAACATAAAAATGGTTGTCATTTTACAGACAAAAGAGACAGTCATAATTAGCTTTGAATTCAAATGGGGAAATCTCTTTACCTCATTTATTAAATTGGGATAAGAATACCTGCAATGGTGTTGGATGGAAAGTGGTTAAAATATTGAGATAAACTCTATAAAGTATCCCATTCACAGATGGTCTTTCTTACAGTGCTCAATTAGTAGGAAACTAGAGGCATGATGCACAAAATTCTTACAAGAGTAGGCCTTCCTTCCCCCAGCTGCCAGCAAAGGTTCCTTCTGGCACCCGGGACCTGGCGTGGTCCAGAAGGTCATCCAGAAGGATATCAGGAAGGACAGTAACTCTAATTAGCATAGTAGGGTTTTATTACTCCAGATAGAAACAGAATCCATTAAAATGCATTCAAATTTTCAGGTATGAATTGTTTCTTGGTCTCTCAATCTTGTTATATGTATTTATCTTTCAACTAGATTATCAGAGAACACTTTCTCCCTCTTAGAATACTGATGTTGTATGATGAACATTTGAGGACCTCACTCAAGGCTGATATGTCTGAAAAAGAAACTCTCTCAATAAAAATAGAAGGGTTTAGAAAAGAACAACCACTGCCTCCCAGAGATTGTATTCTCTGCCCGAAGGAGAAAGCTGATTTTCCCCAAAGCTATGATGGAAAGGACAATGAAAAAGATGCCAGGAAGCAGAGCATTTCATCCCGGTTTTGGTGGCAGTATTTTTGCAGCTCTGTTCCATAGCCCGTTTCTCAGTATTCTGAGAGTCATTGTTATCTGTGGTAGAGGCTTTGGATTCTAACATTAGCTCCTGTGGTGTGGCATCATCCATTTTGCAGTCATTTATTTCCCCGTATTAAATGTCTTTCTTGTTAAAATACCTACAGAGTTTCCTATCACTTGAGTTCAACCCTGACTGATGAAGCTTCCAAATATTTCAGATAAGGCAGTGAATTTGTCCAACAGACTGAGATTCAGGAGAGAAATAATGATAGAGAGATAGGTTAGTTTCAGATTATGTGGATTCTTAAATGCCTCATTCTAAAATTCATGAGAGGCCACAAGAGGCCTTAGAGCAGAGAAATAGAATGATCAATACGTATTTTAAAAAGATGGTTCTGGAACCTGTGCCTGGAATAAATGGAAGGATGCTAAGACAGGAAGCAAGTGGTTTGAACTGATGGGAGCTGGTGGAGTCAGTATCAATTATGGTACAGAATAAAAATGATCCTTGAGATAATATCCCTTTCAGAAACAATAGGCATAAAATTGTTTTCAGTAAAATAACCAAGGAGAACCTATATTTTTCATATTACAGTTATAACTTTAAGACTTAAGAGTATAGCTGGTCACACATAGGTATGGCAATATGTAAATGAGTAAGTATGAGGTGCATATATCAAGTATACTTTCTCTTACAGAATTCCTACAAAATATATCCATTCTTAAAGCTTAAGTACACCAGTTGTTTTAGCAAAATCAATTTGACTATTTCACAGAAATAAAACTAAATGTCCAGCTTGTATAAATTCTCTCTACACAATTAGTTCTCTTACTTTTCATCATACCTACCACCCTGAGAAAAGCCGGTACTCCAAGCCAAAGGTAGGTATGCTCTGATATTACAATTATAAAGTGCAAACTTGTAGCTTTTCCATTTTTAAAAATTAGAATACATATAAACAGGAAACATGAATTCCTACCAGTAACTCTAGTAGGGGTAGAGATGAATAATTGCTGGTATATTTTGAAGCAATGGGATTACCAGCCATGGCTCGCTTTGGCCTGCATTTATACCTTCCACTAACACACTTCACCCACCCCTAGCCTCCGTATATCTGAGATATAAAATCTGATTGTTGTATCCACATCCCTTAAATACATCCCACTCCAAATAAGTCTAAAAATACTTTAAATATTGCAATACATTTGACCACCACAGGATTTTCAAAACTATTATCCATACAGGCTGATAAATTATTTATTTCAGCTGTACTTACTGAGGCAATTGCTCTTGTTAAAAATAAGTGAGAATGAATGTGGATAAAAGAACTTCACATTTGGAATTCAAACTTTATATTTGATTATGTCTACATACTTATTATTTTAAATTAAGTTTAAATTCATTATCTGTGTAATCAAAGTGGATGAAAAAAACCCTCATTTAAAAATTGCATACTATAAGAATGCTAATTTATTATATCCATCAGTTATATAATAAATTGTGTGTACATGTTTATTTAATTTCACTTCATATGTAAATATCATATGAATATTTATCACTAGAGTGAAAAGTTTTGCTTTAAAATAATTACTTTTTTATTATAAAGCATGAGAATTTAGCTAAATGAGTGTCTGTACAATGGCACTTGATTAGGCATACATGAGTCCTGGATCATAAGAATAATCAGGAGGTCCAGGGAAGCATGGATATGCACAGCTGAGACCTTTGGGATACTACAGTATGGACACTGTTGTGGTTACATGACTGCTTTCTGACTAACTGTAAGGGGAAGTCAAGGGAAAGGCAGAGATAAAAAGGACCCAGCGGGGCATGATGCTCCTGCTGATGCAGAGTCAATTCTGGCACCTGAAGGAGAAGGGATTTCCATGTCTTAGGGCAGGGCTGTGTCAGCCAGAAGCTCCAGCAAACACAGCCAAAATTAAAGTAAATATTTCTGGATTTTATAAGTTTCAACTCCTAATTTAGTATGTTTGCACCAACTATTTATATAGCCATTGGCAAGCCCGCAAGTTTAATAATTATTATTTGCTCACCAAAATAATTTAATAACATAATCTGTATCTTCAGCCATTAAATAAAAAATAGCATAGTGTAAATTAATGCTATTAATGAGTGTGCACTTAGGGTTTGCAGAGTTAAAGTTTCTGGTAGTAGTTTTATGTTATTTTGGACTAGGATATTAGGAATATTTCACCAATCACCTCGGATGGCCCTCACTTAAATACACACACACACACACACACACACACACACATACACACACACACACAACTCACACACCATGGAGGGATATATGAAAAGAATATCCAACTTAAATTCCAAATTACTAACACATAGAATAAGCCCATACTATGACATAGGTTCTGCTAAAGGCAGTACAGTAATGAAAACCCTTACTTCCCTGTTCCTTAAACTTTGGCTTCATTTTCTTCATCTGCTTCCCTAATGAAAATCAAAGTAAAAGCACAAGTGAGATCATCAGATATGTATAGCCTTCAGCAAACCTTAATGCTATGAAGTGGATGATATACAAAGGAAGTAGAAAATGGAAGAGAATGGAAGAAGCCCATTGGCTTTAGGACAGTGATCTTACCTAAAGAGTATAACCCTATCAGTGTCTTAGACTCAGACAATTTAACTAGCAGCTTCTCCTCTACAAAGAAAGTGCTGGGAGAGGTGGGAGTAGAAAGCAGAAACGCTATTCTATGCCCCTTTTTGCCACTCTCCCCTCATATGATATATTTCTATCCATAAGTTCATGTATGTGTTAAGTGATAAAATCAACTTCCCTAGAATAATAGCACATAGGCTATTTGTATATAAATTTATAGATTTAAAATAAATCTTAATTATATTTAATTAATTATAATATTAAATAGCACACAGACTATTTGTATCCAGGTTTATAAATTTAGAATATACCTTCTGAAACTGTATCATTTCTAAAGAAGAAGAAGAAAAAAACATACTGCAGAAAAGGTCTTTAGCGAAGAGATACAAAATTTTAGCATTTTGCAATCTCATTTTGAACTTTATTTCTGGACTTTAGAAATTCCAAATTATTCCTCTGATTTGCAGACAAAGCAAAGTTCAGTGCGATAGTGCTAAAGAACACTAGTCAGTAATGGTCTGGGCCAATTGGAGAATGAAGAAAAGCTATTTAAAGGAGCAGAGGACTTGTTTTAAGATTAATCTGTTTTTCATTATACAATATAAAATGAATAATTTAAATGGCAGTTAGCCACAATTATTTTAAGTGGGCAAAAGCAAATATAAAGTTGTACAATTTTAGAATACTAAATACAATTTGTTTAAGGAAAATCCAGATACTTGCCAAATTGAACTATTATATTAAGACAAAAAACTGCTTGGCTGCAGGTGAACTCATTTTTAAATTGCAAAATGATCTTTTTCTAATTTTTAACATTTTATTATGAAGAGACTAACCAAATAACTTATATGCATATATGCATAACCCATGAACACAGACAACAGTGTATGGGGGTTGGGGGGTGGTGGAGGGAATCAATGGGGGGAAAAAGAGACATACTATGTAATATTGTCAACAATAAAGAAAAAAATAAAGTTATATAAATATACCAAGCATCTAGCTTCAACAATTAATAAGTCATGGCCAATATTGCATCAACTATATCCCCACACAACTTCTCCAATCACTCTAACCAGATTATTCTGATATATTGAATATTTAGATATCCTAACATTTAATTTGTAAATTTTTATAATTATTTATCATAATCAGTTTTCATGTCAATTCTGAGTTCTTATTATTAGTTCTTCTTATTCCTGAAGTAAAGGAAGTGAGCCACATTTACCAACATAAATCACCATTCTGCTTCTTGTCTTTAAGAGCACAGTATTGTGGCTATACTGGTGCCTAATTGGTGAGATAAAAGGTATTAAACACATTTTAGGGTGCCTCAAGAACTTAGAATCATTATTCCATATATTACTTATAAGAGGGTTAATTGAATGCTTATTGAATGAGTTCAAAGAAACTATAATTTATGACCAATTATTCAAATAAAATTCATGTCCATATCACATATATGCAAGCCACTCATAAAAGCTATAATAGTACCTACTATAATATTTGAACTTTACATTAAGTATTTGAAATTAATATTATTGTTATTGCTTATTATTGAAAGTGATTTCATAATAGTAATCACAAGAGTTTACTTTCTGCAAACTGGAACAGACTTGCCTGCCTAACTGATCATAGATGGAAAGAAAACATTTTAAAACTTAAAAAACACTTTAGCTTCTGTATTCACTGGTATAATATAAAGGTAACCTTTAACCAATTATTCTTAACCATAGTAATAGAACCCTAGTTTTGTTTTCTTAGTGCATGACCGCTAAACACTGTCCATACTAACTACGTAGAATATATTCTAAGGGTGATTATCAATAGCCATTGCTCTCTTCCTCCTGAAAATTTGCCTAGAATTAATTACCACAGCTTAATAATCTTATGTCCAGAGTGCTAATCTCTACATATAAGTGTCAAGTTAAATAAAGAAATAGGATAATATAATTCCTTATTGAAAGAGTGTGTCAACCAGTCAAGAAAAATTATAAAGGTAAAATAGAATGGTAATTTTTGTCAGGTATTTCAGTAGTATAAACCATTTTCTAGCCTGCAAGACACTAACAATCTAGTTGGGTAATGGATTCTGACACAAATGAACCAATTTAACAGCAATGTAAGTCCACTCACTTTAGTTCTAAAATATAAATGTATTAAAGTCCATAATTAAAACAACTAAATCTATAGAAAAGTATATGATAAATATATTTAAGAATATTCATATAAGAAAGGAAAATTATAAATGGAGCAACAAATATAGTAGTACCTAAATATATTATCTCTGACCTATAATCAGAACATACTAAACTTATATAACATTTTTACCTAATAACCCATACTCTTTAAATATTTGAAATTATAGTTAAATTGGATAGCTTACACTCTTATTAAGTTTATTGGGATAATATTGGTTAATAAGGCCATATTAGTTTCATGTTTATATCCCAATGATACATGATCTGTATATTGCCCTGTGTGCCCATCACCCCAAATCAAATCTTCCAATAACATATTTGGCCCCCTTTACTCTTTACAACCTACCCCTCCACCCTCTTTCCTCTGGTAACCCCAGTATGACAGCTTACATTTTGCATCTGTGTTGTAGTCTGTGTTATTTGCAGTACCAAATTTTGGTGTGTCCTTAAAATAAAAACAGCATAGAAAATTAGTCCTATAATTCTGGGAAATGTCTCAAATACCATATGTTTAGTTTGTACCTAATACTCTAATCCACATGTGTCAAACACAAGGCCCGTGGGCCAAATCCGTCCCGCCAGGCCTTGCAATGTGGCCCGCACCGTGCTGTCATCACTGCACTCCGCTGCGTTTCCATCACAATGACAGTTTATGACTGTTCAGTAAACCATTCGGCCCGCGATTTAGGCTGGATTTTAGATTTTGGCCCCTTCTCTGATTGAGTTCGACACCCCTACTCTAATCTAATATGCAATATTATGTCCTGGTCTGGGATTTCTTTTAAATATTGACATAGATGCAAAAACCAACAAGTATCAGGCAAATATTTGTTCATATCTGAGCAATGTTAATAAATTAAATTTATTTTACTTCACTCTCTAGTTGAGTTGCATGTATGTACATGTACAAATTTGGGCATAGTGGAAGATAGGGCTGATTTTAAGAGACATGTACAGATGTATATAATGATCTTTACTAGTATTTTATGTGTAAATAAACATATCGATAGTAGCCAACGGCAACTTTGGATACAATAGTAATTACAGGGAGGCTTGTTTTTGTGGTATCTTCTAATGAATTAGTGAAGACAACTTAATAAATGTTCAGAGTTCATCCATGTTCTTTCAGATTTTTTTTTTCCTAATGCCACATGCAATAACAAAACCACATTTAAATATTTTTTTAAAAAGAGATTTCAGATAATGCTATGCCCTGGCATGCTTTTTCTGTTTCCTCCATGCGCCAAGTGTCCATACATTAAGAACTGTGTATGTCAGTCTTTGATAAAAAGTTTATGGGGAAAACAGCATAGGATAAAGTGGCATTTTTTTTCTATCCAGGATTCAGTGAAGATTGAAAATCCACCTAAGTGAATTGAATGTATCATTTGCAAAAATATTTTTCTATTTTTAATCCTCACCAGAGGATATTTTCCTATTGATTTTTAGAGAGAGTGGAAGGGGAGATGTAGGGGAAGAGAGGAGGGGGAGACAGAGAGAGAAAAACATGGCTGTGAGAGAGACACATGGATTAGTTGCCTTCAACAGGAACACCAACTAGGGCTAGGGATTGAGTCTGCAACCCAGGTACATGCTCTTGACTGAAACCGAACCCATGACTCTTCAGTCTGTGGGCCGGTGCTCTATACTCTGAGGCAAACCAGCTAGGGCTGCAAATATTTTTTTAAGGTATATTTTTAAAAAATCAAATAAATAATTTAAATATGATTAATGGTTGATCATTTCACACTTTTATGTTAAACAATTACTAAATATTTGCTAACGATGAAATGATGAAATGCTGTACTCAGTACTTTATATTTGTCCCCACCCCCAATTGTATTCTAATGAGAAAACATAATAATACGTGAGCATAGAAGAGAGACTATTTGCATACTCTGGAAGGTTTTATAATGCTTTTTATATGACCTTTTCTCATGCATAAATCCTATCTCAAGAAAAAATGTATCATTGCTTGTATAAATGCATTATTTTCAGATTGTAAGGCCCATGAGGACAAAAAGAAGAACTCTCACCTCCAGGGTCTAGAACTGCAGGTACTCTGTCCATTAAATCAATCACAAGTAATATGAGTTCTGCTGAAATTGTGATCAGAAGGTAAGTTGAATTAGCTGGCCAAAATGTTTCTTGGGAGGGGGAAGGGGGAAGTGAAAGAATGGCAGGAATAGGATACGTGTGACAAAGCTATGTCAGACTGAGCAAAGATCACAATGCAAGCCATGAAGTAGGACAGGTGGGGAGTGCTGAGAGTGATAGAGTCCCTAACACAGCATTCCTGCAGATGAAGCTGGAAGATTGGACAGGGCGGACACCAACATGTGACAGACTGTATATCCCTTGGTAAAAAGCTAGCATCCATTCCTGAAGGATAAAGATGGCATATACTTGTATTTTTACTATCACTACCTGCTCAAAGAAACCGCAGACTTATTTTCTCACTGGTCAAATGACACTTTCACACTGAGCCAAGATGTTCTCTTGAACAAATAATGGATTTAACCCAAGAATGAAAACCTCTGCCATGCCTGTTCGGGACAGGTTGAGCTTTACTAGTTTTTCACTAGGGCCTGAGTAGCATTAAATCTGTGATTTAGCCATTTTTATGGTAGGAGATTGACAAGAAATAATGAATGCAGTGTGGTAGTTTATGAAGCAAATCTAATAAATTAAATGATATATAAATAAAATATTCTCTATTAAACAAATAGGACATATTCAGTCTTGTTTTGTATCTGCTATTTTATTCATTGCCATTTTTATTTAGTTTTACCTTCTAATATTATATTTCTCAGCTTATATTTATTCTCATTTTTACTCCCTAAAACCTAATACATGACATACTTTTAAATTTTTACCAATATGGGAGGTGAGAGAGTTTGAGATTTTTCATTTAAGGGCAATTTCTATAACTTTTATGTGTATATATATATATATATATATATATATATATATATATGAAATACCTGTTCATACATCCCTCCCCCCATTTTTATTTTTGTATTTTGTTCCTATGTCCATCAGTTTTTAGGACTCTTTTATATATTAGATATATGAAGACTCTGTGGTTAATATTCTATTTACTTTCTCCTGTGTTTTTCTATCCTGTGATTTTGCTTTTGATGTTATTAGCGATGATACCTTTGAGTATAGTAAAATACATCAATATTTTATTTTCTTGTCTTTGAATATTGAGTAATAGCTTAAAAACTCCTTTTCCTACATCAATGTTAAAGAGGCACTCACCCAGGATTAATGTTGTATCTGTGTAGTTTAATTATATTTCTGTAGACCTATAATCCACTTGCAGTTTATACTTTGTATGGCTTGAGATATAAATCATACACAATTTTTTGAAAAGATTTTTTGCTCCAATAATTTGAGATTTCACTTATATGAGATACAAAATTTTCATATATTTTTATTTCTGGGCTTTTTATGTAAATCCAATAATATATTTTCTTTCTATGTATCACTACTTAAGTTCTAATTATAAAGACCTTATACTATGTTTTAATATTTGCTAGGTCTAGTGCCTTTTCTTAGTTTTTCTTTCTCAGTGTTCTAATACAAAATTTACTATCAATTTGTCCAATTATATACAAAAATGTTGGTATATCTTTCAGGATGATGTTTAATTTACAAGTAACTTAGGGAGAACTTATATCTTTACAATGTTGAATTATCCTATGAACATATACAAAGTTTTGTTGGGATAGAAACCAAAGAAATGTAGCAATATTTGGATCGTTAATTGATGTCAAATATTTAGCTTTCATATATTAAAAAACATGTCTCAAATAACTTTCTGAACTTTCTAAGGATCTGTTAACTGTTCTTGGTGTTGTTTTATTTTGTTGTTGTGTCTTATTTTGTTTTTTGACTGTTAATGTAGTTCAAGCAATACAAAAAATGCTTACTCGCTAATGCTCATAAATAATGCAAAGTATTTACCTACAAATATTGGATGGTCCAATCAATATTCCAGCTGAAACAAATTATCCTAGATTAGCAACTGATTGTTTTAGCCTTTCCTAAATTGCTACCTTAAATTTTAATGGACAATGGAAATAAAATAAGAGTTTTGAAATGATCAGGAAAGGAATAGATTTAAACGGTAATGTTTTTCCTTATTATGTCTTTTGTCTTTTAGTATTTGTGACCACCATCTGCTCAGTTTCATATGACATTTGTTTTCTTTTTTAATCTGACTCATAATTCAATAATTATCTCACCTTAATTTAAATAGAAGAACTTCATTAACATTATCATTAATGCTAAATGGTAATTTCCTTGGGGCATATATACTGCATTTGAAAATGAACATAATACTCCAAGTAGCTGTTTTAACAGAAATATATTTATGCCAAAAAATAATCAGAATGTATTGAATCCTATCCTAAGAATATGAACCAATTACTGTCAGCTGAATTTAAATTGTGGTTATATGGCAGATGCAGGCCACATAGATGTTTATTTGCTTTATATACTCTCTATGTTTTTTGTGCAAAATATTTAGAGTAACTAACCATCCAGGTTTGCCCAGAACTATCCTGGCTGAGCACTAAAAGGCAAATCCAGGAAACCTCTCAGTTTGAGGTAAACTGGTACAGCTGATAACCATATATTCTACAAAGAACTTCTACTTTAAAGACAAAATAAACATCACTTAAAATTTAAATACTGCATTTCAACATTAGTAATCTAGTCAGTATAATACAGTGTACCTACACTTTTAGAAAAACAGTGTCTATAAAGTCTATATTAAGAATTACTTCAAACATTTTAGACAGCACATTGGTTCAAAGAAAGAATTTACTGCATTATAACAAGGATCTACAATGCAATCAAATGAATTTTATTTTTCTAAGCCACTCTCTCTGTAAGCGTACGCTGAATCAATACATCTTGATTTGCTTTCAACTTTAAGGCTTTTGCAACTAATGCAACACAAGAGTGCAAACCACAGAGAAACAAACTTCTGAGGTTTTTAAACAACACCAGAGTTTAGGGAAAGGTTATATGTTATAATCATTGCTTTGAAGAAAGAAGGAACTTCTCTTCGTATCACAAAAGAAGCAGAAAACTCCACAGTGGTTGCTGAAATATTACTGACATCTTTTCTCAACAGTGTCTATCAACTCTGATGAAATTATGAATATCCATGAATTTGCTAGCACACCACATCACATTCTTGGGTTTCACTTGTGATAAAGATCACCTTTCACGATATAGTAAAATTCAAGGAAACTGTAAGACCTCTTAGGAGAGTTTCAATAAGACAGGAAAAAAATTATGGTAAGCAAAAAAAACTTAAATTGGACCTTTCCCTTAAATTTGGGGGGTGAGCAACACTGCATAGACAAATAACCTGTTTTTAGAAATACTGCCACACTGGCAATTATTTTTTTTTAAAGAAACCTTACTGCTTCAACAATTTTAGAATTGTTTCACTTGTCATTTGGATCAAAGCACATTATTGAACATGATACAAAAGATTCCACCTTGGCCTTCCAAAAAATTGAAGATTGACAGGATACATACAATAACTGAACTTAAACTTCATGTATCTAAAGCAATCACAAATGTTACAAAACCAAAACACTGCATAATCATTGTTCTAGAATCACTGAATGGTAAATTCTCTGTGGCATTGTCCACCTTGCATTTCTGTTATTAAATCTTCCATGTTCTTCTACTGTATCAATCCCATCAACCCTACTTTCTAGATGGCCTTCTACCAATATCTGTAAACCACCTTGACATCTCCCTCACTCATGTGCTAAGTGAAATGTTCTGAAATTTTAATATAAAACACCTTCTATGTTTACTATACTATATCTCTGTAATTATATATATATGCATATCATCATCTCATAATAATAACAGCTAACTTTCATTGAGCACATTACATTGCAAACATTGTACTAAAACATGTATTTTATAAAAACAGTATTTCAAGGTAGTTCTTATTATAGGTTCAGTTTTACATACAATGAAACCAGAAACATAGACGTGTGATGTTATTTGCTTCATTCAGCAACTAAAAACGGTAGATTGGAAGCTGTACATCAGTTTACCACTTTATGTGTTTTACATATATAATTTTTAACTTTTTTATCCAAAGATGGCACTCAATATGGGTTTCTGTGGATGATTTTTAAAGATCTACTATCAGAAAATTAGAAAGTGTAGAGTGATAAGCAAACCTAGGCTATCTACTTGTCAGACCTCTAACCAAAAGTTTAACTATATTGTGGACACACAATAAAGAGAGTAGCAAAGTAGAGTAGGATCTCATTCATAAGGTGGCTTTGGGGTTTCCAGAAATTTCTCAAATAGTATCATTAAATTCCTTACAGAAAGAGTTTAAAACCTTCTCAGCTGGCACAAGGACAAACATAAATTTTAAATAATAAATATATATGTATTCACATATATGTATTGTGTGTATGTATAGCATTATAAAATAGTATTAGGTAGATAATAGCTTTAGAATTAGAAAAATGACAGGTACATAGATAGAAGATAGCAGAAAGAAAAATAGAAAGCAAAGCACCATGAAAATGTGGCAATGATTGTGATGTTACAAATGATGGGTAAAGAGGTGATGATGGCAAAAAAAAAGAAGAAGAAAAAAAAAGAGACATATTCACAAATTACAGGAAAAGTAAAATTATAGTGTGCGTTTGGGAAGCACTAAAAATTCAGCCTCATTAAAAGCATGCTTAGAGTATGCATTCCTTTTATTACCTAACCTTGACAAATATCAATATAATTTAACTTCATTTTTTATTCAGTAAGGCAACCAGTTGAGTACAAAACATACGTATAATATACTTTCTTCTATGAAAGTAAGAGCCCTGAGAGGAGTATGTTTCTTGGAATTACTATATCTTATTACCTCTGAGTATTTCCAAAATTGCTTATATTTTGCTATATTGATATTCTAGTTATTTATTTTTCTGCCAAATTTCAGTTACTCTCATTCCATAACCCTTAGAATAATGTACATGTCATTCAAAATCTTAAATTATATATTTAATTCTTTTCATATTTTATTTCTATTGTTGACATTTTTATAGATGTCCTAAACCCACCCCACCCCTTTTGTCCACCTCCACCCAGACCCAGCCTGACTTTCCCTCTGGCCCACACCACATCTTATATTGTTGCCCTTTTTTGGTTTTGTATACGTAGATGCTCAATAGTTACTGTCTTTCTCAAATTTATTTCCTTTCTCGGTTCTGGCCAGATAAACGAGCATTATTTTCAGACTGCTGGTGCTACATTAGCTGTTTGTTTTAGTATGCACACTTCCATAATACGCCTTCTTAATGGTTTTTCACATACACCACTTCATCATTTTCATTCTCTTTGTGTGCTTGTCCCTTCTGCTGGCGTTCTCCTTGTGCTTTACAATCACTTCCTCTATGGCTAGTTTTTCTTTAAGGACATTTATTTCCTATCTGTATAAAATCCATCCATCCTAAAGCAATTTCTAATTCCTTACAAAACTGAAATCCATTTCTTCTGTGCCTCAAGCTAAGTTTTGAGTTTTATGTCCTTTCACGCCTGGGCCTAAATGAAGCAGAAGCAGCATAATGAACTCGGACTGAATTTCAAGGCTGGCTATGTGGCAAAGCAAAGGAACTGTGCTTCCCTACCACAAGCTGATGGTAGCCAGGAGACTGTTCACTAATAAAATGTAAAGCAAGGGGTGAGAGAGTCACTGGTATCCAAATGTTGCTTGCAAAAGATGAACAGAACTCTGAAACAGTTTCTCCTCTCTGGAAAACTATGCTGATTGCAAAGCACCAGAAACAAATTTTAAAATCTATTCTCAGAGATGCAAAGACTCCAAAACTACCTCTTAAAGGGAAATAGCATTTGGTTAATACAACTTACCTCTTTCTATGTATTTTTTTTCAGTTTGATAGCTTACATTTTAATCTTGCTTCATATATCAAAGAGATATATGAAGCCAGATTCGAAACATAATTACAAAGATAGTCATCAGGCTTACTCCTTCTGGTATTCTACCTGAAACACACACACAAATAAAAACTGTACTGGACAGGCATATAAATAATAGTGAATCCACTGCTGCACTCTCAGTCTTTACTTCTAGTGAAGGTCGATTACTGGATATTTGTGTGTATAATTGGGAACTTTTGATTTTGTTAGTGAAAATTGCATGAAAAATATTAAAGTTATTACAGATATGTATTGTTGTTGTTGTTATTATCATTATTATTATTATATTAAAAACTTATTACCACTTAGCATTGACTATGTGAAAAATAATGTAAATTCACAAATAATTATTAAGGACTATTCTAGATATTTACTCTTGAACCCATAAGAATTTCATACTACTTTTTATTAACTACTGTATAATGCATTTTTAGACAGCAAACATTTTAAAGAATTCCCTATGTATTATAGAAGAGATTAAAGGATGCTCAAAGCTTTTGTGTATTTTAATTGCTTTTAACCCATATTCCCACAGTCTTATATGAAATTAACATAGTTCATCAACCTAGCTCTTTGCCTCACATTGCACAATGAAGGGAAATAGAATATTGTAATACAGGACCTTACACAGCGCAGTGGAAGGTAACCTGTTCTGTATGAGAGACTCCTTTGTCAGGTTTCTCTATCATTGCTCCCATTGTTCCCTAATTGTTTGCTCCTGTTTCTAACCGATATTTACTTTCCTTATACCGGTGGCTTCCTTGTGTGCTGCAGTGTAAAACCTGTGCCCTTCAGAAAGATTAGCAGGACATTAAAGAGCTGTCCCTGTGTGTGGTTTTAGGGTGGAAAGATCTCTCTGATGGTGATCTTAATCACTACCTCCTGGTGCAGCTCAGGTAGGCAGAAGAGCTGCTTTGTCTTATCATTAGAGAACCATGAAGCCATGTGAAATGATCTGGCCTTCCTGAGATAACGGGTTATATTTGGCCCTGTCCAGAGTAGGGTCAAATTTTAAAGTAGCATTCTGAATATTTATCAGTAAAAAATATTACTAATATAGCCTGAAAACAGTTAATTGTGGTATTCGATTATCTCATAATTTTGAAAATCCACTTATTAAATATTTCTGGTTCTGCTTCTTTTAGGTTTGGCTGATGAAACAGTAAAGTGTGCATTTAAGAGTGCTTACACACCTAATATAGCAACTCTTTTCTGAATAGTGTATAGAAAATGGAAGGTTGTTTTTTCTAATAAGCCATAAATACTGGGTTCATATACTACTTTCTGGATCAAGTTACTCATAAATAACTTAAAAGGTAGGTAGAATTATTGTACATTATTATTAATATTATTAATTATTCTGGAATTCCAAAAAATTAATATAACTCTCTAAATATCACACCCTCTAAGATTATAGATTCAGTTATCTAGAGTGAGGGAATGTCATTACAGTGAGTTCTCAAAATGTCCACACCTTTTATCACCTGTGTGTCCTTAATATTTGTTCTTTGTCTCTTGTTTTGTGCCTGAATTTTCTAAAAATAGTCATTCTAGGAGGGTCCAGGACAGGCTCATGGAAAACAAAATTGTTTTTTCTGAATATGACAGCATTCTTGTTTTAAAAATGTGAATTTGTGGCCTGGGATGTTGGACACCCAATACAATATACAGGTGATGTACACCTGAAACCTACAGAATTTTATTAACTAATGTCATCCCAATAATTTCAATAAAACAGTAAAATAATAATAAAAATGAAATATATAAATATTGTATTTAACTATTTACAACATCTAGACTATTCCTGCCTTCTCATTTTACAACTGAAGGTTAAAGACACAGTTTAATTGTACTTTTGACATATATTAAAAAACTATTTTGCTAATGCTCTCTGTTCTTTTAACTTCTTGCTTCTTGGGGAATCTCTGAGATAAGATATAAGTAAATGATGGAGGAAAGGCAGAGTGTAAAATACAGTTATTATTCCTCCTAAAGCAAACATTTTTAAAAGTGCTCAGATATATACATTTATTTTCCTTTCCCCACCCAAACTGTATTTATCTTATGATTGATAAGTTATTGAAGGATATTTTTCTTATAAAGATGTATGCAGGGCTGCTCTGCATATTAGAAAAGAATCTCAAATCAAGGGTAAGCACATCAGGAAAAGTCTGGACTTTAAGTGGATCTCAGCTATCTCGACATCAGTCTCTTCTTTAATCAACTGATCCTATGACTTATGAGACCATCTATAAGAAAATAACAGAAGGACAAAATATAATATTACACAAAGAAATAATTCTGTAATTTCTGTGGCATTAAATTACAGAATGCCTCATCTTTCTTTCCTAAATACAAAGTTAACATTCTCTTGTTAGTAGGCATATCTTCCTAGACTAAAAGCTGAAATGTTCATATACCTTTTTATAGCTGAGTCTGGATAAGACAATGATTCACTATAGAGTTACTGAGGAATTGATTTTCAAAACAGCTTCTCTTCTTAATATTTAATTCTTAATATTTTTTGTTATACATGGCTTGATTGTAAAATTGCTTGAAGTTGCTCATGTAAATAATTGTTTGAAATAATCATGTCCATTGGTATGCCTCCTGAGAAAATATGAAATACTCTCAGTTGTATTTGAAGTATAACTCTTTTTCAAAAGTGCACTTATTTTTCCAATATTCAAAAATAAAATGAGAAATCATGATTTTTACTAAATGCTACATCTAAGAAATGATATGGTATGTAAAAGACAAAACATGGTTTTTGAAAGCATCCTTAGGGACTTATTTGAAGATTGCCTGACTGCTGAATGATTACAAAATATCCTGAAGCATAATTTAAAAAGACACAAAGAACACTAATGCAATCAAATCGGGCTGCACATAGTTATAACTACAATGCTTGTAGATGAAGAAGTCCAAGTATTACTTTTAATTCCCATATATGATAAAGAAGCAAATGACTAAATTGGATTTAATATGCATAGTTTTATGGAGAAAGAATACTACACCAAGACTCAGTTAGGACTGGGGGTACACATAGTATGGTAACTTTAATTGATCTCTGGATCTCAATAGGCTCAGACTGATAAATTTCAGAGGGAAGTGGGGTAAAAGAGATTAACCAAAGATCTTATATGCATACCAGAGCCCTGGTGCAGTGAGGTTCCTCAGCTTGGTCTGCAGGGATCAGACCAAAACCAGTTCTCCGATATCCCTCAAGGGGTACCAGATTGCAAGAGGGTGCAGGCTAGGACGAGGGATCCCACCAGTGCACGAATCTGTGCACCAGGCCTCTAGTCTATTGATATATAACTAAATGATCACAATTTTAGAGAAATAATACATAAGCACCAGTCTGCAAAAGATATCAAAGCAAATTAAGAATACATTTAACGGTGCTTGAATTTTATATATTAATTATTGATAAAGAATAGGATCAGACTTTTAGATGTGGAAGAGCACTACTCTGATTAAATAGCAACCTGAATTTGATAGAACTCGTCGTTTCCTCTGAATCAAATAAAAAGGCAATATAACTATATGATTTCATAGCTTACCAAAGGATGTTACTCAAGAGTCCCATTTATACTCATGAAATGTTTTTCTAAAATATTTGTTTGTAGCCTAAATATAAGTGTATCACACAGAGCTGTTTTCTATCTTTAATTCTAAAATTAACTACCTTATTTTTTTATTATATAAATAATATATATTCATTGTAAAGCAAAACAAGCTTTTAGGTTATAAATTAAAGTTTAGGGGAGAAGCAATAATTACCTGAAAATCAAGAGAAAACTCACTATCCCAAATCAATTACCTACAACATTTTATAGACGTCCTTCATGCATTTTTATTTAACTAGATGTCCATCTATATGCATTGCTATCAAAGTTGGATCCTATAAACATATTTTATTTTATGGCAGTTGTGGTAGGCAGAATGAGGTGACCCTCATTATTTCTGCCCTCTGTTTACATACCTTCTCTAATTCCCTCCCCTTGAGATTGAGCAAGACCAGTGAATGTGATGGGATATCACTTCTGTGATTAGGATAGCAATTGGCTGATTTGGGGTTGAGCCAAAGAGAGAGAGTTTCAGTGTTCTCCTCAAAGAAGGATCAACCTGATCTGCCACCATGTTGTGAGTTTCCTATGGGGACTCGAGCAAGGACATTTAGGCAATAGGCTAGGACCTGAGCGTGACCCCAGATGGCACCCAGCAACATAAATAAAACCAAAGAAAATAAGCAGAGACCTTAGTCCTATAACCCAAGGCATTGAATTCTATCAACAACTAAGTTACAGCCTTCAAACAGGACCCCAAGAACCAGAAGGCAGCAGGAAACCAGGCAAAATCTTGAGGTAGCTGGATGAGACTCCAAGCAGAGAACCTAGTTATCTCATAGCCTAATCACTGAACCACAGACTGTGTGATTATACAAGTATGGTACTTTAAACCATTAAGTTTTCAATGATTTGTTGTGCAAAAAGAGAAAATCAATACAACAGATATTGACAGGAATATTTTTTTTTCCTATTTTGCTGCTTACAGGTTCAGTCTGCCCACAATACCCACAAATGAAGTATAAGACAATTTAAATATGTACATTTTAAACTATGCATTCAGTAGAAATACATTAGTTATTTTTAAAAAGTGGATTATTTTATTCACAGCTCTCTGCATCTATGCTTTCACACTCAAAAAAAAAGATACATCATTGCAACCTTCTGAGAAAATATGAGAAAGTTCTAAGTCATATATTTTGGCTGCAAAGTATTCCATGGTCTGGCCGGCCATTCTATTACTGTCTTACTCAGATGTTTTCCAGTTTCTTTACATTAGAAATGATGCTGTAATAAAGAGCTCTGTTCCTATAATAGTACATATTGGTTGCTTAGTTAGCATAAGATAGAAGTTCATGGAGTATGATTCCTGGTACAGAGAGAATATGCATCTTTTGATTTACTAAATCATCTGATAATATTCCAAAATATCTGTACCTATTGCATTTGCATCCACAATGCATTGGAACCCCAAAACTCTAAGTGATGTTTCACACCAGAATTTTAAAAATTATGAGAAGTGAAAAAGACATGTCTTACTTTACAATGAATTTCCCTATTATTACTGAAAGTAATTTATATATGCTCTTCTTTGGTCATTTATATTCATTGTTCTTTGAATGCTTATCTTTGAGTTTGTTTTGTTTCCATCAAACATGTTTTAAGTTAATTTTTTGTTTAAGTAATTGCAAAAGTTTCCACATTGTAAACTATCTGACCTACAGATGCACTGTTTTTCTATCAATCTATATTTTGCTTCACTTTGTTTTATGGTACACTTTATATAAAAATATTTTTTCACAGAATCGGGTTCTTAATTTTTTTTTTTTACTTTAACAAAGATATAACTTACCTCCCAGAGTTTCCTCTGTTTTATTAACTTACGTCTCTTATCGATCAATATTTATTTTTTAATATATCTGACTTAATGGTCAAACTATATTTTCTTCCAGATGGCTAATCTTATGCATCAGCAACTTTTACTAAATAATTCATTTCTCCATTAAACTGAACTGTCACCTAGACATGCATGTTTTAGTAACACTGCTAAAACAAAAAACATCAGAAATTCTCTCTTCAATATTATAAAAATATTTAAAGGCTTTTAAAAGTATACAATTTCAAATTGTTTTCAACGATTGAAATAGTTAAACAGTAAATATGGGAGACTTAAATTATCACTCATTCATAATTTATGATTATCATAATTAAAATATTATATATATCAATAGATAGTTTTTTTTAATGAGGTAAAGTGCATTATTGTCTAGCATATTAATTTGCTTAAATAATTCTATGTTTGATTACTGGATTCACAAATTGTGAACTTCAAAAAAAATCTAAGATTAGTAATATGCATTTTAATTAGACTAATTTTCTGTGGAGCAGGAATCACTAGAATATAAACTTAATATGGAAAGATATTTGTGACAAATTGCTTCCTGTAAAAAGTTAAGAGTATATTTCCAAGGCTCCGCTGAATTTACTTCTGGCCAATTGGAATGTGAGCAGAAGTGATAAAGAGCTGTTCCAGGATAGACCATGAAAACCTGCTTTGGAAGCTTTTCCATGATCATCTGCCTTCTCAGTAACTGGAATGGAGATAGGTCTGAGGGGGAACTTGAAAACCAGTGTCAATCATGCATGAAGAGCTGAGGGAGGACCACTCTGCCAACCTTTTTACTTGCCCAGCCCTGTTACATGAATTAGGAATAAAAGTTGTATTACTTTCAAACCATGTCATGTTTGAAAGTAATATTTGTTTTATTTTTTATTTTTATTAGCAAGTTAGTTTATATTATAATTAGTACCAATTACAAGTCAATCAATTTTCTGATGAGTTTCAGATGCATTGTTACTTCATTTAAATACTTAGGAAGACTCCAAAGTATATGCAATAATATTTTGAGAATTATAAATCCAAATGTGCAATATAATGTTATATGTTGATTACATAGCAATAAAAAGGGAAATGTGCATTTTCAATTCTTCTGATGTTATTTTCTAATTACTATGTTATTATTTTACCCAAAGGTTTAATGAGTAAAATATTAGACTAGCTGATAAACACTACTCTTATGAAGAAAAAAAACCATTTTAAAACTCATTAAAATGGCTCAAATTAAATATATTAAATATATTTAAGAATGCTGAGCTGGAGGAGACCTTGTATATTCATTGAACTCTTTCAACAGATGCTTCTTTAGTGCCTGCTTAAAGCAGTTTTCTAGGCACATTTTTCCAGACCCAAGATAATGAGGTGATCAAATTATAATGAAAAAGATAACATTTTACAAATGATAGACTCAGATATGTATCAAAGTTATAGAACTAAGTATAACTGTGGAAACTTTCCCTAGATCACTTACAACTTTTAGTTTACACCTAGCAAGTGAAAAAGTAGAATTAGAAACCAGGTGACTTAACTTGGAGATGCTTACCCTTTAAGCAGGATGCTAACCTGAGTCCCTCTTTATGCCTTTACATGGCCATAGATACATTCTACTAGACACAGCACACCTTTGCTGTGTGCATTGCCAGTCTTCGAATAATACTTTACAGAATGATACACTGACTCTCAACCCAAGACACGTTGGGAAAATCAGACTATGAAGCTAGGTGGGGTACAGATATACAAGACAGATGTAGGAGCTGGCCAAACTTTCTCGGGAGAGTCTCAGAAAGTTTGCAGTTACTGTGGAGTTCAGAGTAAGGGTCTAGCTAAAGATTCAAGAGTCAAGCTAATAATGTACAGCACACCATTAATCATTATCAGAAGACAGGAGCATGCTAGACATGAAGAAAGGCAATCTTTTATGAACTAGAAAAGTAATCAGAAACTAGGTAAGAACGTTTCACAGATGAAGTCCTTTTACAAGGCCAGAAGTTGGCAAAATAACTGGGACTATAAAAGCTCACTAAACCAACAGGGAAGTCGAACTTGTAAGGCAACCTCTCCTGAGCCAAAATGATGTGTGCTCACGTGGGTAGGCAGGAATATTACTTAATTGCAGCATTATTTACAATAGCCAAGAATGAAAAGCAGCCCAAGTGTCCATCAGTAGGTGAGTGGATAAAGCAGCAGTCACACATTTATACAATGGAATAGTACTAGGACATACAGAGGAAGAAAACTTCACCTTTTGTGACAGCATGGATGGACCTGGAGAACATTATGCTAAATGAAATAAGCCAATCAGAGAAAGATGAGCACCATATGATTTCACTCATATGTGGAATCTAATGAACTCTGAATTAAGCAAAATAGTGACAGATACATAGATAAAGCTGGCAGATAGCTCTGGGTTGGAGGGAGGAGGGTGTGAAGAAATTAAGCAAAAAAAGGGGAAAGAAGAAAGAACTCATGGACAGGGACAACAGTATGGTGACTGTCAGGGAGAGGGGGTGGGTGGAAGTGGAAGAGGGTATAGCAGGGATAAATGGTGATGGGGAAAAATAAATAAAAAATCTTTTTTAAAAAAGGCATACAAACATACAGTTGGAAACAGAACAAAAAACAGCCGAAGCCTGTTTCACGCAGTGGATAGCGCATCAGCCTGCAGACTGAAGGGTCCCTGGTTCAATTTGGGTCAAGGGCATGTACCTTAGTTGCTGGTACATCCCCAGTAGGGGGTGTGCAAGAAGCATCTTGTTGATGTTTCTCTCTCATTGATGTTTCTAACTCTCTATCTCTCCCCCATTCTCTCTGTAAAAAATCAATAAAATACATATTTTTAAAAAAAACCAACAACTCAAAGAATGCACAATGGTTTAAACAAAATGGAAGATTATTTATTTATTTTTTTAATCTAAAAGAGGTGGTATAAATCTTTCAGTAGTTCTTTTCCAAGAAGAAATTCAGAGACCATGCTCTTTTCAAGTGGTGCTCTCCCAATAACATGGGACTTGTTATTATATATGTCAAGTTGGAAGAGAGAATAAAGAATGCATGTAGGAGGTTTTAGAAGTGACATTACATTTCTACTGTTTGGGGAAGCTACAATTGTTATAGTAGTTGCCCTACCTTGATAAAAGTGACATTTTTTGCTAGATAGTATAATAAATCTATCCTAATAGACATTTTAGATCACCACTTCAAGTCATATTTTAGTCATAAAAACTCAGTCAAATGGTCATGCTTAACTACAAAGGAATCAGGAGACAGTGACTAATTGCATGGCCAGAAGAGGAAATGGATTTTCCCATAATGCTTTAGAGCAAAATTTACTTCCAGACTTGATCATTATTTGATCTACAGAAGCTAGGCTAGGCTATCAAATTTAGGAATTGAGACATGGGCAAATGTTGAGATTAATACTTTGTTAGGATATAAACTATTTCACAATAATATAAATGGGAGTATTTCAACAAATGTATTCTTTTTATCTTTCTCTTCAATAGTATTTTCATTCATTGTTTTATTTTGAGTTCTCTCCTGCCAATCATTTGGGACTTTTATTAACAACTTCTTTAGCTTCTTAATTTTAAATGAAAATATTTTGCTTTGTGTAGACACATTTGCAAGTAGAGACCATATTGCTGCTATTAAGCATCATATAATGGTGTACAATAGGTAAAAAGAGCTATGCAGGAGTTAATGCATTGATGCAAAAAACTGGCATCCAAAATGTAATTTTCCTAACAATGATTTGTATTATGGCTTTAAATATTAAATATTTGTGCTTCATGCTAATAATTAAAGGTTACTGACACTTCCACACTAAGTTATGCAAGGCTAAATAAGCATCCCAAAGAAGATAGTCAACAGAAGAATGTTGAATGATACTAAAATAAAGATGTGTGTTCTATTAGAATAAAAACAATGTTTACAGAATATGCATTACATTTTGGAAATCAGAATTATGTAACTTATAAAATCTTACAAAGTATTATCATTTAAGGTCTTCTCGCACAAATTTCACAAAATATAGCATATATTTTTGAATAATAAATTAAATTATGTATTAATACTTTTCTTGGATATACCTAGTAGTCATTTTTTGAAATACTGTTAATATTTATTAATGATGCATGTATGCACTGTGTAGTAATATTAAGGCTTGTGGTTCTAAACAGCATAGAGGTACCAACATAAATTATTTTAAAAGTTTCTTTTGAAGAAACAGAATAATCTTCCTATTTGTTTTCCAGTAAACAATCAAATGCCATATGGTATCAAGTCATCCCTGTTGGAACATTCTCAGCAGGGAAATATGGCACTGAAATGATTGATGGATTTTATCTCATATTTAATTGGCCATTCTTCAAGGTCAATTGTAAATACACATGAGTTCAGTGTTCCAAAACAGTTTTCTGACATCAGTTCATAAATTGAAGAAAATTTCAACCCATACTTAATAATACAATCTTGTGAATAACTATACCACTCCAGAAAAACACTTTATACCACTCTATTTTGTCCCTGTATTTTAAAAAGTTAATAACATATAGAATTTTATCATAGTTTTCTCCTTTCTATGTTTGAAGAAAGTTTGAAAATTAGAAATTACAGGAAGAGAAAAAAGAAAAAGTGACCTCTTTCACTCCAGCTTTCATAAGTGTAGCCAATTTATAGTATCAATAAAATGTAATCAAAATATAATTTAAAATGTGTGTGAAAAATTTTATGGCAATAAAGACATAATTGCTGAAAGTAAAAAAGAGGCTGTGAATAATAAAATAAATTAGTGAAATATGAGGTAAGTTAGATAGACACAAACTGAAGGCAGAAGACAAATATAAATAGAATGACTTAGGAAGAGAGGTAGAGAAGAGAGAGCACAAAGGTAAAAGATAAGTCAAATAAGTCCAGAGTATCCATTTATCCCTATGTGTCACCAAGCGTTCTCTATATTAGAAAGAATAGAAGCATTCCTCTGTGTAATCAATCAAAAAGTAAATTCATGGGAAATATATTATTCCTATATGAGCAGAGGCTTTATTTTGTTACTGTACCTAGAACTGTACCTGAGAGATGGCAGATATTAACAAATATTTCTTGGATGGATGGATGGATGGATGGATGGATGGATGGATGGATACATGCTCTAACTTTACTTTTGGAAAACAGACATTTTCCTTTCCAGACTTTCCCTTGCTAACTTAGCTCAAAAATGACAAAGTTTTGTTTCCTGAATAAAATAATATGTTCAAATATTACTATATTGTCAATTTTGTTTATAATCTGCAGATAAAAAGATACCTCTGAGTGCTGACAGGTGGTTTGCAATATTTATGCAACAAAAATTATTTTAGAATAATCACAATTATAGGCTAAGTAGTTTTTATTTATTCTGATGGTTAATATTTAATACATATCCTCCTGGAAACAAGAGAGTAACTAGAGTTGTTGGTAGTAAATGCTTAAGAGCACTAATGTATCTTTAAATAACAGTACTCAGGCATGCACATAATAGCTTTATAAAACACAAATGGAAAGAAAGAAGACTGGGGGTTGATTTATAATGGGATGTTAAACCTTTTAGTTCAAAGTCATCAACTCAGACCTGATCTTAGTCATCAGTTAGTGACATGTTTACCAATTTATGGCAATAAAAATAGCTGAAGCCCTCAAAAAGCAGTTTTAGTAAAAAACAGTAATGATGAGGGCATATATGAGAGGCATAGTTATGATTATTCAAATGATAATACTGTCTATGAGCCCAACATACACACCACAGATATACCCATTTGAAACCGTATCCATTGACTAGAGATGTTCACATTTATATGTTGCCAAGTTTTAATTGGTGCTTACTTTGACTTTCATAATACAACTAAAGGCCTGACTTTCATAATACAAATAAAGGCACAGATTTGTACACCGGTGGGGTCCCTCAGCCTAGCCTGTGCCCTCTTGCAATCCAGGATTCCTTGGTGGATGTCAGAGAGCTGGTTTCAGCTCAATCCCCACAGGCAAGTCAGGGGACTCCACTTGTGCGTGAATCTGTGCACCTGGCCTCTACTATGCATATAAGCTCTTCCTGTCCAACCTCCTCTCTCCTTCCCTCTGAGATCAGTCTGTTCCATGTTCTCATGCCTGTGCATTGAGCATCTGCCCAATGGTGGTCAGTGCGCATCATAGCTACTGGTCGAATGGTCAGCTGGTTGCTTAGGCTTTTATGTATATAGATAAGAAAATAAAATATTTAGCGTATTAAAAGAGTCACTCATGTGTAATTATAAAATTATAATTTAAATGACTACTCTAGCGTATTGGCAATCCTATATAATAAGGATGTAATATGCAAATTGACCATCACTCCAACAGATAGGGTGGCTACCCCCATGTGGACAGAAGATGGCTGCCACAAGATGGCTAGCAGGAGAGGGCAGTTGGGGGCGACCAGCCCTGCAGGGGAGTGGTTATGGGGTGATCAGGCTGGCAGGCAGAAGTGGTTAGGGGCAATCAGGCAGGCAGGCGAGTGGTTGGGAGCCAGCAGTCCTGATTGTGAAAGGGATCCCAGATTGGAGAGGTGCAGGCTTGATTGTGGGACACCACCCACCCCCTTGCATAAATTTTGTGCACCGAGCCTCTAGTATAGACATAAAGTAATTGGAATATACCTAAAATAGCCAGTAGAGATAATATGAGTCATTGGTCAATTCTCTCACTTAACACATGAGGAAAATGATTTCTTCAGAATCTAAATCCTTACCCATGGAGGTATTCAATTCTGGCTGGTCGATGAAATTTCAGGCTTAGAATCTAAGGCTTATGAATTCTAGTTCACTGTCTATTATACCAGTGAGGCATTATTATATCAAGAATTCTGAAGATAAGTGAAAAAATGAAAGCTGAGTGGAAAATGCTCTCATTTGATTTAGATTTAATCTCAAGTCATTCTCCTACTTTATTAAGACTTAAAAAAAAGTATGTCTCCTAACTTAATTTTAATTCCCATCATTGTCATAAGGTTGAAGTTGTATCCCTCTAACAGCAGGAAATCTTTTCAGACACTGTGGACCATGATGTACAGTTCTAGAATATAATTCAATATGCCTTTATAAATGCACACAAGACTCCCACTTTGATGTGTATAAAATAGCATCAGATACTAATGACCAAATCTTAGGGAGAAAAGCATTTATATCCAGATGAAAAGTACATACAATCATTTTCTTCCTGGAGTTAGCAAACTTTGTATGATTTATTTTCTCATTAAGTAATGCCCTCATATTTTAGTGACCTTTAAACAGACATTAAGGAAGCTGTTATAATGCTCTTTGAAAGATTAAAAATCAATACAAAGGCCATACTATACACTATATAATAGGCATAAAATATATTTTGTAGTTAAATTACTTTTGGATCTTCTTTGTAGATAAATGAATTTTATTTTAAAAGTGTCTGAAATTCAATATATTATATTATGACAGAAATCAAGCATAAGTAAAATAATGCAATTTGGTCCATAAAAAATTATACCCTTACTTGCTTAGTGTCTGAAAATAGTTTGAGTAATATCAATAATTATATGTACCTATTTATATATAATGGCATATAGGATCTATTAATTATGAAAATGTTTTGTTATAATATTATTCTTGCAGATTTTAATAAACTAAATTACAAACTACACAAGTAATAAATAAAGCTGGTTCTGTCTTATAATTTATAAGCTTATACTTTGTGTTTTCTGTTGTTATTTTTACAACATAATTATTATCTCCTATGGTCACTTGTAGTTTAGCTAAGTTTAAAATATTAATAAATTGCTCATATCCTGTCGAAACCAGTTTGGCTCAGTAGATAGAGCGCTGGCCTGTGGACTAAAAGGTCCCGGGTTCGATTCTGGTCAGGGGCATGTGCATTGGTTGCGGGCACATCCCCAGTGGGGGATGTGCAAGAGGCAGCTGATCGATGATTCTCTCTCATTGATGTTTCTAACTCTCTATCACTCTCTCTTTCTCCCTGTAAAAAATCAATAAAATATATTTAAAAAAATTTTTTAAATTGCTCATATCCTACTAAGTGCTATCCTTAACAGCAGAAAGCAATGAAAAATATTAAATTATAAGTTGTTTTTAATAAGCACCATATAAATATTATAGTAGCCATTATCCCTTAGTGACAGGGATATGTTCTGAGAAATGCATCATTAAGTGATTTTGTCATTGTTATCACCATAGAGTGCACATATACAAGCTAGATGGTACAGCCTCCTACATACGTAGGCTACAAGCTGGAACAGCATGTTACTGTACTAAATGCTTAGGTAACTGCAACACAATGATATTTGTGTATCTAAACTTAAGATGGCACAGTAAAAATACAGTAAGATAACATATGCATAAGACACTTTCCATGAATATGGCTTGCAAGACTGGCATTTGCTCTGTGTGGGCCTCCTACATACGTAGGCTACAAGCTGGAATAGCATGTTACTGTACTAAATGCTTAGCTAACTGTAACACCATGATATTTGTGTATCTAAACTTAAGATGGCACAGTAAAAATACAGTAAGATAACATATGCATAAGACACTTTCCATGAATATGGCTTGCAAGACTGGCATTTGCTCTGTGTGGGCCTCCTACATACGTAGGCTACAAGCTGGAATAGCATGTTACTGTACTAAATGCTTAGGTAACTGTAACACCATGATATTTGTGTATCTAAATTTAAGATGGCACAGTAAAAATACAGTAAGATAACATATGCATAAGACACTTTCCATGAATACGGCTTGCAAGACTGGCATTTGCTCTGTGTGAGTTGGTGAGTGAATGTGAAGGGTAAGGACATTAACATCTATCAATGTATTCTTCATGAACGCTTTTCCCCCAGCTACCTTCTGACAGGGTCAGAAATAGAACATGGAAGCTGTCAGTGCTGCTTCATAAACATGTGGGCTGGAGATACTGAATAGAAACTGGCTGGGTAAGACCAAGATCACCCAAATAGTGACAGTCAAGAGAGAGTGAAAGGTGGCCACAATACACAATACTTAGAAAGGCATAACCCCAGAGAGGATCACAATTTTATGTAAAAAATCTTTTTAAATTTTTGAATGATATTGTATTAAAAATATTTTATTTGAACAGATACAGAAGCTCTATATTCATCTGGGGCTTTATTTTTAATCATTTTAGGTACAAGATGAAGCTAAATCACATGTGAAATTGAGATATGTTCTAATTATAATTATCTTTCATCTAAAATGTTTCAATTGAAATGGAAATAATCCAAATTAAATATTACTTCAGTGGTTCTCAATCTTGGATGCACAGAAGAATAACCTGGAGGGCTTTTATGTATTCTGATGCCTTGTCAATACCCAAGACCAATCAAGTCAAATCTCAGGGGCTTTGTTAAAGCTTTTCAAGTGATGCATAAGTATTACTTGACAATACACTAGTTTTTCCTTTTGCTTTTGAGGTTTACCCTGCAAAAAATACAAGCAACATGAACCTCACGTGTTGCAGTTCCCCAGGCTCCCTGACCACTAGAATAGGTTTTAAGGTAATAGCCACAAAAGGCATTAAGACTGTGCATATTCAGGGTGAGGAAATACGTATATCTGATGGTTTATTCTGATGTTTAGTGATTCTTCCCTACCATGAAGAATGTTTGTTTGCTCCTCCCTTGAAAGGCAGAAGGTTAGTTAATGTATTAAAATTTATTCCCTCTACTAGACAGCAGAGAGAATAATAGCTAGAATGCAAACATTCCATTTTTAGCAGAATTTTAAAAGAAAATTAAAAAATCAGCTTGAGACTCGTGTGTGTGTGTGTGTGTGTGTGTGTGTGTGTGTGTTATTTTAGAAAGAATTGTTAGAGCATTTGGTATTCTTCTTGGTCAGATGAATCATTCATAAAGTTTTCATTTCCATGAAATTTATAACTTTTTTGCTCAGAATAGTTATAAATAAAAAGGTTCAGTATAATTTACAGTGAGAATTTTTTGTTAGTTTTATAGTAATGTTGAAAGTGCCAAGATTGAATTTTAGCTTTCAAAAAAATATTTTCTCTTCTTTCTTTCATTGCAGGATTTCAGTCTTTATTGGAATCATATGAACAATAACTGTAAATTATTTTACCCAAGTTAGAAATATTTGTGCAGAAGAGAAAAACCAATGCAAACTAATAATAAAAAATTCTTAGATTTAAATTTATGTTAAAAATCAATTCCACATTTTATGAAACTATTTATATGTGTAAAGTTAATAACATTTCTAAATTCCTCCCAATGACACTACCAGAAATAATGTTTAACCACATATCTGGATACCCTATGACTCAGTCTAGTTGTCATGTAAAGTTAAATATCACTGAATGGAAGGATTTCCTATTTATCGATAACAACCAGTACTTCCACATAAAAGTTTGCTTGCCTCAGTTTCATTAACTCTCAGAAGGGAATATTGCTATATAATTCATGTGTTCATTACTATGAATAAATCACATAATATAAGGAAAAGACTTGGGCCCATGCCTTACTGAATAAGGACTCCATAAACTTCAAATACTTTTCCCACAAGTTGGAGGATTTTCAAGACATGTATGATTACATCAGTGAGCAGCTGCTATCAAAATGTTTCCCCTTAGGAAGGCTTCCCATTAGGCTGCCATAGTGGCTAGAATATCAACATTAATCATTTCTTTGAACAAAGACCAATCTTCTTTGAAAGAAAAACTCCTCCAAAAATCAGATTGTCAAATCTATTAATAAGAATCAGATATCTTTCTGGTATCAAAGTTGATTAAATGCAAAGAATACAGCACATAGTGAAATGCAGGTGAAGTATGCAGAAATCTGAGCCTATAAAGGTCCTTCCTTGAAGCATAAAGATGAGTCCTGGCCCAGATTTAATATTTGCTGCATACAGGGCAACAATTATTTCTTTATTTTGTACTTAAACAATTACAAAATACATGCTGACATTTTCTAATAGGTCATATTCCATAAATCCATTAATTCCAAATATTTACTATGAGCAAACTAGAAAAACTCAACCAAAATAATTTTAAAGATTAAGTAATATTTCCACTAATTAATAGTATCAGAAGTTCTGTCTTCCTTGTCTAAACATCTCCAGGATAGAGGTAAGTCATATATCAATTGCTATGTCTTTCTTAACTAAAGTTGGATAAAATAATATATACTTGACAGAGGATCCAAGATGGCTGCTCGGGTAGACACCTAACCGCAGCAGCACACAACAATTTCAATGGAATTCAACTAAAATGTAGAGTGGACATCGCCCAGAGCTACAGGTAGTCGACTGACTAAAAATTCTACAACAAGAAGGGAAGAGAAAACCAGAAGGAAAATCAGAGGAGCTGAAAAAAAGCCTAAGGTATGGAGACATGCTGTGCGCTCACAGGCACGGGCACGGAGAGGTCGCAGCCTGAGAGGAGGAGAGAGCTGGGTGCTGCCTGGCGTTCCCTAGCAGGAAGGAAATAGAACCCCCAGCCTGGGCTGAACCCCCGAACCGGCAGTGCTGACCCCCAGTTATGAGCCAGACCCTGGGGACCCAGGCTCCGGCAGGGGGAGACGGGGCTGTGAGGCAGAATCCCAGGGGAGTGGCGAAAAGCGGAGCCCCAGAGTCGCGTGCACTGCTCGCAGAGGACAGACTGTTGACTCTGATCCTAGACTCCCCTAGCAGGAAGGAGGAAAAAAAAAAAAAGCTCCAGACTGGAGGAATGCTACAGGGAGCAGGAGCCTCTTCTGGACACCAGCCAGCCGGGTGCAGGCAGGGAGCCGGGCAACGAGGCCTCCGGGGGGGGGGGGGGGCCCCCGAGCCATCGACCTCTGATCGAGGGCAACGGAGCCAAGGCCGGGGGCTGCTTCCTGGGCGGCGCCGACCCCGGCAACAGGCTGGAGCAGCGCGGGAGCCCGCGGAGAACAAAGGGGTGCCACAGGCCAACCTGCTGAGCTCCCAGGACAAGGAGGAAGAAACCAAAGTTCTCAATGTGAAGAAATCAAGTGAGAGCAAAAGATAGTAAAATTACTTAAGAAAGAATACAAAGAAGATCTTGAAAAATCAAAGACTAAGTCAGAACTCAACTCACCAGCCAACATTGCAACAAAAATGCATTAAAAAAAAAAAAAAAAAAGGACAGAATGTTGGAACAGCAGCGGCCAGGCCTAGAGTGCCCAGGCACAAAGCAATGGCAACTGGGCCCGGAGCAGCAACGGCCAAGCCCCAGAGCAGCAGCAGCCAGAACCAGAGCAACAACAGCCAGCACTGGAGCAGCCAGACCTGGGGCAGTGGCAGCCAGGCCTGAAGCGGAGGCAGCCAAGCCCAGGGTGGCCAGTCCAGGAATACCCAGACCTGGAGTGGCCGGATCCGGAGAAGCCGGGCCCAGAGCAGCCGGGTTGGGAGCAGCCACGTCCAGAACAGCAGTAGCCAAGCCCGGAGCATCCAGGCTGGGAGCGGCCAGACTCGGAGCAGCCGGGCCCGGGGCAGCCGGACCCAGAGCAGCCGGGTCTGGTGCGGCCAGGCCCGGAGCGGCGGCTGCCAGGCTGGGAGCGGCCAGGCCCGGAGCAGCCGGGTCTGGTGCGGCCAGGCCCAGAGCAGCGGCTGCCAGGCTGGGAGCGGCCAGGCCCGGACCAGCCGGGCCCAGAGCAGCCGGGTCAGGTGCGGCCAGGCCCAGAGCAGCAGCAGCCAGGTCCAGAGCAACTAGGTTGGGAGCGGCAGTGACCAGACCCGAAGCAGCTGGTTGTGGAATGAACCAGAGCAATAGAGGCCAGGCCCGGAGCAGCCAGGCCCGGAACAGCTCGCTTCTCGCCTGCCCCTGCCCCACGGCTGCCTCTCGACATGGCTGGAAACTTTTGTGGGAACTTGAGGGTCTGCTGAATCAAGTGATGAAGGCTTAGATCTGGATGTGTTGAGTTAGTATAGGGCTGGGGTGTTGATCTGTGAGTGCCTTGGGTGGGGCCTGGATGAGGCTGGTTGACCTATTTGGAAATGTCTTTTGTGTGAAATGTATCATTGGGCATGTGGTGGTATTGATATGAGAAAATGCTAAGTAACTGATTTACTATCTGAAAAGGGATTTACTATCGGGGAAAGGGAGAGAGGAAGAGACTGAACATAAACTGCACCTATAAATGAGGACAATGGGGGATGGGGAGGGGGTGGAGGGTGGGGTGGGAACCTGGTGGAGGGGGGAAGAAATGAGGAACCTTTGTAACAATATGAACAATAAAGATTAAAAAAAAATTTGGAATACAGTATATATATATATATATATATATATATATATATATATATATATATTTATCTGTGTATATTGAGATCAGTTTTATAGCATTCTCTTATTCTGACATCAATTTGTATTTGGTAGTGGTGGTGATGATGGTGTGTGTGTGTGTGGGCAGATTAGATTAAAACAGAGAGCAGAGAAGTAAGTATTTAGTCCACATTCAGGAAATCTATCTTATATCTTATGCTGGGTAAAAATAATCCACATGTGTCATGGCCAATGTCCCAGTGGAGAAGAATCCTGTTTCCATACTGTTTTACATATTTAGAGGAATAAGTTGGAATGGGGAAATGTTTGTAAATTGTAACAATGAAAGTTGTTCCAAAAAGTGGCCTGGTTAGACTAGGTCAGCCTGTAAACAAGACTGATAGTTTCAGCCTGTTCTTCTCTTGAATTAACTCAGATCTATTGAGCAGGTTTTCCACTAAACTCTCCAGATGAGAAAGAAATTGAGCCTCAGGGACATTCAGATTTTTCCTCCACCCACCTTCCCTCTAGGAATTTAAGATTGTTAAAAATTATTTCCATCACTCCTGGTGTTGCAGGTATTTCCACAATAATAAGGACTACTCAATACATTTTGAGTCACAAAAATTAAACTTTAAGGCTATTAAGTTATTATATCACTAGAGACTTGGTGCACAAAATTCATGCATGGGGGGAGGGGTCCCCTCAGCCCAGCCTGCACCCTCTCCAATCTGGGATCCCTCTTACAATGTGGGACCACTGACTCCTAACTACTCACCTGCCTACCTACCAGATTACCCCTAACTAACCCCCTGCCAGCCTGGTCACCCCCAACAGCCCCCTGCTGGCCTGGTTGTCCCTCACTGCCCCCCTGCTGGCCCAGTTGAATCCAACTGCCCCCCTGCAGGTCTGGTCACACCAGGTATCCTGCTGTTCAGTCATCCATCACTAACCCATCTGCCAACCTGGTTGCCCCATGCTACCTGCTGTTTATTCATCTATCCAGTTGTTTTGGTTGTGATGGCCCTGGCTTTGTATATATTATGATTATTATTCACACAAAAAGTGTAGTTAGGTTTTTGTTCCTTTTAATTGCCTTCTGGTTGATACCAATACATATACCCTTAAGAAAGCCAGATTTAGTTCAATGTAACAAGTGTCAGAATAATTCTCCACAAAACACAAAGTTAATCCAGGCTTCTTTGGTATGGTTCTACTCTTAAAATATATATTACTTAAAAGAAAAAAGCATTTTAATTACTGATAATAAAATGTTAATACATTTTAGAAAAATAAATCTTAAAATTTAACATTTGGCAAAAAGCAAAATTCTTTCTGACATCACTGTTGTGGGACAAGTCATGTTATCTCACCTCTTGAATTAAATTTCTAAATATAAATTCAATTTAAAATACACAGAACTTGAATATACTTTTATTAATTTTATATTAAGACTTGGTCCAGGGATGTTGTACTATATTCTGCCATCTCTTCATAAAGTAACAATAAAACGTATAAGAGGACAACAGACATATTCAGAAAGAGGCATGAGGATAAATAACTTTTATCAGAGAGTGAACATGAAGTAATTAATCTATTCATGATAAATAATAATTTAAATAAATAAACCAAAGAAAAAACATATGAACATTACTAGAAGGTCAGATTATGTCCAAAACCATCACTTTTAACTTTAAATATTCTGAATGTTTGGGAAGAGAGAATGTTGTTTGTTATGATTTTATCATAATAAAATATTGCATGTGAAATTTACCTAATGCTTATTTTCACAAATCTGCATCCAAGTACATTGCAATACAGAACAAGTAAGAATAAGGCAGTGATTCATAGTTTTGCCATATACTTTTGTAAAGGGAATTTCAAACATTTGAGTCGCTTACTAATCTTTAGAACAAAATAACTTCAGATTCTGAAATTAATGTTCACTACATCATTCTATAATATTAAAAGCATGATATACTAATTATTGATAGACCAGACAGCCGAACGACCTTCTGGATGACCTTCCATTGGAAGCTAGGGCTGCAAGGCCGAGGCAAGCCTTAACTTCCTGCATCAGTCCTCTAGTGTTTAAGAAACCAGAGGAAAAAAAATCTATTATTCTTCTTTAGAGAAACAGTAAAGAATAAGGAAACCAAAATGACATGAGAAAGATCGTGGCTTTAATATAATCTATGTTTTGTCTTTAACTGGCTTTATAGCTTGCAGCAGAGTTTGCAAATTATAAATTAATATGCATGTATAGATTTCTTTCAAAAACTTTCTAATAAGTCTTCCCTATTAAATTAGGTTACTTGCATATATTGCTTACATATAAAAATATAAGTATAACTATCTTATGATCATAGATCATGCAACTCTAAGAAAAATCCCACACAATTACCAAGCGAACATGATCATAATTTAAAAGTGAATAAATTTAAATCAATGCCATTGATTTAATGTGTTGGATAATACAGATTTGGCAAAATGTGTATGCATATTCTACCAGGAATTATTTGAAACATTAGTTCAAATTAGTAATTACCCGTGGGTTAAGTATTTACATAAATATGTTTTAATCATCACCTCAGAAAATAAGTTACTTAACCTCTCTGAATCTCAGATTCCTCATATGTTACGTGATTAAGGAGAATTGTAGACTGGATGATTGATTAGGCTGTTATTATTTTTTTTTTTTTACCATCGATAATTCAATGAAGCACATTTAACATACAACTACTGAGTACTTAATGCCAGTAAGTGTGCAGGTTATGAGATTTTACTCTACTTGAATGTTAATAGCTAGGATGCTATAGTTTCATGGATGCTGTCAGAAGAGACAGATTCCTAGGACCGAGCCAAAGTACATTGTTACTCATGGACACAGAGAACTGCATAAACTTTATATTTGTATCAGTCCCATTAGGGACAACATGAAGTGGTCCAGATCAATATTGTGTATGCAATGGATTTGAATCACAGCTGAGGACCCCTGGGCTTAGGAGAGTCATATCTTTTATAATGAACTACAAATGAATTTGTCTTCTGCTTGGGAGGGAGACATTATCTTTATTATCCTGAATAGTAAAAACGCATGCCCTTGCTCTGTAAGAAGAGACTAGCTCTGCTTTCCAAGGCTGTTTGCTATAAAAACATCTTTGAGAAGGTAGTCTGGAACTAAAAGACATCCAATACACCAATCACAGCACTGCAATGGTTCCCCCACCACCACCACCCGCCCAAATGCCCTCCCTTGCTGGCTTGATTGCACACAACTACACTCCCCTGCCAGCTATCTTGTGTTGGTCATCTTTGACCACATGGGGGCAGCCATCTTGTGCGAGGGTATGAGGGTCAATTTGCATATTACCTCTTTATTATATAGGATACTACATAGGAGAAAGTATCATTAAAAAGTCATTGTAAATCTGATATCATTGATATTAAAAGTATTTGAAAAAATAATTTATGGCTCATTTCTAAAAAGATTTGAAAGTTAAATCTATTTAGAAAATAGCATCATCATTCTTACAAACAATCCATAGCCTGAGTTGTGATTCTCTCTTCCTCTCTTTGGAGTTCTGCTCTGCTACTGCTTTATTTCCCTTATGACACTTTGATTCCATCTAGGGAACTTTTCTCTGAAAAGAAGCATCAATCCTAATCAGGTCTAAATTCCCATTGGTAATTTATTTTATGATAAACTTGAGGTGGTTCAAAGAGGCAGAGGAATAACATTTATAGCAGGAGAGACACCTGTCAGTCCATTACCTAAATATAACTACCCCTAGTTTTACATCATGGAAAAATCCTTTTACATATTTTGAAATACTTTTTGAATCATCTGTAAAGATTAGATGAGATTTATAACATATCTTTCTATTGGTCCATTGTTGCATTCTATTCCATCATATAGTTAACTATCTCTCAAAATTTCAGCTGAGCTGGATGTGATTGTATTTTAGGAATGTGAAATAATAAAAGAGATCTACATTTCTTTTACATGTTTTCCTTCTCAGAATTGTTTCAGAGTTATGCAAGTGTCATGGAAAGAAGTAAAAGTATTCACACTTTTTCTGTGCTCTAGCTCTGAATTTGTGACAAGGAAATGGGTTGCCTTAAAGTTAAAAAATAAAAACTGAATTAGTCTGCTTGAGACAATTTTTTTCTCCTCAAACTATAAAGATTCAGTAGCCTGAATCCCAAAGGAGAAAGAGTGATGAAATATATTTCCTTTCCTTGACTCGCTTTCTGAACCATGCTTGCACCAGCCCAGACCTACACATCTCAAACCTCTGAAAGAAGAGATACCACCAGGGCAGTGGTAAAGGACAGTCTTTGGAACCAGGTACATTCAGGTTTCAGTGTAACTTAGATCTTACAAACCCGATTTTACCTTTCTCAGCCTCCATTCACTCTCATGTAGAATGCAATAAGAATACCTTGCTGTATAAATTTATACTCAATTTATATTCAACAACGCTTTACATGTCCAGGATTAATGAAAAGTTTGGAGATAATGCATTTTGGTTTTTTTGCTATGTTTTTTTTCTTCTTTTTAAAAAAATCAAATACTGTATCTCTAGCTATTATAATTAATATTTGATGTATTGTAAAAATGAGTTATCCATCAGGCAATTTTTAAAAGAATTTAATTGCTACATTGTCAACAAATTTGTAAATACTTACGCCATACAAGTGCAAAAGGTCATATATTATTTCTAATCAGAGCCTGTCATTTCTAGACTGAAGGAAGTTCTCTGTATATTAATGCATGATGTTGTTGTTGCCAAAGAAAAAATGTATCATTAGTTCTTGGGAAATGAGAAGATACAATCCAGGTTCAATTTGGGATACGTGGAGGCAGTTTCTACTTTCAAAACTAGCAGTATCCATCCCAAATAAAAAAGGAAATCAACCATGGTGCTGATATTCTATTACTTACAGGTATTATGTTGACTGATGGCCATCTGAATATTTGATTGGAGACACAATAATTATGTTTCCTTTCTTGCCTTCAATATCTAGAATTAATACAAATACAAAGAATTCTCACAAGTTAAGAAGGAAAGAAAAATATGGTCAAAATATGAACATGCAATTAATAGAAAGGTAACCAACCCAATATCTATATGAAGTGTTAGCCAAACTCACTAGTTAACTGAAAAATAAAAACCATAATGGAATACTCTAATTTAACACTCATCATATTTTCTCAAAATTAGAAATTTGCATAATATGAAGCGTAGGCAACATTGTATGGAATTGTGGGAATTCTCTTACACTGTGGGCAGTAATGTAAATGATTCAACAGTTGGTGTGTTATTTAGCAGGTTTCAGTCAAATTTAGTTTTGCAGTTTCATGGATAGGTATGCTAGTAGAATGCTTACAAGGATGCAAAATGCAACAGGAACAAGAATATCCATCCTATCATTGTTTTGATAAAGAGAAATAAACCACCTAAGTGCAGCAGTTGGTATTGATGCCCTACCACCTCCCTTTTTTGGGCTGTGTACTTGTCCCACAGCTACCAGGGTCAGTAATCTCCAGAATCTTCACACCTGTCCTTTTCTCCAGAGGATCAACCTTGGTTGACAGAAACTTCCAACTCAGGAGATTTTCACACCTGCTTTCCCACTCCCCTTGCCCTACTTCCATCTCAAAAGCTTAAGGCTGACAGACCGATGTGAGGATAAATAACCTAGACTCTGCCTTTGGGTGCCCTCTTTTGCTTTATGCTAAGTTTGATAAATGTGCATGCTTTGCTGCGGTGCTGCTGTATGTCACTCATTTGAAATCGTTCTTAGGAGACTGACAAGGAAGAACCCAGGAGGGAACAGCCCTCTCCCTCTCACTCAGGGGACTGAGCCATAACATCTCTGCTGGTGCCCATAACATCAATGCAACATGAAGGGTTTTCTCTCCACCCTACCCCCTCTTTCTTTCTCCCCCAAAGACCATACAGATAAGTGAAATGCTCTTAAATGACCTTGTCCTTGTCACACAATTAAACAGAGCTGGGAGTGAAACTTCATTGTTCTGTCTGATCCAATTCTCATTTCCATATACTAATGGTCTTGTATCTCTTGTCAGTATTATGAAATTATAAGCCTTGTATTTTGATAAGTAATCTATTAGTGCATTATCAAATATGCCAAATAATGATGAAAATCTATACTTCATCTGTATTTATATATACATTGTATCATTTTACTTACTAGTATCTGAGCAAACTTTCTTTCAGTCCTGACTTTTAGGTAAAATTATTAGGGATAAAATAAGAAAATAAGAATGTCTTTCCCATGTGTTTGATTAGTTGCCTGACAGGCTTTGGTAATTGAAACTAATGGAACCATTAACCTACATATACCAAAAAGTAAGTCTGCTTTAATGATAGTCACATTAGAACTTGATGAATGGTTATTAGATGCCAACTCCATGCTTCCTACTCTTAAAGAGCTGTCTTACAGTAAATAGCAGGATCTTATATCAGCATAATAGTTCAATATATTTTAACCATACCAAATAAAACCTATGTATTTCTGAAGCTCAAATTTTGGGAAAATCTTGTTTTTCCCATATCTTTCAAATTTCCCAACATATTATATTTATCATTATGTCATTTTCTTTCACCTTTTGTTACTTAGTGTATTGGTCACCATTGCATCTAGACTTTGAAATTAACTCATTCAAATTATCAATTACTTTTAATAGTATTATATTCCAAATAGTTTATCATTCAAAAACAATTTTATAATAAGAGAATTTATAAAAGTTTATTGATTGAATGATACTGTTTACAGCATACAATACTAAAAGATGAAGATCTTAGAATTTTTTTTACTAATAATTGAAGTGTCTTTCACATGTCATGCCTTCTTCACCCACCTAAACTTGAGCAGACCAGACAGTAATAAGTACACTTTTTTTCTCATCCAATTATTTAAATAGATTTTAATGAATATGCAGGTTATTCTCATAATTTACTATTCCTTTACCTTCTATCAATTCTCTGCATCTATAATTAAGTGCATTTTAATGCAAAAATTTCTCAGAGGTCCACTCAGTTACATTTTTTATAAAATAAAACATTTTAAAGTCATCTGTTATTTTAATTTTACCTGCATATTTATAAGATAATTATACATTTATCCTGAATTATTTTATCATTAAATCAAAATATTCAATTTAAGCATTGATTAAATATTCATGGTGAAAAATTAGGTTATACACATCATCCTTAACTATTATTACAAATTATCTTTGTTAATAAAGCCAATTATGCTAGTCCACTGAAACCTGGATAAAGAGCAATTTATTTAAATTGAATTATAAGCAATATTTAATGGTCTGTTTATTATGCTGAGCAATAAGCTAAATTGTTTATAGTGTAAAACAGTCACTATTACAAAAAGTCATAATCATCATTATTTCAGCCAAATTATTTTATTTTGTCAAAGAAAAATTTTTATACCATACATTAATTTTATAATTATGATTAAGCATGTGAGCAATAGCATAGGTTCATCATATGATTGTCATTATATATATTGATATTGGACATAATATAAAAGAATGGTGGGCTGGCAACAGGAAGCAAAATTAGAAATAATATCTAGATTTTATCTCAATGAGTATACTAGATACCTCCATTTATCTGTATGTTTTCTGCTGAGGGAGACAGACCTGTATGTGCTCATCAGCTGGCCCTGTACTCTATCTGTTGGGTTTGGCTAATGCAGAACATCAATAGATGGAAGAGAGGAATGAGCACCACCAGATGTGTGTTTCTCTGGCTGCCTTCCTCTAATATTGCCTTAGGCTGGCCACAATTCAACGGGAGTTTGCATCATCCTTCTAGGTTGCTTTCTATACAAGGCTTTCACATTTCAGGTTCCAGCATCCACTTGCCTTAATAATTATGAGTCTATTTGAATTATCTATTTCATATTCATGAATTGTAGTAATTTTTAATTCTTAAAAATAACTGTTGATTGGTTTGATCTAAGCTTTCAAATTTCTATGCTTTATCATTATACAATGTCCAAAGCTGTAAAGTCTACGTTGTCTGATAATTATATGGCCACTATAAATATTGTTATAAGATTGTTTTCATGATATATATATATGTTTCATCCTTTTGCTTTCAGCCTGCCTATGTGATTATATTTGAAATAAGTTTTTGTACTTAGTAAATAGTTGTTTTTGTTCACTTTGGCAATCTCTGTCTTATAATTGGTGCAGTGTGACCATGTATTTTTAACCTATTTATTAATATACTAGAGGTCAAGTGTGTAATTTTGATCTTTGTTTTGTTAGTTACTTTTGTTTGTTTCTGTTGTATTTTCCGGCTTATGGCAAGAGTTTGACAGAATTCCATTTTTATTATTCTGTAATATTTTTGAGTTTATCACTTCACATAGCATTTTTAGGATTACTTTAGGTCTTACATTTGCATATATACATACACACACATACACATATATATATGTAATTAAAGTCTACTGATGAACAGCACTTTACCAGTTCTAGTAAATTATCAAAATCTTACCTCCCTTTATATCCTTCTATCTTCCTCCATTTTATATTAATACATATCTCTCCATACATTTTGAATCATATCAGATTCAAATTATTGTTTAAATCATTCCTTGAACCATCAAACATAATTTAGAAAGCTCAAGAAGAGATGCAAAAACATTTGGTTACCACGAGTTTTGCTTTTATTCTTCCTTTACTGATATTCCAATATTTATTTTGTTTTTCTCCTTTCTTTTCTAGAAAATTTCTCTTAACTATTCCTGAATTCTAATTTTAATATATCCAATTAAATTTAACCAATTTTTAAAAATTCTTCATTTTTTACATCATATGGCAAAATGCTGGAAATGTACTCCAAAGATCCAAGTTATGGTGATTTCATTATCTGATACCTGTGAATGCAGAAGGAGCTGGAAACTTACAGTAGTGCCATAGAACATATTCTAATTGAGGAATTTATTTATAAATCAAACTGGGTGTTGGTATATTTCATGACCTATGTGTTATTAATCAAAATTATATTGTCCTCCAATCACAGAGAGAACTTACTACCTTCAAATATATGTAGCTTCTAAGTTACATTAATATAACATTAGAATTATATGCATCAATACTTTGCTATAAAAGATAACTATCTCATAGATTTTAAAATTAAGTGAGATAAAAATCTGAAGACTTTTGTATGCTTATTTCTGGAGATAAATGAGTATTGGCATTGCAAATATATTCATTCTAAGTAACTTTGTAATCAGTAGAGATTATAAATACATGGTTAAATAAACATACATATTATAGATAGAATATTTTGGCCAAAACAAAATAAATAAGTTATCTAACATTTCAGTAGTCATGTGAAATTATCTACTTTATTTGAGATCTGCATATAAATGTATTTTATATTTTCATAACTAGTATGGATAGTGAATTGATTATGGATTACCATTATCATATGGCAAATGTGGATATAATCCCAATGTCATTGTTTGAAAGCTCTGTTCTTTTACATTCATTTCTGTCTCTATCTCAACATCAATTTAACCATCATTTAATGAACAGTTTTATAAGAAAGATTAGAGAAAATATAAGTTTAAATTTCAGTGAATGACATAAACTTCAGAAAAAATTAACTGTTTTCCTTTCCTATATTATGCAAATAATTATTTTTTCTTCACTTTGTCTAAACGGATGCCATTAATCATAATTTTTAGAGCTAATCAAGTTCTCTTCTTTGAATAAGTAATACATTTTCATGTTTAAAGCTTTCATAAAACAAAATGAAATGTTTCCAATTTATCTCTATAATTACCATGCTTCCCAAAACTGAAAGAATGAGTTTCAGTGTCATGACTAGAAGTCAGCACCCTAATGTCAGACTCATTGGATTCAAATGCCAGCTGTAGCACATTTTAGTCATGACCTTGAGCTTCATGCCTTCTCAAAGTCTAAATTTACCTCTATGTAAAATGGAGATGATAGTATTAACTGATTCATACAATTACTGCCAGAAAGAAATGTGATAATCCACATAAAAATGTATCAGCACAGTGCCTGCAAAATTGTATCCAATTAGAAAAAATAAATTCTATTATGTGCCTGTGTTTGTGCTACTATATTAACAAAGTGAAGTTTCTGCCCTCGGGAAATTTATTACTTTTAAGGCTCACAAACAAAGAAACAATCAGGTAGAATACATTTGTATGTTCACCATGATAGGGGCAAGCACAGAGCCAATAGAAGAGACAGGTATTCTAGTCTTGATAGTCAGAAGAGATGATATGTCTTAGCACATATATGAAGAATAAACTATAGTTATCCTGGCTAAACGAAAAAGCACATATTTCTCTGACCCAGAGCCCTTCTTCTTTTCCTCACAACTAACGGATCTCTCACCACGAATACCATTAACATGGGTACCTGTGAGTCACACCGTGAAACATGTGAGTGTGATCTCATGGCCTTGCTTAGTAACACTGGCCCAACCTGGGATGAGTTCCTCCTCCCAAATTTTTTATATGTCGTCAAAAAGTTCAAGAAAGTATGTAGCAAGTGGTTGGAACTGTATGGGAATACAATATACTGTGTCTATTGCTCATATTTACTGTCAAGTTAATAAAACCAGTCTGCAGAGCAGAGCGGAGCAACTGTAGAGCAGTGAAGCTAATCCTGATGGACTCTGATTCCTACCTTCCAGGTGGTGCTAAGACATAACTGCTGTCATGCCTCCCTGATGCCTTGGCTGTATACGCATTCTTTGAATTCAATTTTCTCAAAACTTAACTTTTCCCCACAGCAAGTAAAATAAACAAAATAAGTTATTTTATTTTATTGGTCACCAAAGATCAGAGGAGAAGACGGTTTAAAATAACCAGTAAGTATGCTTAAATACATATTTTCTACCAAGAACTAAAGGCAAATATGTGTTTGGTAGGTTCACAAAAGACAAATTAGGGCAGTCTCTAATGCTATTTTAAAATTTAGGGCACAAATCTATCACTTAATACTATATATTTTTTTTGTTCTGAAAAAAAAAAAAGAGCAAATGTCTCCATTTCTAATTAGAAACTTGACTCTGGTTTCTTCTCACCAAATCTTTTCTTACTTATTTATGCTACTCCAGAAAAATTAATTACTGCTTTGGTCAAACTCTATTGGTTAAGTCTAATCTCATGCTTCCCTTTCCCTCATTGCATGATGACTGCACTAGGCTTAATGTGAAATCCTTTCTGGCAATTATCTCTGTGACATATGGAGCTCATTGGTATCTTATCTGCAAGTGTCTACATAATTTGTCATCAGCATTCCATGTTGTGATATTATACTTTCAGTATGTCACACTCTTCTGCACCACGCATACCCACACAGTGACTTCTTCTGCGTAGAATAGTTCATTATTCTGGATAAAGTTACTTTTACCAATCCTGATGGACCCAAGAGGGTCTGAGAAAAGCGCTGGCACCAGAAGGAAAAAAATTAGCAGCTGGTAGTACTTCACTACAAAAGTTTGATCCCAGAATGGAACAGCCAGTAGCAACCTGCGTCTCCCTTTCTGAAGTAAAGACTTGCTCTTACCTGTATCTTTTACACCTTGTCTTTAAGAACTAAGAACAGACTTTCAGTATACAAGAACATAGGGTTTGCAGTCAGATCTGCCATGACATACCATCTCATTCACAAATATTTTGTCCCCTTGCCGAGGGAGTGTTGTATACCCCCAATCCTATGCTAGTGAACTGAGATGTGGCTTTGGGATTGCTTTGGTCAATGAAACATGAGAGAAAACAAATGTGTGCCATTCTGAGAAGAAGCTTGAGATAACACCGTGTTCACCACATTATTTTTCCTTGCATCACTGTGACCTAAATATTCCAAGCTGTGGCCATTCTAGAATAAGGAAGACAATGTACACTGTCAATATGAGACTTTGAAATTTTCAAATATACACACTGTTCTTTATACAGCTTATTCTAGCAAATGTTAATTATTATGCCAGGATTTTAATCCTTGCTTCACTGCATGCTAGCTCTATGATCATTAACAAGTTACTTAAAATTATCTCTCTCATATTGGGTTGGCAACTACGTAATTGCGGGTTTCACACATATATGGCTTCAGTTGAATTTTTAGGTTTGCAGACGTAGTACAAATGTAAAACACATTTTGTTATTTGATAGTTGGCTATTCAGCTGTTAATCAGTAAAAAAAGTTTTTTGATGTGTTTTGTAGTTTTCGTTTGGCGTTCGTTGAAAAATGGAAAATCAAAAGGAACATTTTCGTCATATTTTGCTTTTTTATTTCCGCAAAGGGAAAAACGCATCGCAAGCTCATAAAAAGTTATGTGCTGTTTATGGTGACGAAGCCTTAAAAGAACGGCAGTGTCAAAATTGGTTTGCCAAATTTCGTTCTGGTGATTTTTCACTCAAAGATGAAAAACGCTCTGGTCGTCCAGTTGAAGTTGATGACGCCCTAATCAAAGCAATAATCAATTCGGACTGTCACAGTACAACACGTGAGATTGCAGAGAAGCTTCATGTATCACATACATGCATTGAAAATCACTTAAAACAACTTGGCTATGTTCAAAAACTCGATACATGGGTTCCTCACGAACTGAAAGAATCACAGTTAACGCAACGCATTAGCAGCTGCGATTTGCTAAAGAAACGTAATGAAAATGATCCATTTTTAAAACGACTGATAACTGGCGATGAAAAATGGGTTGTTTACAACAATATCAAGCGGAAAAGATCGTGGAGCAGGCCAGGTGAACCAACTCAAACAACATCAAAAGCTGATATTCATCAAAAGAAGGTTTTGTTATCAGTTTGGTGGGATTACAAAGGAATTGTCTACTTTGAACTCTTACCACCCAACCGAATGATCAATTCTGATGTCTACATTGAACAACTAATGAAATTAAACAATGCAGTTGAAGAAAAGCGGCCCGAATTGACAAATCGAAAAGGTGTTGTATTCCATCATGACAATGCAAGGCCACACACATCTTTGGTCACTCGGCAAAAATTAATGGAGCTTGGTTGGGATGTTTTGCCACATCCACCATATAGTCCTGACCTTGCACCATCTGATTACTTTTTGTTTCGATCTTTACAAAACTCCTTGAATGGTAAAAATTTCAATAATGATGATGATGTCAAATCGTACCTGATTCAGTTTTTTGCTAATAAAAACCAGAAGTTTTTTGAACGTGGGATTATGATGCTGCCTGAAAGATGGCAAAAGGTCATTGATCAAAATGGGCATTACATTACAGAATAAAGTTATTTAGTTCCATGAAAAAATTGTCTTTGATTTTCTTTTAAAAATCCGCAATTACTTAGCTGCCGACCCAATAATTTCCATATCTGGATATGGCAGTAATAAAGTTTGTGATAAACATACTTGATGGCACTCAGCATTGTTTCCTACCTACTTCTCTCACTCCTTTCTATACAAGAAGGGTTGAAAAGCAAAACAACAATAACAAGAAAGATTTTTTCCTTGCAGCTGAAGTCCTGGGTGAAAAAATTACTATAAAGTCAATATACTTTTCTGAAACTTAGGAAACACAAGTGTTGTGTAGGCTGTCTTCCGGCTGCTTTGGCTGTTTTCTGCTGGTGATACAACATGTGGAGTTGTCTGTGTTGTCTCCAGCTCTGAGGCTGTGGAGGCAGCTGTGGCAGAGTCCTCACTGCTTTAGTGGTCAGGTTCAGTTACAGACCTGGCCGCATTCTGGGAGGCCATTCTGGATCCTACGTCTCAACATGTATAGTGTTTTGAAGAACCTAATGCCTTACATTTAACTCATTTTCACTTCAATATCTAGAATGGTTTCAGGTTTCTGTCCAAAATCCTAGCATATTTTATTTTTGATTACTGTGAACATCAAAATATATAATATGTAAAACATACTTCTTCCAGTCTTCAGAACATAATTAGCTCAATAAATTTTAGAGGCTATTATTTCTATTGACAATTATCTAGTTAGATGCTTAAACACAGAAAATTATACTGTCACTGAGGTAATTCTATGGTTCATTCATTTATTCAACAAACCTCTGCTATGTGTTTGACAGTGTTCAGGTCAAAAAAGCAAATAGGAAAGGCCAGATGGCTGGCTGGATGGATAGATAGATAGATAGATAGATAGATGATAGATAGATAGATACCTCATGGGATAAAATAATTTCTCTAGTATAAAGTGCTGGTCAAATTCCTGATAATTTTACTTATTCCAAAAACTCATATTAACTATTTAACATTTCCCTTTGGAGATATTTCAATTCAGTTGCTGTACTAACACTCCTAGAACACACCTGAGATCACTGCTAAATGTAATAAATTTGCTTTATATGAGGCTAGTATCAATTTACCCAGCAATCTTTATCACACAGAGTTGCCCAACTGCAACACATGTGAGGGTTAAAAAAGGATACCTTCACAACCAAATGATTTCTCACAAAACTATTAAATCACTTAAATGACCAACTTGGCACCACCGAATTCACTCATGATGGCACTTCCCAATTAGAAAATGTGTATATACATGTTACTGAGAGACATTCTTGGGATTTAATTGGAATTGATGATAGCACAGTCGTTGGTAAATGTAACGATGCCAATGGGTCATTTAGATGACTCTGTCATTATTTATATAGCCTGATAAAATCCTTATTTAAAAGGAATATATTGCATCATTAATTATGAAACAAAGTTGCTCGTTTTGTGTAGACAGAGGTGAAACATATTGAAGAAACTCAGGGATTCGTTACACCAAATGTCGACTTTAAGTACATTGGTACAGATGGGATTTAAATGTGCTATCACATATATAAAAGATATTCAAAGAATACTAGTTATTAAATATATGAGAAGAGTAATTAATCGTTCTGATGAATCAAAAATAAATACACTGGAAGATATAAATGGTGGAAAGTTCTATTCATAATTGATTACTGGAGGACAATTTATATGATTATGTGACTTCCCAAATACCACACCTGTAACTTTCTTTATTATATTTTTTTACTATATTTCTTTACTATATATTTCTATAATGACCTGTTCAGCACCCATGGTTGCCTTTTTGTGGTAAAGAAAACTGGAAATCATGATGAACATATGTCAACATGGAAAAATTACTGATCATGCTAAATGAATTAATTTCTTATTAACATGATCAGTAACTAGCTATAAAAGCAATAGCACACTAGAATGGAAGCTTGGTTTGTACACTAGCAAATCACTATCTGTGCCGCACCAGCATAGCCAAAGGTTCGGTGAGCAGGGGCAAGGAAGGATGGAGAAATGATAGTCAAAGAGAGAAAGCTGGGTCTAGGTGGATCTTCTGTGCCTGGCTGAGGCCACAGAACAAATCCAGACTGCAAAGCTGAAGCTTTATTTATAATCAGGTACAAACAAGGTAATCTACAATGTTGTTATAAGTTTCACTTGTTTTGGCAGCACTTGCTGCCCCTCCCACAGCCCATTAGCTACCCAGGAAAGATCTAGGGAGCAGTCACAAGATCAAGCTTAATTATGTAAGAGGACTGTGCCCTCCAACATGGGACTTGTTTGTGGACTTTGCCAGCAGGTCAGTCCGAGGCTTAATCCTATAACCACTTCCTACAAGTATCACATGGCTGTAGATGTTTTTTGAGCTGCACAATAGTTTTCTTGGATCTTTATCAAAATAAGAAAGTACTCATGGGGTTAAATGTGCCTTCCCTTGACCAAAGGAAATTAAAAATAATCTCAATGGGTAGTTCACCTCTCCTTTCCTTTCCACACTTGCTTCATCCTTCTCCATACAGATCTGTACTTCCTGCTCCTTGCAGAGGTGGTGTCATCCAACAGATCCTAACTTTATTTCAGGTGAGTTTAAGTCTTCTGAGAAAATGAGTGGGGAATCTCTCTATCCTGATTTCAGATTCCTAAGGGAATGTTAATAGATGGATGTTAGTGTCTATTCTTGATCCAGTAAATTGTAGCTGAGAAAGGAACACACACTATAAACATGGCAAGTGTAGCTCACATCTGTTATGGGGGAGGAAGCAGTTCTTATAGAAATAGGAACATATTCCAAAAGGTGAGTAATATCAGGTAATTTTGAAACAAACTACTCAGCCTCACTAAATCCCAATTTCCCCTTCTATAAAATGATGGTTATGACACATTATTTTAAAGGGATATTTCAAGAAATTCACACCCATAATAATACAAGCACAATAAGCTATAACCGGATGTCCTTCCAAACATCCTTCTGGATGTCCCCTGGACAAAGCCAGGGCTGCAAGGGAAGCCTGGGCCCCCAGTGCCAAAGGGAAGCTGATGCTGGCAGCTGGGGAAAGGAAGGCCTACTCTTGCATGAATTTTGTGCATCAGACCTCTAGTGTAAAAATAATATCCTTCATACAATACCTAGTGCATAGGGGGTACTCAATAAATGGAACTATTGTGGATGACGGTGGTGATAGTTTTGGGGGAAGGTATCAGGTGGTGCTCATCTTTGTGTTCTGCCCTTTACCATGCTGTCTGTATAAAGTTGATTCTTAATAATTTTTGACTAAACTATTCAAATGATGTGCTCTAGCAAGGAGGGATAACCAGGCAGCTTCTTCTTCAGATATATATGTAAAGATCAGCATGTGATTCTGACTTTAACAAACTCAGCAAAACATTTTAATTATGTTGGTTCATAATCAATTAATTTCACAGTTTACTTTAAAAAAAGTTAAAGATTCAGACAAAGAGCAACTTTTTTAATATTTGGCATGCATTTCATTCTCAATACACATTCATTCTCAGCAGGACGCAAACAGTGCCTCATGAAAAATTGATTTATTTCTAAGACTGTACTATAAATGAAATGAATTTTGAAAATTCATATATATGCATACTTGCCAGCAACAATTATGCCTGCAATCATAAATATATCAAATGCCTCATTTGTTCTGGTGTTTCAAAGATTACTTTTCAAATGTTCTCATAGAGCTTTCTTTCAACTTTGTCACATGTCCTAAAAATAGCAATTGTTTACATAAACAGACACTATTCTTCAAGTTGTGTTTGTAAAGGGGATTTATGAGTTTTAGAGAAAGTATAAAGGAAGCTCACTGAGAGATAGTAATTGTTAGTATTTATATCTACACATAACTTTTAAAAAAATATTTTTATTGATTTTAGAGAGGAAAGGAGAAGGGCAGAGAGAAAAAGAAAAACATCAATTGATCGGCTGCCTACTGCACACCCCCTACTGGGTATTGTGCCTGCAACCCATCATGTGCCCTTGACTGGAATTGAACCCAGGACCCTTCAGTCCACAGGCTGACACTCTACCCATTGAAGCAAACCAGCTAGGGCATAGCTTCTTTTTTTTAAAACTGCTGCTTTCCCATAATTTCAGAAGTAATGCAAGTTGGTTCTCTTAAAAACTTTCTAACACTTCAGACATGTGTAACATAAACCATGAAAGAGTCCTTTATATATCCTATATATGTATCTATACTGTATATATAAAAAACTGATATGCAAAATGTCCTCTCAGGAGTTAGACCTGGAGACTGGGAGTTTAATTGCTCGCTATGATGTGCGCTGACCAACAAGGGTCACTTCAGAAACAAAGGGCCAGAAGAAAGGCCTTAGCTGGCAGCCAGAAGACCCCGATTGGCCCTGATAACTGGCTAGGCCTAGGAAGCCTACCCATGCAAGAATTTCATGCACTGGGCATCTAGTGTATATGCAGTATATTTAACAATCCATATAGAATTATCCTGTATACACTACTTTGTAACTTTCTTTTTTCCTTTATCAAAGTTTATTTAACAGGCCAGGTGATTTCAATAGAAACCAGAGTAAGCCTTGGAAGCAGAGTTTGAAAATATGAAGCCATGTTGGTAGCACTAAACAAGAAGCAGCAGCCTACATACACATGTTTAAAAATCATTTTGAGTTCTTGACAGATTAACATTTAGTGTAGCCCCTTTCAATTATGAAATGTGATTTTAGTTTGCTGTAACAAAGTTTCTAAATAATGTAGTTTATTTTGGATGATGAATTATGGAAAGCTTGTTTATATATCTAAAGCCTGACATTTTAAATCATGTGTTTTCATTTTACAGGAATGAGATAAGTTTGAAATCTTGCCATGGTATATAATTATTGCCATTCTTCCTTGCTTAATATTTTTCTCATTTGCACTGTGCACTGCCCAAGATACTATACATTTTTCCTGCTTATCATTTTCTGGCTTCATTAAGAATATAACTCCAGGAAGGTAGAGACTTTTACCTGCTTGTTTACTACTGAATCTCTAGCACCAAACACTCACATATTATATAATAGGTGGGTGCTTACTGAAAGAATATACATTAAATGGCCAGATTATTATGATCTCTGAACATATAATAATCTGTTTCTTTCTTCTAAGTAATTGATTTAGAAATTCTATTTGATGTCTTCTTATTTTTGGAATCTTGAGGTACATGAACCACATGCTGGTTTGAGTCCTGTTCTTCTGCAAAGTGCAATATTCCTACCAATAGCTGACCAAAGATGGGCTCAGTGTAAGTTGTGAGTCTATTTCAGGTTATTAAAAAATAATAATAATAAAATAAAAAATAATAAAATAAAAAAAAAAATAAAAACCTGAAGCAGGCTTTGTAAAAATACTTTTACTTAGCAGAGTAAATAACCCTTTGGAAATTACTGAGGCTTTGAAAACGTTTCTTTGATGAGAAATTAAAAAGCAACTAAAGCCCAGTTGGTGTGGCTCAGTGGATTGAGTGCCATCCTGTGCACCAAGGGGTCACATGCTCAATTCCTGGTCAGGGCACATGCCCAAGCTGTGGATTCTATCCCTGGTAGGGGACATGCAGAAAGCAGCTGATCAATGTTTCTCTCTCATTGACATTTCTATCTCTTTCTCTCTCCCTCTTCTTTCCTTTCTCTTTAAAATCAATAAAACCATATTTAAAAAAAAACATTTTTAAGCAACAAAAAGAATAGAGGTTAGTTTTATTTTCTTGTTTATATGATGCCATAGTGAACCAAAATACTGATTAAAATATATAACAGATCTTATTAATTTTTCTAGAATAAAGGTTAATTGCGTAAAATATAAGTCATTGAATGCCAAGGTTAAGAGAATGTAATCTAAATTTAAAGTTTTAAGGCTATTAACTTAATCATTTTTCTTCTACCTAGTTTTATTGTCTTATTGATGATGTTGAAAAATTATTTAAATAATGAAGAGAGGAAATATCAGAAATCAGTTGTCTGAAATTTGTAAGTGTTGTGAGTGGAAAAATGTCTTACTATTTTTACATAATGTCTCCTCACCTTTGAAATTTTTTATTTAAAAATAATTTGTGATTTGAAACAATGGTAAATTTCAGTATGCTAGTTAGTATAATAAAAACAACTAACCTTTTTTAAAAAAACAAAATCAACTAAATTATTTTGAATTCATGTTAAGTAATTATCATAATCAATGTTCAGTCTCATTGCCAAATTTCTATTTCAAAAGTGCCTGGGTGACATTCTGGTTGGAAGTTGAATACTAAAGGACTTATCTATAATCTATTATCATCTCATAAACAACTGTTTTTATTTAGTTGATGTATTTATTGGGGTGAGTTATGGGAGAAATTAATAAATATAGGATCGGATAAAATGTTTCTCCCCAGCCAGCTCTCACTCTATTATTCCTTAGAGTCTCAATTCTATCAATTACTGAGCACTCTAAGTGCTACCAATTACCATTGGGCAGTTAGCTAGATGCTAGTAGACATAAAAAAGACAGATAACTATCCATCAATCACCATAACCCTGTATATGGGGAGTTGGGTGAGAGTAAATGCATAACCACATAATTCATTAAAATGAGTGCTAAAAGAAGGAGAGCTAAGCTCAATTTGAAGATTCAGAGAGGGCCTTATCAATGATAAGATGCTTTAATTTAATCTCAAAGGGCTAATCAAAGAATGCTAGAAAAAATATTCCAAGTAGAAGTAAAAGCACAGGCACATGTATGAAATAGTAAAGGCTGTAATAAGAAACAAAGTAATTCTATAAACTTGATGTTACCAGATTGCAAAAGAGAGAGGAAGAATGTCTAAAACTGTTGATAGCAATAGGGATTCCGTCGTACAGAATTTTATATGCAAAATTAAGTGACAATAACTGCATTCTGTGAAGCAGATGTTTTGAAAGTTTGACAGTCTGATGTCTAGTTTTCATGGGTGACTCTCTCGATGGATGGCATTTACACATCCATGAAAGCAAAGTGGATGAAGAGACTAAAAGAGCAGTTGGAGGTACTGAAGCTGTCAGGGGTAAAGGATGATTTAGAGAGATCAACCAGGTAAAGTGATGATGAAGGTGTGGACAGTATGAAGAAGAAGTTCAGGAGTGAAGTGTAACATAAGTGAGGGGCTGAATTTTGCAGATTCAGTATGAGGTGCCTATAGGATCAATCAAGTGAATATGTCCTGTGAGAAAGACATTTCCAAGTTAGGAAGACATCCAGCCTGGGGACTTTACTTTGGGATTCATCAGTAAATAAATACTAATGAAAACTTCTGAGTCTGGAATAAGTCAGCAGAAACGCGAGAGAGAAACAATGACGAACCAAGTACAGACATTTGAGAAACAACCCATCTTGTTTGGATAACAGGGCAATTCAGGGAAGCTGACAAAGGGGACTGAGAAGAATGGCAACATTTCTAGGAGTTAGGTAATTTTATCCTAATGTTTTTCAGGTGGAAGAATCAGAGCCTCAGAAAAACGCAACCTGCCCAAAATATTATAGTTGGGAATTGTCTGAGCCAAGATTTAATGCCTAGCATTTTTTACCATAAAAGTGTGCTCTTTCCAGTATTTTGTGAAGCCAACATGCCAAATAATAATGTTCTTATGGGTAAAGATTATGTTTTCTATTTTCAAAACATACCCCTAATGTGAATACATAATATGCACTGTAAGCAACCCAACTTCATTTCATAAAAAAAAAACCATAATAAATTCAGTTGTAATTTTGACCAGATGTACCCTTTAATTAGGTTGCATTTTTGATAATTATTTTCATATTAGCATTTTGATATTATCGATAGTAATGCAGTTTAAAAATTTGTCTCATGCAAGCACATTTATTTTAACTTAATGATTACATATAAATGTTAATATAGTGACTTTAATTCTTTCAAGACATGAACTTTTACTACAAAATTATACAGAATTATAATATATGAGAAATAATTTCACTTATGAAATTAAATGGGACCCTATTCTATTTTTTTAACAAAACAGGATATTTCAGTAATTTCTTGCATTTGTTCATAATTCTTTTCAAGAGATTGTGTTGGGGAGATATATGATCCAATAGTCTTACCAGAATTTTATCATAAATTATCAAAGTGTCACTGTACCTACCTTTCCCTATAATGAGAAATTTTGCTATAGTAAACCACTGTCATGAAAAATTATATCTAAACAAATACAATCCAACACAAAAATTCATGTTGGCTGACAGTGACAGAAGCTGTTTCCTTTGCTATTATAAGACACCTAAAATTTAAATTTGAAAATAAAAAAACTTAATAAGAACTTAAAGCAGAACCTTAAAATGATCTTATCATACCCCCTTTCTTTGTGGAGTTGGACACTCCCTGCTTCTAATTAGTTAGAGATAAAATAATCTCAAGGAAAACAGCAATTTTAGAGAGATCTATTGTGTATCCAATTACACTATAGATTCAAGAAAATTATGGAGTAAACCACATCTACATTATAAGTAAGTTATGCAACAAATAATGTCATTTTAAAAATCATTTTCTATTTGGGCCAATATAATAGAAATTTCTTAGCATTCGAATTTGTATTATTCTGCAAAATGTACATGTTTGCTAGCTTTCAAGCATATTTTAAATTTGTTCATTCCTTCCATATTTACTGACACATACTATGTACCCAACATTGTGACAGTTTCTATAGAGAAAATGGTAAAGAAGACACAACTCCACCTTCACAACTGCAAAAGGTAAAATACTACCCTAATATTGGCACAGGTTGAGTTCTCTAGATGGAAATACTAAGATCAAATTTGGGGTGCAAGTTATCCATTAGGAATAACATCTGTGAAATGAAGGGGAGGGGATAGCAGAATTCTCCAGTGGAGGAAGTTGAACTATAATACAGAATCATCAACTTGGTAGAGATCTTTGAAGAAAGTACTGACCATCAAAGTGTGCCTGGAAGTAATACAGCTAGGCCTTCATATTTCAGCCTCAGGCAGTCACTAGGTACAGGCTGCACAAGAAAGCATATGACCTTGAACAGGGGTGCTCTCTGCATTCAGACATCCCTTGTGGATCTGACACATGGAAACTATCTCTGAAGGAACTCCTGGTTTCTGGAGAGCAAGTCTTTAATTTTAAGGGGGTGGGGGAGAGTAATGGGCTATACATCTTCATACCTACCCTACTCCATCATAAAAAACACTCAATGAATTACTGGGACTGAGGGTAAGAGGGCCATTCCTATTTTCATCCCTGGTTCCTGAAGCCATGCAGCCTTCCTACTGCAAGTGCAGAGGCAAATAATAGTATTTAGTATAATACATACACTGCATAATATGGCATCTCATCATTGAAGCAGATAGCTACCAGGCTGCCTCTCCAACTGAGTCTGCAATAAACTTTTTCAAAGCTCTATCATACTGGCAGCTTGAGTGCTATCTAACTGATGGACCCATTTCTGCGTGTCTTTGCTGATCTGACATGAAATTATGTGGCATCTATTTTGCTAGTCACTAACATACTCTGTAACCCCCTTGGAAACTTGTGAGCAAGGAAGGCAAACCTATACTCAGAATGTGTGTCTAGTCTTCTGGTGAACCACTGGCTCTTTCAGGTGTAAGGGGAACAGTATAGTTAACTTGACACCAAGTGGCCAGTTTGTCTTCTCAATAAATGGTCCCTCTCAAGGACTTATCATTAGTATCTGATGATGACTTCTGATAGATCAAACTTAGTCCAGTCAGGGCTATTTGTCTTATGCAGTCTTTATAATCGTCACCATAAATACTTCATGCACTTGCTGGCACTAGGAGAACAGACAACAGATACAAACTGAAGTCATCTGACTGGTCCATTTTGTCCAGTTGGATGTTTAGAGTTCTTCTGTGGTAGACGCATTCTGGTGGCCATGAACATGCCATACAAAGATCTCACATTGTGCCGACTTTCATATGTCCATGCATATGCTTCTCCTCCAGACTTCTTGCTCTCACTCTCCTAACTTGGTTATCCCCATTTCCTTGGTGAAAGATAATCTGAATAAATTGCTGCGCATATAACCATTCTTCAAACAAGGCACCAGACAATCTGAGTTTGGAAAAGGTAAAACCTCAGGTAAGGGGCCTATCTGTAGTTAAGTCATATCTTGATGAAGCTCACAAATGGAGATTGTGTGCTGATCACACTCCCTGAAGCCTAACAACAAGTCCTTCCTTGAAGAAGATGTGGGCAGTACATCTCTATATCTGTCATAAATATAATATTACTGGAGGCCCATTGCAGGAAGATTCCTGCAATAGGGCTTTTTGCTGTGGTCGCTGCCCTGCCTGTTTCCCTTCCTTATCCCCGGCCCCGCTTGCTTGCTTCTCCTCAGCTTTGCTCCCTTCTTCAGCTCTGGGCTTCTTTCTACACTGTCTTCAGTCTTTGCTCTGGCCTGAATATGCAAATTGACCGCCATCTTGGTTAGGTTAATTTGCATGCTCACCCTGATTGGCTGGTGCTTGTGGCTTGTGGGAGTAGCAAAAGTGGGGCCAATTCCCATGTTTCTCTTTTATTATGTAGGATAATAGCTGCCCTAACAGGAAGCATAAATTATTTGAGGAGATAAAAGGAAGAGTGTCTCTTGAATATCCCAGGATCAAATTTTTTGCAGGAATCATAGATTACCTAGATGCAAAAATTACAGATTTTTATTTGAAAGTTTGGTGAAACATTACTCTTTTCCTTTTTGCAGACCTTCCCTGACTCACAAGGGGGCAATTCTAGTTATTTAGTTGTGTAGAAAGGAGTAAGTGGTCAGAGAGTTTTCACAAATGAAGAAAAAAAGTCTGAACAGATATTTGAAAGTCCAACAAAATAACAGAAGCTAGGTACATACCAAGGGGTGGGGAGAGCAAGTTGTTAAAGCAGTGAAAAAATCACACACCAAGGCCTAGGAATAAAAGAGTACGGAGATTTGGAAAACTACAAGTTGCTTACGGAATGAGCATCACGGAAGAGGCAAGGAACAGTGGGAGATATGGTTGGAAAATAATTAGGGAACACATTCTAAACTTGTAAACAATTCTGCAGAATTTGAACTTTCAGGTAAGGGTGCTACAGACCCCATGAACATGTGTAAGTGAAGTATTATTATGCTCACATTTTACTCGTGTTTCAAAAAAAAAATCACTGAAACTGCAGTTTGAAAACAAATTCAAATAACTAGTCTGCTCTTGTCAAATATCGACTACTTTACAGGATCCCTCTTCAGTAAAAAGGCCCACTGTATTTCTGAAAGGTAAGAATTCACCGTCCAAATGTCCAATTACCTGTGGTTCCAAATTTACTGTAATAAAAAATGACCTTGAAATGTTTCTAATGAGGCAATCATGCAGGGGAAATCTGTTATAGATAAGAAGGTTTTATGATAGTCATTCCATCTATGTTCAAAATTAGATCTGATGGTTAAAACTAATTAAAATTTTATGACATCTATGATAAATGCAGAATTTCATTCTGTCTGCAGCAATTAGTAGAAAGAACCAAGCAAGGCCAAATTCCAAAAATTTGGACCTAATGATAGAGCATATTACACAAGTAATCATGCAAATTGACTATAAGCAATGACCAAACTAAATACCTTAATGATACTTAGTCAGGTTTAAAAACTTAACATATAGAATAAAGTTGAAACATAATAATTTTGCTGCAAAGAATAGAAAAAGAAAACCCTCGTTATTTTCCCCATTGTGTATATTATTTTCCCCCAAAGAATAGGACTTGAATATTATTAGGATATATTAGGGTATATTAGGATATATTAGGATAAGCTACAGTGCATGGATTTATTTTTCTCTGGGAGTTTTTGCAATTATTATTATTTTTTTTAGCACCCAAATACTCAGATCAATTTAGCAAGGAATAAAAACTTCAAAGTAGCTAATGATTACTCGGTAGCTCCTGAGGGAGGGCCTGAAGTTTATAAGGGTAGATATGAAAGAACAGTGAGTAAGGAGGCAGGCAATGAAATGTGAAATTAAAAGACAATAAGGTTTAAGAATACAAGTATATAAAGTAAAATAAAGACTTGGATACATGAATTCAGTCAAGTGTAATCAAAAGCCAAATATTCTGCTTGCATTAATTATTACAATTAGAGACAGTTTATTTCTATGTATTTAGCCAGGCGTATGCTCGCTTCAGTGTGTTTATAAAAGATTACCTAAAATGAGAAAGCATGCAATATGGGGAAAATGAAAAACTTGCTATGCCTCACATGGCAATCCATAATGGAAAAATATGACTAGTAAATGCTCATGTATCTGAGACCATTTTGAAATATGGTCTCATTTTTTTTTATTCCACAATGAATTAACTTTTACCATCCAATTAGAAAGGTTCCTCTTCAGTCAATATTTAATTTTCTTTCTCTCATATTTTCCAAAGCATAGGAGTTTTCTCTCCGCTCTTCATTTAAAATTGAGGTTGTGGGATGCTTTGTCAGCTGAATAAGCAAAATGCATAAATCTGAGCAGTCACTGAAGAGAAGCATAGGTCCCACTGAGGGCTAATAAGCACACTGCTTCCACTGTTTTATCATTACTGTCTTATTTACGTGGGTTAATGAAGAGAACTTAGAAAATCATTTCTATAATTTTCCAAAAATGCTAAAAATGAAACGTTAGGAAATCCTTTCACCTAAGTTGCTGATTCTTATTGTCTGTTTAATAAGATTTAGATCTTGCTTGGCCATCTTGGCTGAGTGGTTGAGAGTCAACCTCTGCACTAGGAGGTCCTGGTTGGATTCCAGGTCAGGGCACTAGCATTGCTGAGTTGCCGGCTCAATGCCCAGTATGGGGCATGCAGGAGAAAGCCAATCAATGATTCCCTCTCATCACTGATGTTTCTGTCTCTCTCTCTCCATCTCCCTTCATCTCTGAAATCAATTTAAAAAATATGTTTAAAGAAATAAAAGTTAAAAATTAATATGACTTAGAATTCTTTGTTTAAACAGCACTTTTATAACTGAGCATGCTTTTTATTATGTCATTGTGTGTCTGAATACTTTTTTTTAAAGCATTCAATAACTTAAGCCAACTCTATGCTAGATTTAAATAAATATGAAGATACCTTTCAGTGTAACTTAAATTCAGGTTTGGCATGATGATTTCACAGAGCCACCTTCTTTTCCATTTTCCTCACTGTGGGCCATTAAAGAGGTCAAGAGGTTATTATCTCAATGACTAACCAAGTCAAACCATCCAAATAAATGTTGGGACACGTAGAATTTATGTGGTTATTAACCATTTATTGTAAATTAAAATGCCTCTATTCAGCATGATCAAGTTTTAATTCATATTTCATGAACAGCCACCAATGTCATGCCAAGAAAACTAAACCTTAATATATATGTATAATATTTTATGTGTATTTTCACAAATTCTTACATTAACCTAAATGGCTGAAATGATGTTAATATTTTTTCTTTCACTCCAAAAATTTTATTTAAAAATCTCCAATGACACAATTCAGTAGAGTACTTTTGAAATATGTGTGTTCAATATCTATGACTTCCAATGTGGTAGCCACTGGCCACATAAAGCTACTGTGCACAGGAATGTGGCTGAATTTTATGTAAGTTTAAAACTTTACATTACGAATAGCCAGTTGTGTCTGATGATATATTGGACAAGGCAGACCTATTACAGTAAGAAATAGTTATTGTACTAATATTTTCACAATATTGGGATAAAATAACTAAGTATAATTCATTAAAAAAGTATGAAAAGCATAATATTATACATATGGTGATTAAAGGAAGATAGAAAATCTCCTACTCAAGCAGAAATGGAGAACATCAAGGGAAGTGTTTAAAAGGAGAGTGAAGCAGTTGTCTTGAAGGATGAGAAGTTAGAGCCAAGTAGATCCTTGGCTGCACTTGAAAAGGAGATAAGTTATTATAATCATGACCATACCCATTTCTATAAATTGTCCTATTTACTGTGATTAGTATTTGTGTGTCAATAGATTGTCCTATTTACTGTGATTAGTATTTGTGTGTCTTCCTTCTAGTATAGTTCTGTGTGCAAGAAAGCAATTATCAGGATTTCCCACAAGCAAAGATTAAACTGCATCTACCAGAATATCAAACTGGTTTCCCATTGGATACAAAAAAGTACAGGTAAGTATTTTGTAGTCTGAGAATCTACGTGCTTCACATGATATTTGAAGAAATGTTATATAGCAAGCAATGTATACTTATCTACTTTTAATGTCTAGAGAAAGAAAATCATTCATTTCTTTTTCTTTCTGTCCTGACTATGTACTTTTAAAACAAGTCTACCTAACCATTCAGAGTGGAACTAGATGGCAAATTTTGGAGAGTTGGTACCACAACCTGCTTATGACAATGAACAAGAACTCCCTTACTTCCATCCTCCCCTCGTTCTCACTGTGAGTTGTGTCACAGTGGAACCTGCCATGCAACCTGCAATTTTTAGCTCAATTTGCGACCTACTCTTCCCTGCTCATCCAATGGGTTTTTAAGCTGACTCTCTTTAATTTCAGATCTCAGTTCAGATCTGAGTTTTTATTCCTTCTGTTGCCCCTCCTGCTCCTGACTACATTTTCCCAGTTCTTAAAAGGATTTGATTCTAAATGAGAGGCACACAAAGGACAACATGGAATACTGCCAACGTATTCCTCTTCTGACTTTTGAAAACACCAGATGTGCAAATTAAAGAAACCCACAAACTCCTTGATGCCCCTCCCATCAAGTGGGTGGGCTCTGGGACCACTCTCACTGTAGAATAGATGGGAAGTTTTGTTCTGCTGTTCCTGGCTCCAGGCCCTCAGAGACTGGCAGCTTCCACTTCATGTTTCTTGGAAGACTCACTCTTGGAAGCCAGCCACCAAGCTGTAAGAAAGCCAGAGCTGCCTCTTGAAGAGAACTAGCCTGGCTGAGCTCCCAGGCAGCAGTCAAAACCAACCTGCTATTCCATGTGAGAGGCCTCTGCAGCACCTAAACCTGATTTAGATGATGAAATCCTGGATGCTGATATTGAATGTGATGCTGTATTGGGATGAAACTTCTGGAGTTTTGCGAGGAGTGGGGGCTGAGTGCATTTTGCATGTAGGAGTAACATTAAATCATTTTTTGGGTAGAAAGCTGTGACATATTCAAGATGTGCATAAGTTATTTACAATTATATCAACAGTTGTAGTCTGTATCCATTCTCCTTGAGTCTGTGGGCTCTGTGACTTTGAGTATGGCAGAAATGAAATGTTAAGAGACTGGGAACTTCCACTTCCTGTCTCTTAAAAAACTCACTCTTATATGCTACCCACAATGCCACGAGGAAGATGCAGCAAGCCCTTGGAAGGGCTCATGTGAAGGAAGAATTGAGTCCCCAAGTCAATAGCCCCCACCAAGCTCCTAGCTATCAGCCAGCACAAATTTATCAGATATGTGAATAGATCTGCCAGTCCTACTAACACAAAAGGGCACAGCTGATAGCACACAGAGCAGAGACATGCACATTATAGAACCCATCCTGTATTTTTCATCCAGGAAGCCATCAGCAAAAGAAAATTCATATTTCAAGCCTCAAAGTTTTGGCATATTTTTGTTACATAGGAATAGACGATAAGAACCCCAGAGTATTCTCATGTAAAGCTTCTGCTCCCCCACGGAGCATAATCTTCACACTATCTTTGCAGGGTAAATTTATGTTCAGCATTTAGTGCTCATTGAAATGCAATAGCATACAAAATGCATTCCCAGTCTTAGGTGTTTTAATATTCTCAAACCCATTATTTGAAAATAAACTGTATGTTAATAAACACTGACTTTATAATTATCCTTCTACTGTTTATTTCTTTGTTTATTATCTGTATATAGCATGTCCCAAAAAAGTATACATACACTTTGAATAATTATAAAGGCAGTATTTATTAAAATACATTTCATTTTCAGAACTGATGTATAGTCATTAAAGTGTGTATACATTTTGGGGAGCACCCTGTATATCTACTCCCACCCAAATTAGACTACAAGTTACCTCAAATAAAAGAAAAACCTTTGACTTGTTCTTTGCTATCTCTCTTATACCTGAAGCAATACCTCAAAACACATGTGATTAATACATACTTGTTGAATAAATTAATTAATAATTCTGTTCTACTATTTTCAATATCAAAGAAGACCTGATTATGTGGAAAAAAAAAAAAAAAAAAAAAAAAAAAAAAAAGGATAATACTAGAAGCATGTAGATGCATCCTTTGTAACCCAAATTCTTTCTCATTGTTTTATGCAACCAAATTAAGAAACTAGATTCTAACCAAACCAGATTTCAATAACTAGTCAATCACAATGATATTTTACCCCCACAACCAAAACCCCAGATAGTTGTACTGTTTGTTTAGCTTACCACAAACCAATGCAACTTGAATTGGCTCTAGTTGTGTAGAAATTAATGTTTTAAAAAACAACATCAAAATCCCTAATTCAATCTTAAGAAAGTGTCCAATAAGTGGTCAGAGTTGTAAATAAAATATTAAGATTCTTATACTACCCTCAAGAAGATGGGATTTCAAGGTTTGAGGCACAAAGGTGGCAGACCAGGGAATGAGTTAGCATTCCACTCACCCACTGAATGTATGATGTACCATTTACTTAACCCAAATTATCCATGACTCATTTGAAACAATCTGCTTTTTTCTCCTGAAATATAGATGTGTGGATGTGTCACTTCCTCAAAAAAAGAAAATAAACATCCAAAGTGTGTTTCAGCTGATGATTAGATAAAAATGTGGTACATAAAGGGAGTCCCAAAAACATGAATATACACTTTTAACAGAGGATAGCTCAATTTATGTTTCTTTCTTTTCAGCTAGACTAAGCTATGAACGAGGTAAATTCAGCCTAAAATGCTACTGGAAATTTGAAAATGTAGCTAAAGTACAAACACTGCCTTTGTAGTTATGCAAAGTGTGTATACATTTTGGAGGGACACATTTTGGGGGACACAAGGTATCCCAAAAATGCATACAACTTTAACAGCTGGTAACTCACTTAATTTTCACTCCTTTTCAAGTTTCACTGATTTGCAATAATGGGGAGAGCCAGACCAAGTTTAGAACAAAGACTTTCTAATGGGGACACAGAAAAAATAAAAAAGATAAAGTTTACGTATAAATCAGCAATGGTTGATGAATTGAGGGTGCATAAATGCGAAATAAAATAATTATTGATGTATGCAATTCCATTGCTTTGTGTTATCAGCAGTGCCTGGACCAGAATGGTCATCAGTTTAAAAACAAGTATTGATAAAAAAAAAATAATTTCTGTAGATTCTTTTAAATTTTGAAAATAAACTGTATGCTAATAAACACTGATTTTATAATTATTCAAACTGTATATACATTTTTGAGGACACTGAATATATATGCAATGGAATACTACTCAGCCATAAGAAAAGAGGAAATACTGCCATTTGCGACAACATGGATGGACCTTGAGAATATCATGCTAAGCAAAATAAATTGGGCAAAAAGAAGTTAAGAACCTTATGATTTCACTCATATGTGGTTTATAAAACTAAAAGTAACAAATTAATAACAAAAACTCATAGACACAGAAAATAGAATGGTGGTTACGAGGGAAGTGGTGAGGGGTAAAATATACTGGTATGAGGATGGGAGAAGATTTGACTTTGGGTGGTGGGCACACAGTGCAATATCCAGCTGGTTTAACACAGAATTATATGCTTGAAATCTATATAATCCTATTAACCAATGTCACCCCAATAAATTTAACTTTTAAAATAATAAAAAAATGAAAACCAACATAAAAGTTAGATTGCAAAATTAGTACTGAGTCAGATCTTATGCCCTCGATTGCAGAAATACAAAGAAGGTGTTCTCCTTGCCATCAAAATACCAAAGTACATTTCAAAACTGTTCAATCATGAAGAAATATGACCCTGAAAATTAAATCACGGGTGGCAGGATAATCCCTTGTGAGAACTTGAAATGCATTTCAAATTTGCCAGAGCACTACTTTCTAAATGCATTAGTTATCTAGTATCTGTTAAAACACTTATTTAAAACTATTTACAATTTGCTTGTTTGCAATTTCCTCTGTTATATATGACATCATTTTTTCCCATCGACATGAAAATGTCCTATGTAAAATGTCAAGGGAAACCACATGATTATGTGCCAGGGCCCTTGACAGAAGCAAAGTAGTCACACTAGTATTTCCCCGGCTTCTCCTCTCAAACACATTTGAATCCTGTCATCCAAATCATCATAGTGCTAATACATTCCCAAGCACTGAGGACTCAGAGGAGCACGGTGCTTCAGTGTGTTTATAGAATACATTTCACAGAGATAGGCACGAAAGGAACAGTGCACATAATCGCCCGCCAAGAAGAATCCATCTGTCAGAAGAGTGGAACAAACAAGTTCACATTAAAAAACAAAATCTCAATTTTCATTCTATACATTTCATTTTCTTGAGCCTAATTATCAGTGTGCATATAAATGGGAAAAATATGTCTCCCTGGTTACAGTCCAAGATTCTAGTCTTTCTTGGCAGGAGGCAACCAACAATGGCTGCTCATTTCCTTGGGGACTTTACTATGCAGCTGAGAGCATCAGGGCTGGAAATGCCAGGCCAAATTCTGTTGTTGCCAATGTGAAGCTTCGCTTTACTGTTTGTGGCAAATGTGGTATGTGTGAACCACAGAAATATTGTTCATTGTTCCTTCATGTTAACCAATCCTGCCTGGGCTCCAAAAAAGAAGTATAGCCCTGAAAAGCATGTTTCTTTAAATATATTTGTATTGATTTCAGAGAGAGGAAGGGAGAGGGAGGGAGAAATTGAAACATCAATGATGAGAGAAAATCATTGATCTGCTACCTCCCTCATGCCCCCCCGCCCCCCCCCCCCCGGGCGACCCAACCTGTAACATGCAATCCGGTCATGTGCTCTTGACTGAAATCAAACCCAGGACCCTTCAGTCCACAGGCTAGTGTGAGCATTCAGTTTTTCAACTTATTTTTGATAGATTTCTTAAATCCCTGCTCAGTTATGACAGAAACATCAGTCTTCAAAGAGAAAAGAAAATTGCAGACTCATTTAAAAGACTATAATAAAATTCAAATGTTAGAAAAAATGCAGAGGAAATTAAATTATTTACATCACAAAATGTTTTTTTAATTATTTGTACATATTCTGCAAAACTAAATTTCAATTTCAATGTAATTTTAATCACATGAAGCTTAAAAAAAGTTATCTTTTTCTGAAAAAAATTTGAAAAATCATCATAATGAAAAATATTAAAAAAAAAAATACTTAAGGGCTGCTGCGCAAAATGCTGTTAAATTGTCAAAAACATTGTAAAATTAGCCGAAGCCGATTTGGCTCAGTGGTAGAGTGTCGGTCTGTGGACTGAAAGGTCCCAGGTTCGATTCCGGGCAAGAGCATGTACATTGGTTGCGGGCACATCCCAGGTAGGGGGTGTGCAAGAGGCAGCTGGTGGATGTTTCTCTCTCATTGACATTTCTAGCTCTCTATCTCTCTCCTTTCCTCTCTGTAAAAAATCAATAAAATATATTTTAAAATAGAAAAATAATAAAAAAAACATTGTAAAGTTATAAAAATAATTTTATTAGCTGTGTATGATGAATTATCCATTCATTAACTTGCAGATATTGTTGAGTATCTATCTACTCTGTGTCATGCAATCATCTAGGATTAGGGCTGTTGCAGTAAACAAGACTGAGAAAGTCTGCTTTCAAGGTGCTTGTATTTAATAGAATAGATGTTTTTAAAATATGGTATTGTAAGTAGTTTGTTTTATAGACACATTGCCTTTCTTTAAGAATCCTTTCCTATTTTCTATAAGATCTTGAATATCCTTCATATCCATAATAAACTTCTTCTTCAATAACAACAAAAAATACTTTAGTCTTTAGCAACATCCTAAATATTTCTCTTGAATTTCAGATCAAATCTGATGGTTGAAGCAGATAATTGGAAAAACCATCTTATTTCATCTTAATTCACAACACAATTACAATAAATATCCTTGAAGCAATATGAGTGAGGCTTGTTTATCCACAGGGTATATTCACAAAAGAAATATTGAATATGAACATTTTATTTAAATGGATTTTACCATAGATATCTCAAAGTACTGCAAAATTTACATTTTTACTAGAAATATATTTTAGTACTTTTTTTTCTGTTAACATGTGTTGCTAATAAAATAAATACATTTATTACATCACATGTTGCAATGTATTGTCAATAAACCAGTTATATATTTTGCCTGTTTCCAGAGTTTGTGCCATATTACATAATACATTTATGTTACCTCAGTTGCTAATATAAGTCCTAATCAAAATTAGGCAAATTTAAGTTGTTTATGGTGCATTTTGTGATGCAGCGTATTTTTAAAATGTAGCTTAAAATATGTCTATTTTTCTTTTCCAATAGCTTCCAGTGTTTTGACATGATTAAAATCATTCCTGACCAATAGGATGTTCAATTAATCTCTTATATCCTGTCTAATTAAACAGCAAATTGACCTTCACTCCAAGACACAGTATGGCTGCCCCCATGTGGACACAAGATGGCTGCCACAAGATAGCCAGCAAGGGGGGGGGGGGGAGGGCAGTTGTGGGCAATCAGGCCAGCAGAGGAGGGCAGTTAGGGGTGACCGGGCTGGCAGAAGAGGGCATTTGGGGGGACCAGGCCTGCAAGGGAGGGCAGTTGGGGAGGGGGGACCAGGCCTGCAAAAGGGGGCAGTTTGGGGGACCAGGCCTGCAGAGAAGGGCAGTTAGGGGCAATCAGGCCAGCAGCAGACCAATTAGGTATCTATTAGGCTAGCAGCGAGTGGTTAGGGGGTGATCAGGCTGGCAGGCAGAAGCAGTTAAGGACAATCAGGCAGGCAAGCAAATGAGCGGTTGGGTGCCAGCACTCCTGAATTGTGAGAGGGATGTCCTACTGCCTGTTTAGGCCTAATCCCACCAGGATCGGGCCTACATGGGCAGTCAGACATAGCTCAAGGTGTTCCAGATTGGAGAGGGTACAGGGTGGAATGAGGGACACATCCTGCCCCTCTCCCATGCATGAATTTCGTGCACCGGGCGTCTAGTTTTATTATGAAATGCTTGTTTTTCATTTACATTGTTTTATCTAAAAATTATTTTTGTGAGTATGAGATAATAATATATATGTTTGTGCATTTTTTATTTAGAATATCAGTTGGGTCAACACATTCATTAAGTCAGCTATTAAATTATCACAAAATTAAAGTACACCAGTAACAAAATTTCAATTATGTACACTGGAATCTATTTGTTTTTCACTTTGTTTCACTCTTTGATTTTGTATTCTTATTCTAATACTATTTTTATACTATTAATTTTTTTAAAGTTTCAGTATCTTATTGAGGAAGATTGAGTAGTTTTCTGTATGTGATGTAATACTTGACATACTTGGTTTTAGTTCTATTTTCTTATTCAATGCTTGCTTTCATGTCATTTTATTGTTATCATGGTTTTCCATTTCTATATTTTAGCAATTTATTTAAAAGCCTGCAAATTGTGTTTTTTTTTTAAACTCTTCCTTTGGGGATTTCTGCTTTCAACTATGATATTTTAGCTTATTTTGGGCTATCTTGTTCCTTAAAAAAATTAGTATAAAAATTGTAAAAGTATACAAAAACAGCTCTTTGAAATCGGAATTTTATAAGGCAAAAACGCCAGAGTGGAGACAAAAGCGTTAAATGCCACTTTTGTTTCCATCTATTTATTGATTAATAACAGTAGGAAACTCAGCAAACAAGTATAAACAAGCCCAGAATTTATGCTAGTCTCATGGGATTAAGGTGACAAATAATTGCATTTTAAAGCCACAGCTGCTCTAATACTGGAGGAGAAGAATCTGTAGAAAAGGGAAGTACAGAGAAATAGGACTTACATTCTGTGCTCCTTTTCCCTTAAAGCATATTCATTTCTTAAGGTTAAGGGACAAGCGCTAAGAATTGAAGGATTTATATTTGTAGTCTAAGCCAGATACCAACAGTTTGTGACCCAAAGGTTAAAGTCAATCTAACCCATCTGATAATGTAAATAAAGTTTTATTGGAACAAAGACATACTCAATCAAGCATTCCTGTTATCTGTATGGGTGCTTTTGTGATGCAAAGGTAGAACTGAGTAGTTAAGACAGAGACCATATGACCAAAAAAGCCTAAACTGTTTACTATTTGGCTGTTCACAGAAAAAAATAAATGCTGACCCCTGGTCTCAATCTAACACTTTTAATTATAAACTAGAATCTCTTGATACTTATGTTAGGAAAAGAGGCATAAATTAAGATTGTCCTAAATAAAAGCCTACAGGAAATTGATGAACCTTCATAATGACTAAAATACCCCATCCCATTTGACCAGAAAACATTGCTCCTGCATCCTGCTACATTCTAGGAGCAAAGTGAATAGAGTTTAAAAGGAGATAGGATCTTGCACAGCCTCCAGGATTTTCCAAACACAATGCTGACATTAAATAAATGGCTTCCAATATTATCAGGAGAATGAATAGAAATAACAGAAATTCAAAGAAAAAAATCAGACAAAAGAAACAGACCCAGAAATTTTAGAGATATTAGAGTCTCTAACAAACATTTTTTAATTACTATGATTAGTGTGCTCAAGAAAAGAGGGAAAATACAGAGATCTGTAACAGAAATGTGGAATCTATAAAATTAGAAAATCTTTGGAAATTCTAAATCTGAGAAATACAATAACTGAACTTAAACATTTAAGGAATAGGCTTAAAAGCAGAATAGTAAATAAATGAGAAGTCTGGTGAAGTAGAAAGAGGTATAGCACTAAATATTCAAGAAAATACAGAAAAGAACAAAAGAGCCAACAGTCTGTGTCATTCATACAATTGGATTTGCATTAAAGGAGGAGAGAAAAAAAGGGCAGACAAATAACAGGAAATATTGGCTATGAACTTTTCAATTCTGATCAAAATCAAGCCACATATTTTAAATGTTTTATTTAAATTAAAGGGAAGGTGGGGGTGGGTGGAAAGAGATTAACCAAAGAACTTATATTCATAACCTATGGACACAGATAAAACAATGTGGTAAAAGTTTTTTGTTTTTTGGGGGGAGGGGGGGAGGGTTTGGTCTAAAAGCCATCAAAATGTATTTAAATAATATCATTTTCTTAAGAAAGCTTACTATTCCAGAAATTTATTCTAAACAAATATAACCGAAGGAATTTGCATGCAACTGAAGTAAAAGACCAAAATAGACTCATTCTTATATGGCAGTAAAACAAATAGATCATTACTGGAAATACCACTATAATAACTTTTCTTTTTACACAACAGTTTTGTGCAGAACATAATTTTATGAACAGTATCTCCTTTTATGTGAATTCCATAAAATCTATTGTAGAATCCATGCCAAAATAATTATGTGCTTATGCATTCTAATTTCAATAGAAAGTTATAACAATAAAATCATTTCTTACTTAGACATATATTTGTCAATAGATTTTTCATAACCTTCAAAATTTCATATGAGAAGATAAATGTGATGGCTATGAATTTCTTAGCCAAATGACCTGGTCAAATCAGAAAAACATTTAACATCATAAGGAAGATTTTTCAGAGATATGTCCAATACCCTCTAAAAAAATCCTTCTTTTCCTCTAATAATTATATCAAATAGAAAGTTAAACCTTCAGGAGTCTAGAGTTGTCCAAGTGCTAAATATATTGAATTACTAGGATGTAATTTCCTTTCTTGTTTTCTGGATTTCAAATGACGATGCCATGGCAGCAAACAGAGCTGAACCAAATTAACATTGAACAATGAAGAAAAATGAACCTGGCATCTCAGCCCAAAGGATCTTACCAAAGAATCATAGTTTCTTTTTTATTTCTAAACTTATACCATTTTCAGAGGGTAGATGGAAAAAGCAGATTGAATTCAGGGAATTTCAAATATTTGTGTAGAGAAATGCTAATTATAATTATCTACTTTTATATAGCAAATGTCATATTGCCTCAGAGCACTAGATTAAAAGCTGTTATTCTTTTGATTTAGTAATACAATAAATATTTATATGTAAGGCGGCAGGCAGGTTACTGTCTGAGACAAACCTACATTTGTGAGCAATATTGTTAGTGGGAGTTCCTGAACCATCTACCCATGATTGCTCACAGACTTCCCACCATCCATGGAATCAATTATGACAAGTTTCAATGTTAAAAGAACCTCTGAGATATACTTCAATAACTCAATTATAAAAGTGAAGGAATGGAAGATCAACAAGATTAAAATACTTCTTGTCATTACTTGGTAGAGTTGGAAAAGATCCCTGGTTTCCAGATTTCCACTAACTCAGATTTTTATAGTTACCAGATATCAACTACTAGTTAATTCAATAGATACAGCTGGAGTTTTCTCATCATATATGTGTGAGTGTGTGTGTGTGTGTGTGTTTTCATTGTTTATATAAAATCTCACTCACTTTTAATATATTCAGAGAAGACAATTATCCAACTAATTATCTGAATGAGAAAGAGGGGAAAGATCACTGCGATCTTCAGGGGTTTTGCTGGGTGAAAATAATGAATTTGGTCTTTGGCATGTTAAGTATTAGCTATCAACAGAACAGCATTTATTTGAGTGCACTGTGGGAAAGAAAAACAACTACATCTCAATGTGTTAAAAGCTATAGATTTAACATGCCACAAAGTTTTTGGAATGAATTAATTCATTCAAATTAATCCTCTACAAAACACAAAATGAAAGCAGAAAGTCTGTCAGGAAATCTCAAGAATAATGATAATAGTGTGACACAGAGATGAAAGGTGAGGTGGTTCTTTGGTGAGAAGTTCCCATAGAAAAATAATGTATTTTAAAAAGTGGATTGAAGAACATTTGTTATAAATAATCAAAGCAACACTTATGCCATTTGAATTCTACCAATTTGTAAATGGATTCAGCTTTGTAAGGGAGCTTGACATATGCAGCAACAATGTGGTAGACAATTGTTAAAGAAGTTATGAGCTGTATATTGAAATTTCTTCAACTATTGTGAAATAAAGAAAATAATTTTCCTATTAAATGACAGACTAGATAGAGCTTTGAAAAGAAATCTCTAAACTAGAGGTGGGAACCCTTTTTTTGTCAAGGAGCAATTGGATATTTATAACATCATTTGCTGACTACACAAAATTATCAACTTAAAATTGGCCTGCTATATAAGCAGGACCTGGAACATCTGTTTCTGAGCAGCAGCATGTCCTTAAACTAGTTACTTGGTGGACGAGAGATTTCTTCATCTACTTGCCCTGCCAACTTCATGGGGGTTTGGGAGTTGGGGGAGAAGAAAAGATATTATGGCTTATGAGTAAAAGACTGAAATATTTTTCTCCTGTTGCATATAAAGTTAAAATTAGTTTGAGCGAGATTGAACTAGCAATAATATGCAGAAAGAATTAATGAAAGAAAAAACAAAGGTAAAGAGACTGTTTAAGAAACTGTTACTATAATCCAGGAATAGAAACAATTAGTCCCTTTAATTGATGTTCTGGTTGTGAGAGCCAAGGGGAGATTTACATGTCAGTAATTTTGTGATGTTATAATTTACTGAGTTTCATACATGTGAGATGTAGATTCACAATAGTGGGTAGTAAAAGGTGACTTGAAAATTTTGTATACAATATTGAAAGATGATAGTGACAAATAGAGTTGGGAAAATTTAGGAGGAACATCTATGTCACTGAAAGCACTTTTAGATTTAGACTCTGAGGAAATGGCTAATATTAACCATTAAGCATGAAGTGAAGATCGCCTGCCATGAGGCATTTGGGTGAATAAATTAGCAACTTTAGACACTTGTTTGCATCTTCCCAGAAAAATGAAATCCTGCTGAGCATCAATTTACCATCACAGCAAGAAAACCAAGAAGGACAGACTATATAAACTTTGTGTGGCTTCCATCTCACAAGGCACACAGGGTAAGAAGTACCTGTGGAGCCACAATAAATGTTACAATATAGGAGTGTTTTCACTCCACTTCTTCACATTTTTTATTAACTCCAATCCTGCCTATCAATATCCTCACAGTTTTTCAAGTTCCCGGGTCTTTTACCTGTGCTCCAAATCTTGTCCTCTTAAGTGTAAGTCATATGATAGCTATCATTTTCTCCAGTTATTTCCAGCTTTTAAAGCTCCCCACTCTTCTGAAGTGAGTCGTTGAAATTGTTGCCACTCGGCTGTTTTTTGCAAATAGGTTCTGACAGAGTTTAAAGCACTGCTAATGCTATCAATGACTGTGCCAAGATTGCTAACAAGTGGCCAAGTGGTGTCTGAAAAGATCCTCTTCCTGCGGGCCCTCTGGTGAGGATAACCTCCTTTCTTATTTTTGCTTTGCCATTTCTACTGGCATGCGAATAATGAATCCATAGAAAGTAGACTGGAAAACAATCTTAGTGTTTTCGACTTAACTCCTAACTCATACAGTCACAGTGTCCTCGAGGCACAGAGGTGGGCTTTAGCACTGTTCCTTCCAAGTTTCATAGGTTAAATGTGCAGTGAAAGCAGATTGCTTAAACAGAAATAATAGAACATAAGAGAGGTCGTAAGTGGAGATGTGGATTTTGGAGTCAAATGCTGAGCAGTGAAAAGAAAGTAGATGCTCTTTCTATATAAAACCAAGGAAGAGGGTATTTCAAGAAATAAAGGCTGGAGCACCTGGTGGCAACTTTAGACACTTGTTTGCATCTTCCCAGAAAAATGAAATCCTGGCGGCAAATGAGGGCCCAAATTGCCAGAATTACACAACACTATAAACTTCAAATGATACTCCAGGACCAAATCCCAGAAGTAAAGGAAACAGAAAAAAAGAAGAAAAAAACCCTAAACATTGTAGAACATGAAATCTATTGCAAATAATATAATAGAAAATCTCTTCTTCCAACCAAATAACTTCATCCCCAGCTACTAGTAATATTCAAAATCTCTAGTAAACATAGGTCCAGATTAGAGGGGTGGAAGCAGAGTATAGGACATATGAACTGGATAGAGTGATTACTAAAACATTACAGAGAAAGTATTTTGATAATGAGAAAGAGCTTGATGGAACTTGGCTGGTTTTAAGAGACAGTATGTCCATGTAATTGTGTTTTAAAAGCAATTTTCTAGAAATGACTAAAGAATAAAGTTTTAATGCATTTTGTTGAACCTAATGTATATCTATTTGTAACGTGGTTATAAACTGAAATGCTTCAAAGAATTTCTGTGTTTTATAGACTACAGTACGGAGTATGAAAAGCTAAGGCTGCTCTGAGAGAAATGGGTGTGGCTCAGCAGTTCATTGCCCTGATATGTAACCTGAACTGTAGACAGGAAGGCACTGTAAAGATGGAATATGGAGAGAGAATGGTTTCCTAAAGCAAAGGTGTCACAAAAGGGTGCATTTTATTTCCCTGTGTGTTGGATCTGTACACAGAAGACATCTTATGAACAATGGGGTTATAGTCTGAGGAAGGAGGAGTGAAAATTGGTGAAAGAAATCTCAATAACTTAAGATATGCAGATGACCTAATCTTACTGCAAGAAAATAGCAATGATTGGAAAGGACTTCTAGTGAAAGAAAAATGTGCTAAAGCAGGAATTAATTTGAACATCAAGACAAAAGAAATACACAACTTCAACATAGACAACAAAGACATTGAAGTGGTTAAATATTGTGCTTACCTTGGTTCAGCTATCTATTCAAATGGAGACTGCTGCTGAGGAATCAAGGTAAGGCTGGGACTCAGAGGGCAGCAATGGAAGAATCAGGAAAGATCACTGAGAGCAAAGATGTGTCAACAGAGGCCAAGGCTAAAATCATTCACACCCTTGTATTCCTCCATGTAGAAAAGTGAACAGTTGGACAGCAAAAAAAGATGATAGAAAAAAAAACCAAACAGATTCACTTGAAATATGGTTTTAGAGGAGAGATCTGAAGATACTGTGGACCACCAGAAAGACGAACAGGTGGGTGCTAGAGCATATTAAGCCTAAAACTTTGCTGGAGGCAAATATGACTAGACTGCTGTCCTATCTTAGCCACATGGTGAGAAGGCAGGACTCTTTGAAAAATACAATGATGCTAGGAATAACAGGGGGCAGGGGGAAAAGAAGAATGCCAAATATATCATGGGTTGACTCCATAAAAGAAGCCGCAGGCAGGAGCTGAGCAGGGCTATTGGGGACAGGACATGTGGACATAACTCATTTACAGAATCACCAGGAGTTGACGCTGAGTCAATGGCATGTAACATACACATTATATCTCTCATTCATTTTTTATTGTCAATACTCTAAAGCACATGTGTCAAACACAAGGCCCGCGGGCCAAATCCGTCCCGCCAGGCCTTGCAATGTGGCCCGCATCGCGCTGTCATCACTGCACTCCGCTGCATTTCCATCACAATGACAGTTTATGACTGTTCAGTAAACCATTTGGCCCGCGATTTAGGCTGGATTTTAGATTTTGGCCCCTTCTCTGATTGAGTTCGACACCCCCACTCTAAAGCATATTTCAGAAGAAATAATATTGCAGTAGGAATCTAAATCAATGATTAGAATAAAGAATGAAATATGTCTGGTCTTAAGTATTCACATTTAATGGATATCTTTTGCCATTCAGCTCAAAAAGCAGAAGAGAAACTTGCTCCTGCTTCAAGTCTGATGATTCCTAATCCCACCTCATTATCAGTTAACTGTGAAGTAATATCAAGATGAGATCTAACAACCCCTCAATGTGACATTTGTGAAAAGGAGAATCCTCCAGAAAAAAAGGAAAAGTTTTAAAATCTATAAGCCCAAATATTTGAATTGACAGAGTATAAAAATCCTAATCCCAGAAAATTCAGATTTATCCATATCAAATCAAAATTATTAAACTTGAGTTCTCAAAAATTGAAACCTTCATAATTTTTCCAAGTATATGTACAACCTACCTAAAAATACAAACTACTTTACTTTAAAATACTCTGAATTTTTAACATTTATATGTATATAAACACTGTTTAAGTTTTGTTTTTTTCTTCAATAAATATTTATTGAATGAATAAATTGTGAATACACTTACTTAAGTTACATTTACTCTAAATAGTGTATTATGATTTTGGTGAAAAAAGTTAGGTTAGAGTTTAATAATTTTTAAAGTTGATTAAATACTTTTTAACAAAGACACTTTGCACCATGATATTCCTGCAATAAATTCTCTTACATACTAATGAATTAATAAGCACACCATGAAAAAGCAAAATAATGTTTATGTTATTTATCATATCTACAGGTATGATTGATTAAAGTATTGATATGATTAAAGTATTGATAGCCAATTATATTCTGTGGTTTCTAGAATATACTCTTCTATTACATACTTATAGTATTATAGTTTTATAATAATACATCAAAATATTATATTTCATAGTTAATTATGAAAACTGAGATATATTTTGGTAAATATGCTATCAGTAGTATAGAAAAATCAGTATAGACCCTGTTGGATTACTGAGTAGTATTTTTTTTTATTTTAAGTTCTCTATTGTTTAATGTATTACTTGTTTCCTTTCCCCCCATTGATCTCTCCCCAGCTGCCCCCAACCGCCAGCACATGCTGTCACCACCCCCCAACCTGTGTCTATTGGTTATGCTCATATGCATGCATATAAGTTCTTTGGTTGATCTCTTACCCTCTCACCTTCCCCCCAGCCCCGCCACCTTCCCTTATAGATTGGACAGTCTATTTGATGCTTTTATGACTCTGGTTCTGCTTTTGTTCATCAGTTTATGTTGTTCATCATATTCCACAAATAAGTGAGATCATGTGATATATGTCTTTCTCTGACTGGCTTATTTCACTTGGCATAAGGCTCTCCAGTTTTATCCAGGCTGTTGCAAATGGTAAAAGTTTTATATTTGCCTGTTCTTACGGAATTATTGCAAAAATGTGTGTTATAGGACATAGTGCCTGGACCCAGTTTTTATTTTCTATGCACTCTTTCTTCCTTCCAAAGGCTAATCTTTCAGAGAGGAGAGAGGCTGGTATAGATTAATGCATAGGATTTCATTTATGTTTCTGGGTCTCTTTTTAAATTCCTTAATATCCCTAGAACTCATATCACTATTCATTTAAGGATTTAAAAAACGTATTGGATTTTGAAGGACCTGTTTTCATTCTAATAGCATGTCCTATATAAAAAAAAAACTAATATGCTAAGTGGCTGGTCATCAGGTCGTCTGTTTAACCAATCAAAGCATAATATGCTAATGATATGCTAAGGCCACTCAACCACTGGCTATGAGGTGCACTGACCACCAGGGAGCAGGTGCTCTGACCAGTAGGTTAGCTTGCTCCTGGGGTCTGGCCAATCAGGACTGAGCCAGATGGGCTGGAGCCATCCCATAGTCCCTACCTGGCTGGACAACCTCATGACTCCCTCCCTGGCTTCAATCATGCATCAGTAGGGTCCCCTGGCCTGGCCTGTGTCTTCTCACAATCTAGGACCTTTTGGGGGATGTTGGAGAGCCGGTTGGGCCCGATCCCCACAGGCCATATGGAGGGACCCCATTGGTGCATGAATTCATGCACTGGGCCTCTAGTATGAAATAACTACTGTACTAGAGATAGTCACTATATATTTTGCTTTTATTTTTAATCATTCAGATTTATCTGCTATTTTCTTCTCTAAATAAGAAAGCTGACATATATTCCTAATAATAAAATGTTATCTGTGTTACTTGGTGTGGAAAACTTTCCCTGAATACCTTCAGATTTATTTTCTGGGGAAAATGTACCACCTTGTCCTTTATAAACCCATGAGACTGGTATATCCAGGTGCAGTAATGTAGCTGCTGCTTAGCTCAGGAGCTGTGGTGATGCTAGGATTTTCATCTTTCATTGCACCTCTGGTGTCGGTTCATTTCTCATCTTCCTACATGCCCCATAGAGCTGATCTGAGTACAGAAAACCCTTTGAAGTCACTTGAAATTCTTGCTCTAATGAAGCCTGAAGGACATGCAAAGTCAGAAACATGGCCGTGATTGCAAAAAATATGAAAATTAAGTCAGCTTTACAAATGTGTTTCTTATACTTTAAGGCATATCTATGTGTCTACATGTGTATGCTTACAGCAAAAAAAAAAAAAAAATAGAGATGCAAGTTGTAATTTTGCAAAAACATAATGCTTATATGGATATGCCTACTACATTTAAGGCAAATTATTTCACATAAGAAAAAAATAGATTAAGTAAAGTAGTGCAAGAATACCTTCAGAGGCTCTTATAGAAAACACACACAGATATGCATATAGATACATATATATGCAAATATATGTTTTTTTAAATAATGCACTCTAAGACGAACTATGAATTAAAAACACTATTAATGGTTCTGATACTTTGATATCAACTACATAGGCTAAAATCTTAAAATCACATCAAATACACAGTAGGGCAAAAGTAGGTTTAAAGTTGTGAGTACATAAAACAAAGTTTATTCTTATATTATCATGTGTTAAATATTGTCTTATTTTTCATACTAACAATCGTAAACCTACTTTTGCCCCACATGTATAACCCCATTTTCCAATATAAGTATTCTCCAGTGTGCCAGTAACCAGCAGCAAATGAATGTTCATTTGGGGTTGGGGCACAAACCCCATTTCTGCTTTGCAGGCACACATTGCCAGTTAGCCTCTGCCTGTAGGGAGGGTTAGAGGAGACTGCAGGGTTGTAGGCTGTTAGCATCCTTTGAGTTTTGCACACTTTCTGTTTTTGTCCCTTTCATCCAAGCCCTCCATTTTTACATTTGGCAGATGTAACTTGTTCTAGTAGTTGTAGCAACAAAACCTACTTTGCATTTGTTCTCACTACTTGAAGAATCAACCCTATCACAAATGCACAGAGACAACAGCAGCTATGGTCAGTACCCCTTCCTAAGATGTCTGATTTTCAACTTTAGTCCATGCCCCAAAGTACTTAATTTTAATAATTTCAACCATTCAAAAGATGTTAGTTGATACATACAATTGCTATCTCTGTGGCATCTTAACAGTTTTAGACTGAATTCTCTCTTGACTCAGACTGGAATCCATATTTAGTTTAATCTACTTTATAGAGTTAACCACATTTTTTTAATGTAAAAACACTTTTGAGTGCAAATAGCTCTCCCAGATAAACCAGAACATACTGTCATCCTAGATGTAATCCTAACTGAAATTCTGGACAGCAAAGTTAATAGTTAGAAGTAGAATTAATTGGTCTTCGTATTGACCTCACATACCTGGAGGTTCAGAATTTCCTCTCCAGCAACTGCAACATTTCACTATTAGTAAGGTTACAATGTTGGAAAGTAAATTCTTACCATGACTATAATGAGAGGTATTAATGTTACAATAATTGCTGACATGCTACTGACCTTTCTAAGGTGCATATTTGACTAGATCTCTCCTCTTTTTAAAACTATTTATGTTTGTCCAGTTATCTACACTAATAAGAGAGAAACATGAAAATTGACCATAACTGTGTTACACCCACAAGCCACACCCACCATCCAATCAGGAGCGAGTATGCAAATTAACCCAACCAAAATGGCTGCAGCCACAGAATGAATAGAAGGCTTGGGTTTCCCCAGCAATGGAGAAAGCCAAGCTTCTTGCCTGCTCTGGCCAGCACTGACCTCTGCTCAAGGCTACAAATGTTCAATTATAGAAGATAGATAAATCCCAACAAAAATGATGGCAGCCACAGAGCTGGAGAGAGCAGGGGGCTTGGGTTTCCACTGGCAATGGAAGAAGCCAAGCTTCCTGGCCAGCCCTGGCCTCCATTCAAGGCTACAAAGTTTCAATTATAGAAGATAAATAAATCCTAGATACCAGGGCCTCCACTTGGGTCACTAGGGGGCATGTCTGGCCTGAAAACCACCACAGGCCCCTCGCCCAGGTCATCCCATGCCTCAAGGAAACTCCCAACCTTATCCAAAACACCCTTCAGGGCAAACCACCAAGCTCCATCCATGCACTAGGCTTCTATCCTATCTAATAAAAGAGTAACGTGCAAATTGACTGTCACTCCAACACACAAGATGGCTGCCTCCATTTGGTCAAAGATGGCTGCCCTCATGTGGACACAAGATGGCTGCCACAGGTGGCCAGCAGGGAAGGGCAGTTGGGAGGGACCAGGCCTGCAAGGGAGGGAAGTTGTGGGCAATCATACCTGCAGGGGAGGGCAGTTACAGGTGACCGGGCCTGCAGGGGAGGGCAGTTAAAGGCAATCAGGCTGACAAGGGAGCAGTTAGGCATCAATTAGGCTGGCAGGGGAGTGGTTAGGGGGTGATCAGGGTGGAGGCAGAAGCGGTTAGGGGCAATCAGGAAGGCAAGCAGGCAAGCAGTTGGGAGCCAGCAGTCCAGGATTGTGAGAGGGAGTCCTTCTGCCTGTTTAGGCCCAGCAGTCAAACATCCCCTGAGGGGTCCCAAATTGGAGAGGGTGCAGGCTGAGTTGAGGGACACACACCCTCGTGCATGAATTTTGTGCACCAGGCCTCTAGTATCAGTTAAAGTTCAGACTTTGCTGTAGATTTCTCTGAGAAACTCCAAAGAGTGGGTGGGATGCATCTTAAATGAATACTCATAGAACCTTTAGTAACTAACTGACACCATAACACTAAAAATAATGTTATTGTATGTATTAACAACAAGATCATAAATTCTGTGAATCAGAGACTGTGGTGTTCACCAAGGCCAGTGGTGAGCACATTTTTAGCACATGGAATAATCTCAATAAGTGTACACAATATGTAATGTCTATTGTACACACAAAGAAATTAGTGACAGCAGAACTAGAAAGAGTACACATTCTACTGGAGCAGCACTTCAGTTTTTTGGAAGTTCTCCCTACATTTTTAAGTAAGATAATTGGGAAGAGGGGAGGTATTATTTTATTTTCAGGGAAAACAAATTTACTCCCACACAGAAGCAGAGAGGTTTAAATAAGAGATGTACGTATATGATTTCTGCATAAACAATTTGGGGACATTGTCCCAAAGGCATCTACCTGTGGTGCCCACACTCACACAAGCGGTAGTTTGACATATTGTTGGCCTACTTTAGGAAAAGTTCAATTATAACATTTTTAAAAACAGAATCCCAAAACACCAATCAGAAAGAACATATGCATCCCTATGTTCATAGCTGCATTAGTTACAATAGCCAAGATCTGGAAACAGCCCAAGTGCCCATCAGCAAATAAGTAGTGGGTAGGAGGTGGGGGAGGGGGGAAGCTGTGGTACATTTACAATACAGCTATAAAAAGGAACTTTTACCCTTTGCAAAAGCATGGATGGGTATGGAGTGTATTATGCTAAGTGAAACAAGCCAGTCAGAGAAAGAGAAATACCATTTGATCTCACTAGTATGTGGAATCTAATGAGCAAAATAAACCGAGGAACAAAATAGAACCAGAAGCATGGATACCTGAGTCAGACTGGCCGGTGCCTGAGGGGAGGAGAGGGAGGAGACTGGATAAAGGAAGTGATGGGATTAGCTGAATTAGCTAATGAATATGTATGCACACCCCATGGACACAGACAATAGTTTGGTGAAGCCACGAGAGAGGGAGGTGGGGGTGGATGTAGGTGGGCAAAGGGTAAGGAAAGGTGGTACGCCTATAATTATGTCAACATTAAAAAAATTTAATAACAAATATTTTTTTTTAGAAAGACCTTTTATGTGAGAAAGGGAAGTTGTTGTTTTGTTGTTTTTCCAGCCTAGAGTGTCTTAAATGGAAAGGTTTATAAACCATATAAAATAGGGAACCCTTTTTAACATTGTTTCACGTATTTCATAGGGATCAGAATAGAATCAAAGGCATCTCAAACATGTTCTTCTTGATTAATCTTGATATTGCTCATAAATTCAGCAGCTTCATAAAATGTATTTCAATATGGAGAAAGAAAGTAGTCCAAAAATATAAACTAGATAATCCTCTAACTTTATCAACTTTCCCTAGGCAATAATTATTACCCTTTTGCCCTTTTGTGCCCTTGCTGTTTTGTAACTTGACTCTGATTAACTACATTTTAACTACAAATTTCCACAACCTACATACAACCCTGCAAAAGTGCAGATTGAAATAAAAAGAATGAAGCATATGTTTCACTATTAAGAATAATAAGATACCAATTGTCATAAAAGGTTATCTACAATTTATAACATTAAGACTAGCTTATAAGACATTTTAAATTTATTTTTAGGCATTTGCAAGATATAATGCATAAAAATTTTTATAATTGTTTAAATTACCTTCAGGGAAGTGCCTCATTAAGAAGCTTCATAGCTCGGGAATGATGAATGTAAGCCCTATGCCCTCACTGTCTTTTCAGCCTCCTGTAGGTTTTTCTTCTGATCAAGTACATGGCTGACAGTGAGGAGGGAACAGCCTGCACTCTGAAGAATTAATTTCAATATCACTGAAGGAAAAAGGAATCAGAAAAGACACCATTACTCTTGGAGAATACTTATACTTGTCCCTTGGCCTAAATATAAAGAGGAATGATATATCAACCTCTGGCTGAAATATCCCTGCTTATTACCTCTATCATTTCACAGTCATTCCAAGACATTAATTAAATTGAATTCTATATATTCTTATATCTTGTAGATTTTTTTTTAACCTTAAGAGTTATCCCATCTGTCAGGAATTTAACTGAGTTGAGAGAGAAAGCTAAGCTATCACATATCAGAGTTACCAATTAAATAAAGCATCAAGCCTAAAAAAGTAAAGAGTTATACATTTAACCACTTATTGAGATGGTAGAAGATGGAGTCTAAAACTAGTGAAAGCTCCAACTCCCCAGTTTCACTCACCCCATGGAGGAGTGCACCAATCAAGGCTGAGGTGGAACAGTATCAGACATAAGGGTCATTTCACTGTGGGAAAAGCCCCAACAAAAGGGGGCTTCTGGTGGTTGTATGGACTGGGGGAGGCAGGAGTGTGAGGGGGAAGGCTAGGAGTGGAGAAGTGGTGGGTACTGAGTATGAGTGGGGAAAACTGTCCTCAAGATTCCCCTCCTTTCTTCTCCCTTAAGGAGGGCTCGGCAAGGGCACTTGCAGAGCAACCCACCTGGGACCCATGACAAAGGGAGGGGCTGTGTATCCAGGCTGGTGTGTGCAGGGCAGCATCCCTGTGGTCACTGCCAGGAAGAGCCTTCACAAGGCTTATAATGAGGCCTGAGATTCACACACAGGTTTCTAACCAGAAGCCAGGGTTCCTCACCACCTCTGAATTTTCTAAAAGAAACCATTCTTTGATTTGTTTGGTGTGAAACCAACAGGCTATAATTAGGCCAGAGTTTTAATATGTGTTTAACTAGTCCAACAGAGTACTGACTATTGGGTTGCACTATTACTTGAATACTAAGGATTAACACTTTGCATATAGATTTTTATTAAAGTTTCAGATATGGCATGCATATTTGAGAGCTTGTTTGGAGGTTCTAGCAGGGGAGCGCAGCTACTCGTATACCCTTGACCGAAGACCGGTCCTCTCCTCTTGGGGGAAAGTCGTCCTCTTCGACCGAGCGCGCAGCTTCGGGAGGGACGCACATGGATCGGTGAGGGGGGAGGGGGACACCCGTCTAGCCTGCCAGATCAGCCGAATCAACCCTGGCGATCAATGGGGTGACAGATGTCGCAGCCAGATCGCCCTCACATCCGGCATGCATATTTGAAGGTCATTTTTTATGTCAATCAACGCATGGTTAATTAATAAACAATTATAGATCAGTTATCTTATTCATTCTAGTTCTTTATATAACTATATATATATATATATATAGTTATTAATTACAGAGAGGAAGGGAGAGAAAGAGACAGACAGAAACATCAGTAATGAGAGAGAATCACTAATCAGCTGCCTCCTGCCACCTCCTACTGGGGATCCAGCTCGCAATGCTGGCATGTGCCTGATCTGGAATCAAAAGGTGACCTCCTGGTTTATAGGTCGGCACTCCACCACTGAGCCACGGGAGCTGGACCATTCTAGTTCTTTTTTAGAAAGCATTTTATGTTTCTCATTTCAAAGGAAAAAAATCAAACTCAAATAGAACCTAAGTAGTGCTATTTTAGTGTCTGCTTAAGGTATGAACTTTAGCTAGAAAGTTGTAGCATGATATCAATTTGTGGACAACTTGTATTATTAATAGTCTACTATTAAATTAAAGAGGCCTGAGGCAGGACAAGTAAGATTGCAAAACGCTGGGATTGCTGATTTGTGTGGGCACATTGCTATGTCAAGTCCTAGTGGGCCTTCCCGTGACAGTATTTTATGATATGACTTCAAGTTCTTAACAGGGAAAATGCACAATGACATCCCAGACTGTAGCAAATATGTCATCTTTTCTTACCTTGTTATTGCATTGTATTTTATTTTGTCCTTTTAACAGATAAACTAAGGCATATTGCAAATGTTAAGAGTTTATTTAAGCAAAAATCTACTTAAATTGGGCAGTGCCAAATCAAAACTGGTTAGGAGCACTCCACCTACAGCTAGGTAAAAGCTTATAGAGAGAACAAGCAGAAGCCAAGCAAGGGAATTGTTTGATGAGATAGCGTGAGCAGTTGTATTATCTGGGAAAGCCTACTTGGCTGTTTATGATTGGTTGTCCTTAGGTCTGGATTTCTTAATCTTGAGTCATTTACAGGCTTTAGGTTTTGATTTGCCTATTCAGGCTAAGATATTAGACACACCAGTCTCATGGCCTCTCTCTTCATTTAGTCCCAATTAATATTTTTTAATTTTGAAATAAATTTTATCTAAGTTTTAATTGATTCCTGCTTTTTTGTCAGCTTGCAATTGCCTGAAACATTTTCATCCATCCATTTATTTGTACCATTACTGGGATTTTGATGTTTCTATTAGAACCTCTGAAACTGGATTTTGTGTAATTAGCACAATCTGAAAGCCTGAAGGAAAACTTTATGATACCTTTAGAAACATCATTAATCGATCATGTTGTTTGGCATCCTTCTGTTTTATGTTTTTACTACTTATTTTACGTTTTTGTTGATACTTCTTTATGTTTTTTGGATTGAACCTGATTCTCTTCATTCCCTTTTCCTCCCTGACCCATAATTTGTAAGTTTCACAATTCTTTACAGTGCCACCAATGTTTATCTTCTTATTTAATCTGAATGCTTTAAAATACAGCCTTTAAAGCTTTAAAGCAAAGTTTTATATGCAAACACCATTGGTTAGTGCAATCCCAGAATTAAGTGACACAGAATTAAGAAAAGAGAAATGATACAGAGAAGGAAAGAGTACATAGCTGAGTTGACCACAGCTGCTTAACAAGTGATAGAAGATAGGATGGATCCTCTCCCAAATTTTATTGTCACATTTTATTCCAGGAGGTGTCAACTCAACACCAATTCCAAAGTGTCCATATATGAAGCTGCACCAGCCTCAAGGAGGTCCAGAGGCAGAAGCCGGTGGAAGGCAAGACACTGTGTCCAGATCTAGGAGGTACTCAGAGCTAACTGAGCAGTGGCCCCTCCTCCCCAGTCCCCAGCAGGACGTAGCAGCAGCTGCAGCAAACTGGCTGTCACCCTAAGCCACTGTCAAGACAGCTTTGGCAGGACAGCAAGGCAGGTGCACAGACCTGGGGTGGTACTGAAACAAACTGTTACATCTTCCCATCCTAAACCATCTATGATAGTTTCACATTTAAATGAAATAATAACTGAACCCAACACAAAAATATTTAACCTCCTTAATACTCTCTTCCATATTAATAACATCTTTAGAATGTTAAAATTTTACAGTAGAATAGAATACTTTAAATTTCCTCCTTCAGAATTCTATAGAATATATATACATTGATAATTATATCAATTATAATAATAAATGGACCACTATCCTTCCATTGCATTACCCTGACTGATAAGGAATATTGTTGTTCCCATTTTTTAGGTTATTTTGATATCTCACTAAATATTTTAGTATCTTTTAATTGTTACCCTTGAGTAATTACATTAACTGGGCAAATATCCTTACACTGAACAAATCAAAATATAAATTATAGATTAAATTCACAGAGCATATTTGATTGCTAATTTCTCTTCTTATTTTCTTGTATGGTTTGGTGCTTGATACCTTGTTCATTCTGGAAATGAGAACGTATTTCTGCACACTTAACAGCTGATCCTATTCATTCTTTAATACAATGTGTTCCTGGATAAAGGGAATAACCATAGTAAATATGAATGGGAAGTGACAATGGCGGCATAGGGTGACCTATGTATATGTTTATGGACCTATAAAGTCTAGGATACAGTTTCTTGATTATTTTCATTATTACAGACTAGACAAGGGAGAAGTTATCTTTAGTGTGCTGTTTCAGAGCATGAATCACACTTTACAAGCTGTTCTTTTCAGCGTATAATGTAAACTAATCTTCTAATAAGACACTGTGTCCTTCCAGAGTCTTCAGTGAAGTGCATTCTTGTTTGAACAGTAATAGAGAATAATTATCCTTCCCTGAGATGACCTTTTAACCCCAAAAAACAGTCAAAGTTCATCTGTATGTTTTACTGTTATGTCTATTAACACTGTTTCCAAGGAGTAGAGAGTATTACACAAAGCATTATTGAGCCAGATTTCCATTATACAATAACAACAAACAATCTTCGCAGTACAGTCTTTGACTACTTAGAGAGCTAATGTGAAAGATTGGGGGTGAGGTAGCACCTATCACACCTAGAACACCTGTCTATGTTGTATAAATGCAATAAATAAGACTTTTTATTTCCCTTTGTTTTCTGTTTTTTTTGTGTTTTTGTTTTGATTTGTTTTTCATTTTGAAAAGTGTGCCCTTTGTGTGTGTGTGTTTTTTATTTAACTTTATTGTTGAAAGTATTACAGATGTTCCCCTTATGCCCCACTGACCCCTTCTAGCCCACACCTGCCTCCTGCCCCAGGTCTTCACCATACTATTCTCTGTGTCAATGTGTTAGGCATATATGCATATAAATTCTTTGGTTAATCTCTTCACAGTCGCCCACCTCCACGTCGTCACCACTGGCTCCCTCTGAAATACATCAGTCTGTTGCATGCTTCAATGTCTCTGGACCTATTTTGCTCATCAGTTTATTTTGTTCATTAGAACATGTGATGCTTGTCTTTCTGTGACTGGGTTATTTCACATAATGCTCTCCGGGTTCCTCCATGCTGTCTCAAAGGATAACAAATCCTGCTTTTTCACCAGCCACATTGTACTCCATTGTATAAAGATGAAACTTTGTTGTTTCTTGAAAATGATGGCACTACCCCTCACCATATTTGACAAAAATATAGCTTATACTCACATATTTTAACTCTGTCTTTTATGTTTTCATTATTCCACTTTGCTATAGGTCATAGATCTTTAATTATTTGCTGGAAGTGTAGCTTGAGTACACACACACACACACACACACACACACACACACACACACACAAAATAGGATGTCTAAATAGCATTTTGGGAACACAAAAATCAATTCTTTACACTGGAATTAAATGTAAATGAGTTTTATACAGTGCTTGGTATAGTTTATTCTCTTAAATATTTCAACATATTCTTTAAGATTTTATGTGAACTATTAGTTACTTAAAACCCATTTTCTTTTCTTAAGTACAGGATTGTGTGCCCAGACCTCTCTGTTTTACTACAATTCCTAATTAAGAGTGCCTACCTGATCTTCAGCGAATTATTTTGGGCTGATATGTCACAATATGTATTAGAAGACGTCTTTATCTGTTGAAGCTCCAATTTCCCCAATCAGGAACACAGAGAGCAGCATGAGGAAAAGAAAATTATAATAACATGTTGTTAAATAACCACATAAAACATTCATTAAAAATTCACAGTGACTTACTGATTATTTACAGCTTTTAACTTTAAAAAGGCTTTTATATTTGATTTAAAAAAAGAATTATCAACATGCCCTCTTTCAACATGCCCCCCCCCAGTAATATGGTTAAAATCCTTAATAAGTTGCTGGGTGCATAATTATGATAAATCTACTTCAAATTGCTTAATTGGCAAAGGATTTAGTATATATGAGTACATATATACATACATATATATACATATATATATGATTATGTCACTAAAATAACACACACTATAAAAATAAAAATGCTGATTCTCACTTACATAAAGTTGTGAAATAGTTTTGGCTCTTATATTATTTATTCTGTATAGATTTATTCCTCTTAGACAGCATCAAAGCTCTATGATGTCTGTTCAATTTATCTCCTATATCATGCTATAGTTGTTTGAGAAACTCATGGCAAAAGAAAAAAATACCCTCTCTGCACAATCTATGCCTAGGAAGCTTTGATAATCAGTCCAATCACCTAATTACAAGTTTGTATTTCTATTCCCACTGAGATGTGCCAATTAAAAGGATTCGACTTTAAGTCCAAACAACATATTAGTCCTAATTACCTGATGCACGCCCTGCCTGCTTGAATTTTTAACTCATTGTGTATCTGTGTGTATATGTAAGATGGTGTGTGTGTGCATGTGTGTGTGTGTATGCCATGGTCTATAAAGTATGTGAATTACAAAGTATATTTATAGCTTCTGCTACAGACCATGTTGTTTTTTTTTAAAAAAAAAGTTGGTTCAACCTTCTCAAAACAAGCTTAAGTCATTAAAAATAACCACATATCATTGGTCTTGAAGGAATTACTCATTCTTCTATGTTAAACAAAATGTATAAAACCCTTTGTCAGTTTGATTGACATAATTGCCTGAAGTAAATTAAGTCATTTGAAATAATAACAAGTTGGTTCATGTATATATTGACTACATTCATTTCTCAGCATATTACAAAAATAATCCCATCATTGCAGAAACCATTTGTGTGCTTTAGAACTGATTGGCAGTCAAAGTCTATTGGACAACTATAAGAAATGTAACTATTCTATTTCTAAGATAGTACTTAAGGAAGAAGTCCTAGATTTTCAATTCACCACTGAATTCAAAATTTGGTGACTTTTTCCTTTGATTTAGAGATTAGATGATGAACAATGTCTAGGATATGAAAACAGTGAGAAAAAAATAAAGGCTAATTTTCAAGCAAAGATATTGATGTCTCTTAGAGAACTAGACTCAAAGTGTAGAAAGAATTTGACTACAGGTCAGAAAGAATAAAGGCCCTAAATCAAATGACATAATGTATCTTGGGTATGAGGCTAATGAAAATTGAAGAAATCAGAGCTGATATTCAGACTGGGATAAAAGAATTAATTTTTAAAAAAAGAAAACTTCATCTCTTCTTTTTCCAATTGTAGATTTCAAAAACAGAAATTTTAAAATTGAAGGCACTGCTGTAATTGAACCCTGATTGCTACTGGAATCACTGGGAGGAACTGACCCCCAGGCCAGTCAGCTCTGAGAACTGGCTGTAACTACAACTGAGGAACCAATCCTATAAAGCCAGATGGGAGGGAGTTTGGGCAGATGGGTGAAAAAGGTGAAGGGATAAGAAGTACAAATTGTTTGTTACAGAATACTCATGGGGATATAAAGAACAGCATAAGGAAACATAGTCAATAATATTCTAAGAACTTTGTATGGAGTCAGACAGGTACTCGATTTAAGGATGGCCACTTAGAAAATTATATAATGTCTAATCACTAAGGTTTACACCTGGAACTAATATAAGAGCGTATGTCCACTGCTTTCTAATGTGCTTAATATCGAAGTGTAATTAGATTTTACTCCTTTAAGACACTTGCCTTTTCTATTCTGAACTTTCCCATATTCCACACTTTATTAGATATAGTTGGGTACTGTCTTATAAAATAGTTGAATCGAGTAAAACTTAAAATAGTGCTAAATAACAGGAAAAGGAGAAGTGGAATTTGAGTAAACTTCAACACAGATGCTCAGATAAGAACCAGAAAGCATTAATAACTTTGATGAGAAATACAGGAGAGGGAATAAGATACAGAAAAGGAAAAAAGAAAAGTTTGCCTTTTACCACTGCAGATTCTCCCACTTATCAAGAAATTGAGAAGACACTAAAGTCCTTCTGTGCTCAGAGAATAGTGGAGAGATAAAAAATATAACCTTTATTTTCTGATGCAGAGAGCCTGAAAACCAGGTTTGTTGTACTTATTCATTTATACTAACTATTAAAGACATGGTTTTAGACATCTCAGTACCAGAGCACTGCTGATAAGACATATAAAGGAAGTTCAGAAAGGCATAACAAAAATGATTTAGGGATTATAGGTCTTGACTTAGGAAAGAAGATTAAAGAATCAAAGTCTCTATAACTGTGCAAGAGGATGACTAAAAGGTAAGATGATAAAATCATACAAATATTTGAAAGGTGTAAGAAGCAGGAGGACAAAGACTTATTGAACACTAAAGGCCAGAGGCACAAAATCCATGCAAGGGGCTCTACCCTGGTGAACTTGGTTGTCTTGCTGTGACTTGCGGCCCTGTGGCCCTACTCACTGGTAATTCCAGAAGGTCCTTCTGCTGTCTGATCTAATTAGCATATTAGTTCTTTATTATTATAGATTTTACTGAGGAGATTATTAACTCACAGAGTTAAAAGGAGAAACTTGGGGCCACATTTCACACAATAACTCTCCAAATGTGTAAAATTTCCTTGATTCCAGAGAGAATGACAGTCTTACTACTTATTAGGTGTTACTCTGCTCACCATTTTCCTGTTCAACATATGCACACCAATATCAATACATACACATGCTAAAGAGAACATATAAGAGAAGCTCATTCATAATTGGAGAAAGAAGGACAGGATTTTATGTTCACATTGTTTTTATCCATTTTTACAGATGGCTATATTTACCTCTTTAAAAAAAACATATATTTTTATTGATTTCATAGAGAAAGGGAGAGGGAGAAAGAGATAGAAACATCAATGATGAGAGAGAATCACTGATTGGCAGGCTCCTTCACAACCCTTACTGGGGATAGAACCTGCAACCTGGGCATGTAACTGACCTGAAATTGAACTGTGACCTTCTGGTTCATAGTTTGACACTCAACCACTGAGATCCTCTGGCAGCTACTTGGAAAAGCACATATGAACTAGTTTAAAGAAACTGCCTAATCTAAAAGCTGATAAAAGTTGTAAATGATATTTACTATGTATTTGTTCTTGAATTTCAACAATTGTATAGAAAAATTTTTTTATAAGCACACTAGTGGCCTGGTGCACAAAATTTGTGCACATTAAAAGGTAATTAATTTGAGGAAAGATTTTAATATTGCTATTTGCCCTTTCTCTATAATAGAAGTGTCAAAGATGAATGAAAACTAGTAAAATGTATATAAAAATATCCCTCCTGTCAGAGTCTGGGGTGCATCACAGGGCCCAGAGTCAAGTGCCCAATAACCATGTGTGTCTCAATATCACATGAGACCAAGGCCCAGTCAGCCCCACCCCATTAAGCCTCGCAGGGCAGGGGTCATGGTCTCAGGTCCCCCATCAAGCCCCACCAGGCAGGGGGCACAGCATCAGGTTCCCCAGCCTGGCACTGGGATAGGCATGGTCTCAGGTCCCCTGGCCCTGACACAAGGGCACAATGATGTAACAACCATTTGCATATTACCTCTTTATTATACAGGAGCTATAAAATAGTCAATTTTTACATAAGATGATGCATTAAATAATTATTAATACTACTGCATAATATAGATTAAGAACAGAGTTCAGGTCAGGCATCTAGGACCTTTCTTCTGACTGCCATCATTAGTAGTTAAGAATGAGTAATCAAGCATCCTTGGCCTAAGTTTACTGATAAAATAAGAAAAGTTCATTTGATCATTTCTAAATTCTCTTTCTTTTCATATATTCTAAGAAATCTAAACTTATTTAAATCACTCAAGTGTTAATGAATTCCATTCATCTGAAAAAGATTGTTTGGAAAGACATTACAGCACATTGATACTCAATATTTTAATATAAATACTTTCATTTTAAAAGGTGTTATTGTTTGTTCTTAAGTGCTTTACCTTTTCAGAGTTTTGTAGTATTTTTTAATGAAAATGGTGGATTTTAAATGGTAAAATTTATTATAATTCCTTGAAACCTGAATACTTTTTTATATATAGTTTTCCTTTTTGTCTTGCTTTTCTGCAATGGATTTTGTAATACTCATACTTTACATCCCTTGAGCTTGAGAAAATGATACTAATCAAGTATTGAATTGTGTTATCCTACTGATATTATCTCAACTGCAAAAATAGCACGCTATCTTGACATCCTAAATTAAATGAGATATATTTGCCTTTACTGAAATCTCTCATGTAAATGACCTAGAAAAATGCATGAAAATGTGGAATGGTGTATGTAATGTAATCATGCATTTTCTTCTCTCTAATCCGTTCTGTAGGCTTTGGAGAAATGCAAAGTGACACTGGCCAATTCTTACTCCCAGGAAGACTTCTTCCTGCCACAACATTTTGATGTTATTCATTACTGTGCTTTGTTTGTAGGCAGCTTAGTTTCTAGGTAACATCATAAAGTCCTTTGAAAAAATATGTATTTTCATCCTAATCACCTTACTTACTTTCTCTTTTATGCTCTACCTTAACAATATAACCTTAACTATTATCCTTAAACAATACTAAGGAAATGGGCAGCATTGAAGTACCTGTTTCATTCTGAGGGATTGTCATCCCCAACCATAAAAACCTGTATGATGTGTGATAACAGAATAGAAAACCCCTGGCTTGTGTCCTCCCTTGGCAACAATAATTTGATAGACATCCATAGGCAAAAATGACTTTGTGGATGCTTTGAAATCCATGTAGGAGATGGTGAAACCTCACTGGAGCCCAAGATCAAGGAGAGCCATTTTGAGAAAGCAAACCCATGGCCAGGTGAAAGTATCATTGATTGTCATCCCAGCTGTAAAACCAGAAGTAGCCCTATCCCTGTGTGAATTCAGCTATAGCCCTGTTTGGCCTTGGACCTGCCACCAGCATCATCTGCTAAGGAACCCAATTGGTGTCACACACACAAGCTCTGGGTCACAACTTTAGATCCTGAAGTGGTCCAATGCATGACTTCAGCCACTCTAGCCTTCTAGCCATACTAGGGTCCTGCTAAGAGACACACACATCCATACCCTGAGGCTGATCTCTCTGACTACAGTCAAACTGCAGATCCTGACACAATCCTGTAATTTGGGTCCACTTCCCCTCAGGTAAGGCCAAGAACACTGCTGCTCACTTAGGGACCTCCCAGGAGACACACCTGCCGTAACCCTGGAGGTAGGCCCACCAATCTCAATTAAGTGGCAGAGCTTCAAGCAGCCCTATCACCTGGCATTATGGAGGGTCCTCACAATTAAAAAAGAAAAAGAAATATGATATGATCCAGTAATTCCAAATATATCTGTTTATCCAGAAAAAATGAAATCAATGTCTGAACTCCCATGTTCATGGTAATATTATTTACAATAGCCAAAATATGAAAACATAGTAAGTGTTCACTGACAGATGAATAAATAAAATAGCATATATTATATAATAAAATATTGTTCAGCCATAAGTAAGAATAAAATCATTTTATTTGTGACAACATGGTTAAACCTGGAGGACACAAGGTTAAGTGAAATAAGCCAGACACAGAAAGACAAACGATATATGATTTCACTTGTTTGCAGAATCTGAATAAAAGGGTGGGACTCTAAGAACCAGAGAGTAGAATGGTGGATCCTGAGCCTTGGGAGAGGAGAAATGAGAAGATGTTGGTTAAAGTATATAAATTTTTAGTTAGAAAATGAGAAAGTATCATGGTTAATAATACTATATTGTATACTTGAAGTTTGCAAAGAAAGTATATTTTCAGTGTACTCACCACACAAAGAGTGATAATTATGTGAGGTGATGGATGTATTAATTAACTTGATTATAAGTAATCATTTTATTATATATACATATAGTAAAATCATACCTTTAAAGGGAAAAAAAAGTATCAAACTATACAACCTAAAATAATTAGCTGCTAAGAATAATTAAATAGAGGGATAAATAAATAAATCTTGTATTCTATTCACATAGTTCTAAGGCTATTTTTTACTGTCTTTTCATCAATTCTATTTATTTCTTCAAAATAATTGGAACACAGCATTTTTTTTCCATTTAAAAAGATGTAGCATTGCATACCACTCCACTTTACTATGTGAGAGTATATATGACTTTTCAAAATAAACACTGATTTTGAAAAGCAGAAAAAGAAATATTTAAAGGAAAGAATAACTGGAAGATATTTGCAATACTAATCCTAATAATATTGTTGCCTTTCCCTTACAAATATTTTCCTTGAATTTCAATGTGGCTTCTAAATTATTAAAATTATCATGATAGGATTAACTTTAGGTGTATAGAGTACTTCAATGAGAAAATTACATTGAAATTATCTTTCATTAGCTTATATTTATTTCCTACAACATAAAAATGAGCATAATGCCTAACTAAAATTAGGTTACAATAATTGTGTACCAGGAAAAAAAGAACTTCTTATTTACAATCAATATATTTTGATAAGCTAAAATGTTCAAATATTATTCTATAATGAACTTCAATATATGAACTCTTAGTATTAAATTTTTCCTTTCCTATGTCCCTCAAATAGCAACAACTGGCTGCAGTGCTTTTTTTCATTGAATTCACCTTTGGATAGTTGAATTAAAACATATCCTTAACATAAAACATGAAGGACTTTGGATATATTTAGAATGATTTCATATTAAAGGCACAATTAACTTGGAAAAATTAGCCACTGTAAATTAACTGTACTTTGTAAAATAAAAATGAAAGTGAAGGTTTACCACTATTTTGGAAGAAATGCAGTTATAACCACATATGTCATTTCAGGGATAAATACTGAACACAATGAGAAAATAATTTTTAAATTGTTTTGACAAAGTCGTCTATTTTGAACACTAATTAAGTGGGACTTCTGCCCTCATCTGAAGCATAATATATGAAAATATGTTGACAGAGTCTGGAAAATTTGTAATTAAAATATGCATATATTTCCTTTCACTCACAAATCATAAAGCTATTGCTTTTTTGATTGACTTTAAGTAAAAAATTAACCATAAACAAAACAACCAAGGCCACATTTAAACTTTTTTTTTTTCCATGTGGATGTTAAATGAAGTGGATATTTGTCTATGCATTAGTTTCTATTTCAGCATAACAAATTACAAGATCTTAGTGAGGTAAAACAACACACATTTATTATCTCACAGTTTCTTGGTCTAGGCACAACTTAACTGGCTCCTCTGACAAGGTCTCATAAAGCTACATTTCAGGTGTCCACTGGGGCTTCATTTTCATCTGGAGACAGGAGTGGGGATGAATCACCTTCCAAGCTCAGACTGATGGCCCTCAGCCAGAGGCCGCCCTCAGCTCCTAGAAGTCACCCCCAGTTCCCTGACATGTTGGCTCTTTCCATGGGCAGTTACAACACAGCAGTCTACTTAGTCAAGGCCATCAACAGAGGGGGAACAAGACCGCCAGCAAGACAGGGTCTTACAAAATGTAATATAATGGTGGGAATAACATCTCTCTAGTCTACACATTAGAAGCAAATCACAAATAAGAGGATTATACAAGGCATGAAAACTAGCAAGAGAGAATCATTGGGAGGGTGGGGTGACTTCGGGGTCTGTTTGCAACTAAATTTAGCAAAATCATACATATATTCAGATTAAAGACAAATAGATAAATTAGTAATTAAAAAGGAAGAGTTCAAAAAATAAAAAACCCTAACTAAAAAGGCCATATGATATAATGCAGTTCTGGCCACGTCTTTTTTCTTTCTTTCTTTCTTTTTTTTTTTTTAATCATGCCCTTAGCTTCGTTAAACTGCCAATCAAGGGTCAGTGGTTGTACTGTGAAAGATAGGAACTATTAATTTATAGATAGATAGATAGATAGATAGATGATAGATAGATAGATAGATAGATGATAGATAGATGACAGACACATAGGCTTACTATCAGCATGCTATGTTTTAGTAAACTGTTGCAATAATGGCCACTAATTTGTGCATGTCACCATATCTCTCTGTATTCTTACCCCCTTGAAAAGTCCCATCCTACACTGACCTTATACTTGACCATGTGATTTGCTTTGCCCAATAAAACTGCAGATGCATGAATAGACCCAAGTTAAACCATCAAGAGAACTTCCCTGATGAGCCCAACCCCTATTAATGATGTATAGCTTTAAGAGCTAAAAAGTGTTAGGTTTTGTAGCTCTTGGTTAAGCAGTAAAATATAGTCAATAAATATATCTATTAATTATATCCAATAATTATATACATACACATGTGTTTGTGTATGTGTGTGTGTATAAAAATCTCATGTCCATAGATATTACTTGTTATTGATCTTTTTTTAGGAGGAAGGTAAATAAAGTGATTATCTTATAAATATTCCTTATATTAATAAACTATAATTTCCTTTTTCCTTTTTTTTAGCAACACAATGGCTGTTAAGACTATTCTCAGCAAGGATCTTTTCTGAACAATAAAATATTTTGAAATAGGCTTTCATAAATTAAGATATTTCTTGTTTTTCTCAAAAAGAAATTGCTGTTGCCCAATTGCAGTGAGCAAGTCTGTAATCAAACGAGTTCTAACAAGAATTACATTACTTCAGCCATTTTTAGAAGCTAGGACATTACAGCTGCATTTACAGTGTATAAGAAAATAAAAATTTAATTAGCAATTTAGTGGAAGGGGACACAGATGGAGATGTTTATAAAGATGCATACATCAAAGAAAGAAAAGTTGCTGTGGTTTTGCTTTTATGAGAAAAGTAGCTAAAATATCTCTCCATTTTCCCAAAAACAAATTGCAACTTTACCCACTTATGCTGATTAACTAAAAGCAAGATGTTTGTGGAAATTTAGAAGTTTTTTGTTTTTTGTTTTTTAATAGTGAGGAGGGATTAGAAAGTTTCGCATCTCATAAAAATGTTGTTCTACTCCATTAACTGACTTTAGGATTTAAGTAAATCAATACTGATTACATTTGTTATACTTTCTATTTTGTTACTTTTAATATATTTTATTGATTTCTGAGAAGAAGGGAGAGGGAGAGAGAAACATCAATGATGAGAAAGAATCATTGATCTGCTGCCTCCTACATCCACCCAACTGGGGATGGAGCCTGCAACCTGAGTATGTGCCCTGACTGAGAATGAAACAGCAACTTCCTGATTCATAGGTTGACACTTCAACCACTGAGTCACACCCACCAGGCATAATGCTTTAAAAAAACCCCACAACTTTTACATTACACTGAAATCTTAACTGCTTACCTCTATTAATCAGCAAAATCATGCATTTGACATTCCCACTGAATGCATGATAGCCACAGTTTTCCTCAGCATCTTCTTCATTTTACTTTATGTAGTCTCATTTTTCTTGCTATGTAACCTCAGTTATTCTAATTTATTCTTATTTAGAAAACCTCCTGTTAAAAACAAAATGAATTTTTATTTTCATGGCTTTTCTTTGATCATGACCATGAACACTAGGTCTCTACCAATTAACCAAGTGACAGTATATTTATTTACATTTATTGATTTAAAAATTATCTGTAGAGCACCAACAATGTGTGCTGAGTTGAGGTAAGTACTGCAATTTTCTGTAATTTAAGAAATTGCTCTTTTGAAAATTTATCTTCATGCTTGAAAGTATTACAGATGTCCCTTTTTCTTTTCCCACCAACCCCTTCTAGAAATTGCTTTTTAATCTTCTAAATGGCCTGACCTGTGTGTTCAGTGGATTATACACCTAAAGTGACTGGTTTGATTCCCAGTCAGGGCACAGGTCTGGGTTTCAGGCTCTATCAGGCTCGATCATCAATTCCTAGTAAGGGGCATGCAAGAGATAGTAATAGATGTTAGCTCTCACATTGATGTTTCTCTCTCTCTCTCTCTCTCTCTCTCTCTCTCTCTCTCTCTCTCTCTCTCTCTCTCTCTCTCTCTTCTTTCCCTTCCTCTCTTTCTAATAATCAATAAAAATCAATAAAATTATTTTTTAAAATTTCATACTAGGATGACATACTTTTTTTTTTTTAAACTTTGAGATCTATCTTATATAAGGAGTTCAGTATCAAAATCAAACCTTCATAAGTAAGAATTTATATTTCCCAGGAGGTATACAGTTACTTTCTGCTCTGCACTCTAGTTCATATTACCAGTTCCAATAGCTCCTATCTTCTTTTCATAACACAAAGGACAAACCAATTGCTTTGGTCTTTAATACTTCTACTTTTAAAAATAAAATTTTCATTTTAATGTCCAAATAACATGTGGTATAAACAAGAAAGAAACACATACCTATTTTTAGAATCATGGTATAGATACTAAAAATAATAAATAAGAGTTTTTGTAACTATTCTATCTTCATTTAATTTCATGGAATAGTAAGGATTTATGATTTAATTGTCCTCTTAAATATGACTTACCAATCTGAAGTTAAAGAGATAGAGGTCAACAAAGAATCAAAGAATATTGAAGTTGAAAGAGATCACTAAGTCCAAATCTTATGTCTTATAAAAAAAGAAACTTAGGTTAAAAAGAATAATTGATTTTCCAATGGATAAATATTCTGGGAGAGCCAACTATGGAATTTTCAGATTTCAGATTCAATCTACTATATGATTCCCCTTACACAAATCACACACACACACACACACACACACACACACACACACACACACACACACGGCTCCTTGGAGTGGTTTTCCTTATCTCATATTTATTCCACACCATACATGTTAATGTCTGAGAAACTAATATATTAAATAAGTGTGTGGTTTGGAGTACAAGCCACATCATTGACTGGCTGCAATCTCATTGATATTACAAGCCACATCATTGACTGGCTGCAATCTCATTGATATTAAGAACATAAACTATTGATTAAACCGATTAAGTTACTTTGCTAGGTCAGTGCAAGAAAAGCATCTGAAATCTCTGACACAGTGCTTACTGTCCAACAAAATTTTCTAATGTGAAAGAAAAATACAGCTCTTGATCTACATAAATAATGGTTTTCCAATTTAGAAATATGGGCTTAAATATATGAATTAAATTATCATAAAGTAAACAGAGTAAACAGCCCCATTCTCATAGCAGGCAAAAATATTAGATGTGCCTTAAAGAAATTAAAAATATAATAAATATCGATTTAATCTTCTGTTCTTTTCACCATTTTTTGGTAGAAAAAAATTCAAGAGTGAAACTCTAATTGCTGTATAAAAAATGTTATTTATTCTAATCCTATTTAGATATAGGTTAAGATGGCTGTAAAATTTTTGTGAAGATTGAAAAATAAAAATAAAAATGTACATAGCCAAACAGCTTTTATGAACAAAATTGAGATTTTATGAAACTGAATACTTTTAACTGTTTCCACTATCAATCAAAATTGTTTTTCATTAAAATTATCTGCAATATTTAACAAAGTTATTTTTATTTTCATCCTGTTAATTGACAACTATAATTTTGGAATATCATCATATACCTCAAGCAACATAAAACACAATGGACCCTAATTTAACTAGATTTTTAATAATTTATGAGTCATTCACAAACAGTTTTAGGAGGCCAGGAAAAATTGTGCATCTCAAGTCTACCCAATTCTATGAGTCACCATTCTAAATTCTTTTTATCACCTGAACTTTTGAGTGAAAAAGGGGTGGAGCTGGGCAAAAGAGATCAATGGTGGGGTGGGGAGGAAAAGAGGAGACATATTTAATAGCTTTAACAATAAAGATTTTTTAAACACAATAATAAAATAAAAGTAGAATTTTTATTTATTTATTTTACTGAATTTATTAGGGTGCTTTTATTATAATAAAAGCATAATATGCAAATCGATCAAATGGCCGAACAGTGACCATTTGGATGACAATCTGGGACTAAGCTATTGACACCCACTGGCACCAGACCAGCCAAGACAATGTGATTGGTTGGGGGCCCAGCCATTGCCCAATGATCATCCCACAGAGGAAGGCCCAGGCCACTGACCAGTGGGCTATGAACAGAGGCAGGGCCTCCTTCTGCGAGGGAAGCTTGGTTCCTGGGTGCTGGTGGCTGGAGGGAAGCCCTGGTCCAGGGTGCTGGAAGAAAGCCAGTGTTGGCAGCCAGGGGAAGGAAGGCCTACTCTTGCACAAATTCCGTGTATCGTACTTCTAGTTGATTAATAAAATTATATAGGCTTCAGGTGAACAATTATATATCATCTTATATTCTATAGTATGCTCCTGTATTAGGTAAGTATCTGTAGATGAGAGTGATTTTGGCCACACAAATTGAATTATACATTAAACATCGTAATAACCACAGGGAGTAAAACCAAAGTTTATGATTGACATACAATAATTTTTCAAATTGACAATATTAAGGGTTCCTGGTGTCATGTCTTTGTGAGTAGAAGTCCTAACATTTGAATAATTTAAGTATTCTGGCAAGTACTTTTTACTTCCTTATTTGTCTTGTCATATATGTCAAAAAATGATTGACTATCATGCCAGCATGAATGAATAAAGTGGCACACTAAGAAGTTTGTGGCAGAGCCTTCTTACCACATGAATATATTATTTGACAAATACAAATGAATGATGTGTCTGTCTTATTTATTTATTCATTTAGTTAGCCTTCATCTATTTACTCAGTATTCATGGTTTAAGTTTGTGGCTTTCAGAGCCAAAAAGATATATTAGTTTTATGTATTATTTAATTTTCAGATTCTGTTCTTAATATTCATATGAATAAACTTACATTATAACTTTGTATTGAAATGAATAACCTGTCATGAAAGCTCTTTCAATCATTCTAAAATATTTTCCAGGAAAACAGGGCAATATTTTCAGTAATCTGTTCATACTTTACATTCAGCTATGCATTATGCTAAATTAGGGGAAATGAAATCCTGGCAATAAATTCCAAGGCACTTTTACTATAAAGTAGAAACAGAGGAATCCAGAACAAATACGTGTGCTTACAAGCCTGAAATTATTGTCTTAAAATTCTTTTTAGTTAAATAAAAACTCAGAGATCTAGAAAGCTTAAAAACTTAATCACCCAGTAAAGTCTTCTCAAATTGTCCCTTTAACTAGATTATTTTATGTTCAAATCTTGCATTCTTTCTCTCAAATAACTTAGTTGATTCCTAATTTGGAAAATGGTTTTTTATTTTACTTTTAAATATTTACATTTTTATTGAATTTATTGGGGTAACATTGGTTCACAAAACCTTATAGATTTCAACCGGACAACTCAACAAAACACCATTGACACACTGCATTGTGTGCCCATTGCCCAGAGGAATATCTCTTGCCATCCCCATTTATCCCCCCTTTGTCTATTGCCATCTACCCTCACCCCCTTTCTTGTGGTATCACCACACTGTTATATGTGAGTGAGTGAGTGAGTGAGTGAGTGAGTGAGTGAGTGTTTGTGTGTGTGTGTGTGTGTGTGTGTGTGTGTGTGTGTTTGTGTGTGTGTGATATGTGTGTATCACAGTTGTACAAGGCAGGGGTGGGGGGTGTTAAAATGTTATATAACAAGATCTTGCCAAAATGATGCAAACTACTTTCTTCAGGAAAATATGGCAAAAGGGAAATTAGGTAACACTCCCTGATTGGTGTACGCAAAAATGAGCATAAGTTGTCATAGTAACAAATAGAAAGGTTCACTGCCATCACTCAGAGCAAAGAAACATGTTACTATGAAAATCCTGGTAGGCTGCCTATCAAGAAGCTTTAAAACATGGATTCAATAAGGACCTGTCCCTTATTGCCAACATTCAGAGTTACTGACAATTGGGATTTGAATTGACATTTTAAAAACTTTATGAATGTCTAATAAACACATGAAAACATGCTCATCCTCATTGGTCATTTGAGAAACACAAATTGAAACCACGGTGAGAGATCATTTCACATCCACTAGAATGGCTACAATAAAAAACATATTATAATGAGGACTGGCGAGAATTTAGAAAACTGGAACCCTCATAAATTGCTAGTAGTAATGTGAAATGATGCAGTTACTTTGGAAAACCTTTCGCCAGCTTCTTAAAAAGTTAAACATAAATTTAGCATACAATCCAGCTATTCCATTTCTAGGTATCTACACAAAAGAAATAAAAATATATGTCCACATAATAACTTGCATGTAAATGTCTGGAACGTTATTCATTACAGCCAAAATGTGAAAATGATTCAAGTGCACACCAATTTATCAATGTCAAAAAAATATATATCCATATAATGGATACTAGTCAGCAATGAAAAAGACAAACTAGTGATACATGCTACAACATGGATAAACCTCAGATTCATTAAGCTAACTAAAGAAGTCAGAAACAATATTACATAGTGTATTACTGCATATATACAAATTTATCCAGAGGACAAATATTTAAAGGCAAAATGTACATTAGTGGTTTCCTGAGGAGGAAAGTGAGAATAAAAAGTGTCTGAAAATGGGCACAGGGAAACTTTTTGGGTTCATGAAAAGGTTCTGAAATTGGATTTTGATGATTAAGCTATAACACTTTAATTTCAATAAAATTACTGAATTGAACACTTAAAATGAGTGCATTTTATTATTTGTAATATGTAACTTGATAAGATTGTTTTTTAAAAATCAATATTCTGACATTAAAAAAAACCTTAATGTTACAAATTAGAACTGTATTATAGAAGGTAATTGTGTGCTTACAGCAGAACATTTTAAGACTAAAATTTTAGTACCTGGGTTGTTTTGTTTTCTTTGATCATTTGACATCTGGGAAAAAATAGAAAAAAAAATCTGAAAAATTTCTTGTAGCCCTGGTGACAAGGAGGGCACTTTTTATTCTAGCAAGTTAAGAAAAAATAACAATGCCATGGAATATTTGTTCTAAATCTCCCATATGCAATCTCTAAGTCTATTTTGTACAAAAGCAATACGAAATAAGGGCAAAAACATAGAGATAATCAATTATCCTAGGTAATAAAGAGCTAATATGCTAATTAGACCAAAAGAACCTTCCGGAATGACCAGAGCCCCTTGCATGAATTTCATGCATTGGGCCTCTAGTTATTTCTATAATAATGTAAGAACCTGTTACATCTTATATATATGTTTTTAGTTTTTTCTCAATAGACTATATCCTGAAAAAATGGAGTAAGAATGAGCATGCTCTGATAATTCCATGTTGAATATTATTAGTCCTTGAAAGAAGATGAATAAAAAAGGAAAAAGTTACATCCTATGTGAGGTCAACACATTTCAAACATTCCCAGAGTTTGCATATGAATTCTATAAATATGTTTTTCATGTGTGAATGTCAATCTACAAAAGGATCTTAAATTCTGAAGATATTCACTACTTTTTATGGTAATTTTTTTCTCACTCAACTTCTAATTCCCCCAGGTACTATATTCCAGAATGCACTACCCTGTAAAGAGACTGGCAGTGTAGAGGACACAGGAAAGAAAATACAAGAAAGGAGATACAGAAAATGAAACTAAATGCCATCCAATGGGCTGCCATGCTCACCACATCCACGTGATGGCGTCTTATTTTTAATAAAAAAAACTATTTTAGGATTCACTCCAACTGTCTGCACACCTTTTCTCAGGCAGAAATTTTTTAAAGTTAAAATTTACTTAAGTCTTAGACAAAGAGAGATATCTGCTTACAGAGATATCTAAATTTCTATGAAATGTATAGTTCTTAAAAGCATTCCTTATTCTTTCTTACAAGAAAATGCAGATGTTTCTTGCTTACATTGCCTCCAGATCCATTGTCTAAATGTATTAGTTCTCTCTACTAATTCTCACATAAAAGAAATATCATTATGTGACTGGTAATTAGTAGGATTTCATGCCCATGGATTAATATTCCTGAGGGTTCCTTGTGGTATTATTTCATATATTCATTATCTGTTCAAGCAATTATCCACAAAATGTCATTTTCTGCTTTGGTTTCAAGGGCCACATATTGTGAGAGACACACTATTAGACTCTTTGTGCCATTAAAATTTTTGTTAGAGAAAAAAATGAGGGGGAAAAGAATTTGAACAGAATAGCACATGAGCACTCATTGTTAGACCTCATTTTATTTATTTAATTAGTTACTTATATAATAAAGTGGTTCAAAAATAATTGTTTATAGGGATCAATAAAGAATAAAGATCAATAAATAATGGCAGGTGAGAGAAAAATAAAATATATTGAAATATAAAAATAAAGATTGATACCATTGTCAAAATTAATATCTCATTATAATAAGACTCTACAAAGGTTAAAATGAAGAGCATCATGCTTTGGATAAAGGGGCATTTTTCAGCCTCTAGAAATTAAATGCTAAATTTATTTGCCATACCAAGCAGAGTTCTTACAGGTTTGTATGTAATTTTTTCAACTTGGGATAAGAAAAACAAATGTCAGCGGTTCATGAACTAAAAGTACTGTGATGAGTACATAAAAGTAATAACTTTGTACCAGTCAGTAACTGCTGATGATACAAAAATGTTTTAGCTTGGGGTATTGCTAAACTTTATCTCGCTAAGCAAGATAAAATAGTTGAGTCAACAAATATTATTTCCTATCTCTATAAAGCAGATGTTACAAACAAATAATGCAAAATTAAACCTTCCTGCTTCTAATGTAGTCTTTGAGGAGAGGGAAAATATGCAATAGACACCTGCATCTGATGGCAGAAAAGGAACAATAACACACAAGAAAGATGAAATTCAGGTATCAATCAGATCTGCTGCAGTAAACACTCCTTGGATAAACTGATAAAAAAAAAAAAGCAAACCTCCTTGTTTTTCTTTTCAAATAACTAATATGCTATTTTCTTGAATAAGATATGACCAGTATATCATGAATCAATGGTTAAATATTGACAACCATCACACCTATTCCAACAGCATCCATCCAAATGGAAGTTACCTAGAAAACAATATCTACCACTGAGAACAAGAATTGGTGATTATTGGGATGGATGATTGATGAACCCAAATAAATAGCCCTTTCTTTTGATGGGCTTGGTGTGAGATTTTCATTCCATTAGCACATGTGAGTACATTACAGAGATTTGTGATACACTGATAATATTTTCCTCCTATGCCCTTGTTCCCTAACTCAGTTGTTCCCAAAGTATGGTTTGTGGAGAAAACAAACAAACAAAACAAACAAAAAAAAACAGTAAGACCATTATAAGGGTCAATAAAGTCAAAACTATCTCATAATAATACCAATGCATAATTTGCCTTTTGTACTGGGGTGACATGTACATTGATGATGCAAAAACAATGATGGTAATATGTTACCTCCTCAATAGGAATTAAGGTAGCAGCCCACGTTATGTCACTAGTCAAGTATTCATTGTATTCTTTATTGCCATGCACTCCTAACTTTAAAAAAAAAATCGCATAAGAGTTCTTGATAAAGCAGTAAATTATTACTTTAATTACAATTGACCTTTACAAATACCTCTCTAATAATCTATATGACAAAATGGGAGATTGAGATTTAAAAAAAGCTTCTGCTATGCTCTGAAGTCTGACTACTATCTCAAAAGCCTTTGTGCAATCCTTTTTTTTTTTTAATATAGTATAATTTATTTCAGAGCAGAAGGGAGAGGGAGAGAGAGACAGAAACATCAGTAATGAGAGAGAATCATTGATTGGCTGCCTCCTGCACAGCCCCTACTAGGGATTAAGCCCGCAACTGAAACCTGGGCATGTACCCTGACTGGGAATCAAACTGTGACCTCCTAGTTCATAGGTTGATGCTCAACCACTGAGCCACACAAGGCATCTTTTAGATGCAAGCACTACTGGCTGCCTTTTTAGTGAAACACTATTTTTACTTGAAAACAAAACTGACAGACATACTGTAATTAATCAGACATATTTTGACAGACTTTTTTAAATTAATAAAATCAATCTGTCATTTTAAGGGAAACAACTGACAATATTTGTTGCAATGATAAATTTCAAGCTTTGAAGGAAATATTTGAATTTTGGAAAATGTAGGTCTGCCACTGTGAACTTGACACTTTCCCAACACTCAAGTACTATTCTGATAAGAACATCAGTGATATTAACAAATGTGATAAAAAATTGTCAATTTTTGGAAGACATACATATGTTAACCAATATTTTTCTAAATAGCCAATGAATACTGCTACAAATTACACATGCGTAAAGGGTAATTAAGGTGCAATATCACACTCTTGTTATGAAATATTTTGTTGTTATGGATCAAGATTCTTCATTGCAATCAACTTTTTAAAAAATTAACATGTTTTGATATAATCCCCCCCGCCCAATAACCACAATTACTTTAAACATTGTTCCTCCCTCTCCTAAGTGCATATCTGTGTAAAACTGAAACTCCTTTATTATATACTTCAATCAAACATTATACTTCAAACAATAGTTTCAATGCAGGAGCAGATATGAGAAGCCAGACATTATGGTTATTTGCAAAAGAAAATGTAAGCACTGACATTTTGTCATTTTATATAGAATTATGTAAACAATAATATAGAATTATATAAACAATTATATAGAATTGTTTCTGTCATTGGCAGAAACGATTCTATATAGAATATATTTTTAAATAAGCTACGGAAAAGCTAAAATGAAGTCATCAATGAAGATATTTACATTTCTCGGTTTTAAATTTAATATAATAAATATTGACATAGGCAACTCATATTAACAAAGCTTTTTTTTCTTTTTTCTTTTTTTAAATACATTTTCATTGATTTTAGAGAGAAAGGGTGAGGGAGAGATAGAAACATCAATAATAAGAGAGAATCATTAATTGCCTGTCTCCTGTACACACCCTCCTGGGGACTGAGCCAGCAACCCAGGCATATGCCCTTGACCAGAATTGAACCCGGGACTCTTTAATCCACAGGCCAACACTGAGCCAAACTAGTTAGGACAACAAAGCTTTTTGAAGTTCTAAATAAATGTGAAGAATATAAGGGGGTTTCCGTTTAAGAACTATTGCTTTAAATCATTACCCATTTCAGAAGAGACTCACTTCAGAACGAAAGACACCCACAGACTAAAAGTAAAAAAAGATGGAAAAATATATTTTATGCAAATAAAAACAAGTATAAAATATCTGGAGTAACAATACTTATGCCAGACAAAAATCAACTTCAAACAAAGGCTATACTATATAATAAAGAGGTAATACGCAAATTGACTGTCACACCCTCGCACAAGATTGCCTTCCCCCATATAGTCAAAAGATGGCCGCAACAAGATGTCTGGCAGGGGAGGGCAGTTAGGGGCGACCAGGCCGGCAGAGGAGGGCAGTTAGGGGAGCAGGCCTGTAGAGGAAAGCAGTTGGGGCAACCAGGCCTGCAGGGGAGGGCAATCGGGGGCAGTCAGGCCAGCAGAGGAGCAGTTAGGCATCAATCAGGCTATCAGGCAAAAGTGGTTAGGGACAATCAGGCAGGCAGGCAGGCGAGCAGTTGGGAGCCAGCAGTCCCAGTTTGTGAGAGGGATGTCTGACTGCAAGTTTAAACCGGCAGTCAGACATCCCCCGAGGGGTCCCAGATGGGAGAGAATGTAGGGTAGGTTAAGGGACACCCCCTCCCCAGTGCACTTATTTCATACACCAAGCCTCTTGAATAACATATGACAAAGAAAGATCCAGCAATTCCACTTCTATGGAAGATACCCAAAACACTAAATTGAAAAGACATACATATCCATATGTTCACTGTGTGACATTATTTACAGTAGCCAAGATACCGAAGCAACCTAAGTGTCCATCAATGGATGAATAAAGAAGAAGTGGTGCGTATATACAATGGGATATGACTCAGCAATTAAAAAAATAAAATCTTGCCCATGTGCAAAAAATATGGATAGACCTAGAGGATATTGTGCTGAGTGAACTAAGTCAGACAGAGTAAACAAATGACATATGGATTCACTTACATGTGAAACCTTAAAAAACAAACAAATGAAAAAGAACATAAACAGACTCCTAGATAAAGAGGAGATTTTGATAACTGCCAGATGGGAAGGGGTTTAGAGGGATGGATGAAACAGATGAAAGGATTACAAAGTACAAATTGGTAGCTACAGAACAGTCATAGGGATATAAAGTATAGCATAGGGTGTCCATATATATATATATATATATATATATATATATATATATATATATATATGCCTAAAAGACCATTATGACTGGTCAACCGGTCGCTATGACGAGGCACTGACCACCAGGGGAAAGATGCTTAATGCAGGAGCTGCCCCCTGGTAGTCAGTGCACTCCCACAGCCTAATTCCCACACCAGCTAGCCTCCCGCTCCTGCCAACCCCCTGGGGTCCTGCCCCCCAGGCAGCTGGCCACCCCGCCCCATTGGCCCAGAACAGCCCCAGGCCAGGCCACGGGACCCCACCTGTGCTCTCATTCCTGCACTGGGCCCCTGGTACAGTCAGCTCTGTATGCTGCCAGATGGCATCCAGATTTATCAGGACAACCGGTTAGTAAGTTATATAATGTCCAGTCCCTGGGTTGTTACACTTGAAATGAATGTATTATTATTTTTAAAATATATTTTATTAATTTTTTTTTTTTTTTACAGAGAAGAAAGGAATAGGATAGAGAGTTAGAAACATCAATGAGAGAGAAACATGGATCAGCTGTCTCTTGCACACCTCCTATTGGAGATGTGCCCACAACCAAGGTACATGCTCTTGACAGGAATCGAACCCAGGACCCTTCAGTCCGCAGGCCGACACTCTATCCACTGAGCCAAACCGATTAGGGCAGAAAAGAATATATTACTGTATGTCAACTATAATTTAAAAATTAAAAAAAATATATTTAAAATAGCCATTTTGTATTTTAACCTAACTAATGTTCCTGTCGTTACACAATGTCTCATCATTTCTGACCTTGTTTTTCAAGAACCGCTCATTCACAAACCCTCCCAAACTTGAGCTCTAACCTATAAGACAGACACTTATCCAGTGACCAACAGGCACTCTGACCTGAAATACTCCATCCGCTAACAGCAGAAGCAGGTTTTTTTTGTTTTTGTTTTTGTTTTGTTTTTAGTATGTTTTTATTTTAGAGAAAGAGGAAGGGAGGAGACAGAGAGAAAAACATTGATGTGAGATATATTGATTGGTTGCCTCCTGTATGCAGGCAACTCAGATAGCCAGGAATCAAACTGGCAACCTGGACATGTGCCCCGACCAGGAATCAAACTGGGAACTTTTCAGTGCATGGGACAATGTACTACCAACTGAGCCTCACTGGCCAGGAAACAGGTTTCTTGCTTTTGTTTTTAGCTGAGCATCAGGTAGGTTCTCTTCTATTCTCATTTCATTTAATCTTCACAGTGCCTTGAGGCAGATTTGTGTATTACTTAGCTCTAAATAAATGAAAAGAAAAAGTTTATCATCCAGAACATTTTTTTTGTCCTCTTGTTCATTCATTTGACATTCTTCTGCTCCTCTATCCTCAGTCTATTTATTTCCTTCTTCAAACTTGTTTTAACTGACATCATATCTATGCATTCCCATGCATCACATTCTCATAGTTAATCCATTTATCATTTAGTAACATGTTATTTAGCCTCCATGTCTTTGTGTGTTTTCATGTTTCTTTTATAGTTGATTTCTAGCTTCATATCATTGTGGTTAGAGAATATGTCTGATATGATTTAAATCTTCTTAAATTTATTGAGTCTTTTTTTGTGTCTTAACATGTGGTCCATCCTAAAAAATGTTCCCTGTGCACTTGAAAGAATGTATACTCTGCTGCTTTGGGGTGAAATGTTCTGGAGATAGCAATTAAATTCATCTGATCCAGTGTGACCTCTAAGGCCATTTTCTTGTTGACTTTTTGTTGGGAATATCTATCCATTGAAGTCAATGGGGTGTTAAAAAATCCTCTAACTGTTTTACTATTGATCTCTCCCTTTATGTCCATCAAGATTTGCTTAATCTATATAGGTACTCCTATGTTAAGTGCATAAATGTCTACAAAGGTTATATACTCTTGTTGGATTGCTCCCTTATCATTATGTAAAGTTCTTCTTTGTCTCATATTATAACCTCTGTTTTAAAGTCTATTTTGTGAAATATAAATATTGCTACCCAGATTTATTTTTTATTTTATTTACATGAAATATCTTTTTTCCATCCACTTACATTTAACCTGTGTGTATCTTTCATTCTGAGGTGGGTCTCTTGTAGACAGCATATATATGGGTCTTCTTTGCTTATGTCTTGATTGGATCATTTAGCTATTTGCATTTAAAGTGATTATTGATAAGTACTAATTTAGTGGCATTTTATTCTTTTAACTATGTCCCTCTGTTTCCTCTTTTCTTAAGGGAAACTCCTTAGCATTTCTTGTAATACTGGCTGGGTGGCAATGTACTCCTTTAGCTTTTTCTTATCTGAAAAGCTCTATATTTCTCCTTCAATTTTAAATGATAGTCTTGTTGGGAAAAGTAGTCTTGATTATGGGTCCTTGATTTTTCTACTTTGAATATATGATGCCAATCCCTTCTGGCTGAAATGTTTCTTGAGAAATCAGCAGTAAGTCTTGTGGAAGGTCCCTGGTAGTTAGCTAACTGCTTTTCTCCTGATGCTTTTAAGATTTTCTTTTTCTTTAACCTTTGTCATTTTAACTAAATGTGTTTGGGATGGGTCTCTTTGGGTTAATCTTGTATGAGACTCTCTGTGCTTCCCAGAATTGTGTTTCTTTGTTCTTAATAAGTTGGTAACGTTTTTAATCATTATCTCTTCAAGCAAATTATTAATCACTTGCACTCTCCTTTGTTCTCCTGATACCACTATGATGTGGATGTTGTTATGCTTTGTGTGTACAAAGGTTCCTTAAATATCCTTTTAAAAATTATTTTTTTCTTTTTGCTGCTTTGTTTTCTGCTACTTTTTCTTCCAAATCACTGATCCAATCCCCTGCTGAATCCAACCTACTATTTATTCCTTCTAGTATATTATTTTTTTATTGAATTTATTGGGGTGACATTGGTTAATAAAATTATATAGGTTTCAGATATACAATTCTACAATACATCATCTGCATTGTATATTTACCACCCAAGTCTCCTTCCATCACCATTTATCCCTTCTTTACCCTCTTCTACCTCCCCCCACACCTCCCTCTCCTCTGGTAATCACCATAGTGTTATCTATGACCATGAGTCTTCATTTCAGATATTGTATTCTTAATTTCTGTTTCTATTTTATTTCTGCCTTTTTGTGTTTGTTTCTATGTATTAGGTAGATGTGCTATGACTCCCTATTTTAGTAAGGTGGCCTTATATAGTAGGTATCCTGTTGCTCAGTCTCCTTGATCACCTGAGCTGGGTACTCCAGGAATGTGGGTTATGAAGGCCCTCCTGTTATAATTGAGTCTTGATTGTTATTGGCCCATTTTTGCATGGGCTGGCTGACTGCAAGGATCAACTCTGACCATAGTGTATAAACTGTTGTGCAGGTGCTGACCACACAAAGTAGGGCCTGGTGCCTGCCGAGATCTCCTTTTGGATATTCCACTTGTGAAGCTAATTTGATCCTGCTCTGATGTTGTCTGAAGCTGACCACAAGGTGTGGTGTTTCTGTGGTCACTTGACAGTGACTCAGATGTCAGTCAATGTCAGACACTGCCTGTAATTGGCCAGAGGCAATTGTTTAGAGGTACAGAGAGAGCCACAGTTTGTGCCTGCCTCTGCAGGGCCAGACTTCTCACCGAGGCTGGTTTTTACTAGCACCAGGCACTGGGGCAGGTTAGCAAAGTCCCAAGGCACCTCAATATCTGCCTCCACCTGCCTTTGCCTGTTGCTACCTATTTGGCTCAGTCACTGAAAGAGCCTCTGGTGGTACCAGAGTTGCATGAGGTAGGTTCTCAGTGAGTCACCAGGGAGGGGCGAGCGAGTGGTGTTCACCAGACTGATACAAGTTCAAATTTGGTGCCAGAGCTGGATCTAAGGCCACTCAGCAAGTGTCCTAGGGTGTGTAAAGTCCAGCTGCTATCCACTAGCTGTTCACACACCTTTGTGGTGGGGTAATCTCAGGATGTCATCCAGGTGAGGCCAGCAGAGTTTATCAAGCCCAAATAGACAAAATGTGGCTGTTGAAGGGAGGACTCTGCACTGCTCAGGCATAAAATGAAAAAGTATAGCTCCCACCTTGGAGCTACACTCATTGTGTTCCAGATTCTGCCAAGAAGCTGATCTAAGCAGGGTGGGGCTGTTGGTAGTTGGGAGAATGTAGGTAATGGAGCTCCTGAGGAAGAGCAGGTGCCAGACTGGCTTGGTGGAAGGTGTAGGAAGTGTTCCCTGTCCTAGAGCCACACAACTTAGTCTGTCCCATATTTTACCCAAACCTCAACAGAGAGGAGCCACCAGGAGATTGATGGGCAGGGCCACCAGGAGGCTGGAGAGTGCTAGTGGATCTCCCATAAGGAGGTGACATGAATCAGGTTCATGGGAAAGTGGGAGGAATGGTCCCCATCTCAAAGCCACAAAACTCAGAGTCTACCCAGACCTCTGCATCCCATCCCAGCCACCTGACTCCTCTGCAGGGTACAAGCTCCATAGGTTCCATAAGAGAGAGTCCAGAGGGTGAGGAAATTGCATTCCCCCAGGCTGATGCTGTATGGAGAGTCATTCTCCACACAAAAAAGTCAGCGTCAGCTGTGTAGAATAGTGATTCAGCTCAGGTATCCTGGCCACTATCTCTTCGGCTCTCTCCCCAGAATCACAAAATCCAATCTCTCCTCTCACTACTTCAGCCCTCCCTCTGCTACAGCCCAGTGTGAATGACTGTGAATGAGATTTTGTATATTGGCCCTTTAAAAAGGGTGCCTCTAGTAGACTCCCATCTCTCCCTGGTGAACAGA